>NC_043014.1:27928250-28295750 GCF_006345805.1 Octopus sinensis | reverse complement strand
TTTGAAACATAGTACACATCTGTGAACCAGTTTATGCATACATGTATAAGTATGTGTATATAAACATACGTATGTATATGTATGTATGTATTTTTTACATGTGTGTATAGGCCTATATGTGTGTGTGTGTGTGTGTGTGTGTGTGTGTGTGTGTGCAGACGTATGTTTGTGAATAGTTTTGTTTATATATATGTGAGTGCATGTTTTTTGATAGATAGATTCATTTTTATGTGAGCATGTGTTTAAAAACCTTTGAGCAATGAGAGCGTAGGCAAAATATGTAAGGTGATGTCAATAACTGAAAATAAAAAGAAAAGGTATTGTATTACCTTACATAGGTTGTTTAATGATCCTTTAATATTTCGGGGAAGCTTCACTTTTTCAAATATATAAAAGAAAATAAGCAGAGTTCGGAAAATGTGCTGTTCTTTATAGCTGAGGTAGGTTAAGATGGATTGGTAGTATCAGTAGCAGTAGATAGTATGGTGTGGCATGGGCAACAGTAGCTAGAGTCGTGGCTTGAAAAATTAGTATACTTGTGTGAAGGAGTTCTTGGAAAAGTTACTGGACAATTGACGAACTTCAATTGTAAAGTTAGAACGTATGGTTTCATGACGTTTTCTTAATTCAAAATGGGTTATCTGAACTATGTTATTAAGTGTGATGAAGTGTGTTCTAGTGATGAGTTGAGAATGTGCAAGAATTAAGAGGAAGAGGTGAAAAGGTGACAATAGCTGTGGTACTAAATTCTGCAGCATGATAAATTTGTGCGAGTGGATGTAGGAGTTGTTACTTGTTATAGTATGTTTTGGAAGGTTGATCGTTCAACATCTGCAGTGTCATACTCATTCTCACATACTCCCGTACTAAAGTGAATTCTACCTTTGATGCATTCAACAATATTGATAAATGCTTTGATCCACTATTAAACACCCTGATGAAACAGAGACTCTTCTACTAGTTGATGTTATTTCGGAAAGAGAGGAAATCACCACACGTTTCTACATACAAAAACGGCCTGCGGAGACATGTTGGTGTACTTTATATCAGCTCCTCACCACTATACCAAGCACAACAACATGCAAAATGAACTTACTCGCATTCGTAACAGATGCAACAAAGCGACCGATCGACACATTTCAAACTAAATGGATACTCCACATCTTCCACTCATCTCCAACAAGGTCAACGACGTAAAACAGAGCAACAGCCACTAGAATGCCAACTTCCTGACTAAAACTACCACATCTCAGTGGGACAAATACCACCGCCATTCGAGAAGCTATTCGTAGAGAGATTAAGAATTCTGACCTAAATAGGTAATTAGTAAATTTACTGTCAAAGCTATCATTAGATTTTCTTTATTTTGACTTCCTTTTTTGAACACACGAAAACAGATGTCCTATTCTGAGTGTGCCATAACTATGCAAAATACGTTGGACTCTAAAACACAAGCTTATTACAAAATAAGTTATTTTTACAAAGTTTCTCAAATGCAAGTCTAGCCGTAAATAATAGGTTGTAAAACATCGGGTAAAATCCCATTAGACAAAAAAATAATAATAAAAAGTAGAATGAATTATATATCAAGCAATTTGCAAAAGATGTTCAAGTAGACGCAACAAAATTTATCGCCATCAGAAGCAGACCAGAAAAGAGCGTATGTGTCAATCTCAAAGTACTGTGAGACGACTAGTTAGAGGAAAATCGGGGTGAAAATATAACTTTCTATACTGTCGACCATTTTAGTATGTAGTATTCATGAGATGGTTTTGCACATCTGGAAATATATGAAACCTTGATAGTCTTTGCGTTGAAACAAGAGATGACAGTGCTATAAAATTATTTGGCAAATTCTTCGGTTGATCATCGTATTTTTTATTCGTGTCAACCACTGGAATCAACCCACGTGTCTACTGCAGATCAGACAACTGTGATGCCACTGCACCAAAAAAAAAAACACTTTGGCAAGCTAGATTTACATTTGAGCAACTTCGCTTAAAGACTTTTAAAATTTGTTAAGCTTTGAGAATGCTATTCAAATAGTCTAAAGTATTTGAAAAGGGTCTAAAACAAATATGGGCTTTTTCAAAAGATGACTGATATATTCGGACAAAACCCAGGCATTTGTAGTTTTTAACTCCATGATAAGTCTTCTAAAGTGCAAGAAACAGAAAATTTATGTCATTAAACATCTTACTTATTTTTGTGATTTTCACAGGAACACACTAGAATTTCCTTTCTAGTCTTAACCTCAGTCATGAATGTTACTTTAACTATTAATTATGCAATACAGTTCTTCCATTTATACCCAGAATCAGTAAGTTGTCGGCATGTTGTACAACCTGTTTATGAATTATTTCATATTCTTATCTTCAAAAGTAGTGTTGTCTTTATAATTTCATATCAAGACTTACACGATGCTAACCCATTATGATTGATGCTGTATAATATTGTAATCAATAAGCAGTAAGTAAATTGAATTTATATTTGTAAGAATTTATTTTATCGTATTAAGGACTTTAAAAAATTTTCAGTTACCGTGTAGCTGAATTTATCTCAAAAATAATTATATTATTGTTTAGATGCGTAATATTCAAAATCAATATTATTACTTATAGTTAATCAATAGATAACTGCTCTTTTCTGTGTTAATAAAATATATTTTGCCTCATGCTTATGTAATACTAAATCTAGTTTTATATTGCTTGGCAGAAATTTTTTTTATGTGTGCTAAACACATATATCACCATGGTATGTAACCTTAAAATCATTATAACTCACTGAAATACATTAAGCACCATTCAATGCATATTTAACAGGCAAGAAAAAAACTGTGACTAAAATTTTAAAAAGAAAAGCTTGAGTTTACTAATCGTGTGGATAACGAAGAGTGCATAATCTATGCTTCTAAATATGAGACTTTCTATCCACAAGTATTTATATGTTCATTTAGATGAATTTTTAGTTACCATGATATCAGCCTGAGACTGATGTTTACAATGTAATCTATGTACAGTAAGTTTACATAAATATAGGTTTTATTATATTTAAATTTTGATAGTTTTTTTTAAACTGTATTTTCCAAATAAATGCTAATACTTACAATGTTCAGTAAAGGACAGTGGTGCAATGCAATTGTATTACGTATTTTATACTTAATGATTTCATATAAAAATGTATTAAGTTAGCAAAAAGCCAGCAATTGGTTTCAGCTTTTGACTAAGATTTTTTTTCTTTTTTATCCTTAATCAGGGAGGGAAGGGTAATGCCTATAATCTTTTGTTCCTGTTTTTTGCATTTTTTTTCAGGGTCTCTGAACTAGTGAGAAGAGGGAATTATCATCACCTGATGACCTGCTCCGAATACTTGCAACACAGTGAACTCCAAACTACATTTCATACAAAGAGTTGGACTATTTAACTTGAAGTAAATATCTTTACTGTCATTTGTAGTGATGATGATACAGCGTTTTGTTCAAGATAAATAACATTTGTTTACATTTAGAACATCACACAGGCTTCTTGTACATCATTCAACTCAGTCAAGGTATGTCTTCGTTACACTGGTGACAACCAAATCGAAAAATGCTTATTGCTAAAGAAAGAAAAACTAAAGTCAACATCCATGCTGGAGAAAGTTAAGATAAATAGATAGGGAACAATATTAAAAGATAAAATGACTGAAAGATTCAACCCATTTTCTAGGCTTTGATAACCTCTTCAGTAGGCCTAGCAGAGAGATTGACACTATATGACCGTCTTTATAAAGAAAGAACACTAACCCTCTCAGACCTAGTTACTTGTGTCTAACTTTACCCTCCACCTGGGTTCTTTCTTGAGCAAAAAATAAATAGTTGCATATACTCAAGAGTAACGATTGCAGTCAAATTAATGGGCAGCATCGGCTGCATCCTTTTTTCTGTGTGTTTTATTAAGAATCAAGCAGAGATGACGTTTAACCTATTCCCGCTATTGCAGAAATACTGCATGACAGAGTTAAACCTACGACTACAAAAAGTTTAAGTTTAAAACTCCTAATTTCAATAATCTAATTGCCCAATATATTTTGGTGTTAGGTTTAGTAGTTGCGTTTGTAAGCGAGAGTTCAATTCCCGAATGAGTCAAACTATATATTCGCATGTTCAAGCTGAACTAGAAAGCGACACCACAAGTAGAAGAGTAACTGATCAGAGAGTATCTCTCTGATATGGACAAAGAAATTAAAACAAGTTATGCCCCGTAGTTAGGGATCTCGTTTGAAATGCGGAGAGCGTTACAGAATACGACAGGTATCTGAAAAGGGCTGTGTGTGTGTGTATAATCGTGAGATTATACACACACACACACAATATATATATATATATATATATATATATATATATATATATAGAGAGAGAGAGAGAGAGAGAGAGAGAGATTGTAATTGATGGCTACGTTGTATTTGCTTTGTGTTATAAACTGCTTTTTGACCGCTCCTTTCAAACCTAGCTGATGAATTCGGTCAATAAATAGGGTTAACAAAAACAGGATCTTCTCTTAGTGCGTTAGCTCTTACATGTAATTTTCACACACACCCACCCAAACTCACACAACCACTCACCACCCGACACATACATTTATGTATTTATGTAGATACGAGCAAAACGCTCCCCGTCCAATGGACGGTGCTGAGTTGTCAAACATCTAAACCAAATTTTCTCAAAACAACTTGTCCGACCGTCCCATAGGTCTCCCCTTTGAGAAATACTGATTTAACCTAAATATGAGACACCAGTTGCTTGACTTTATTCCATGATAATCGTGTATTATCGCAAGTGAATTAACTGAATATTTGTTAAATTCATATGGAATATACTGTTCTTCCTCCGCCCAGAAACGTTGCTGCAACGTCACCTGGCGGAACAGTAAGAGCAATGTACTGCTTTGACGGTCTTTTGCAATCAAGAGATTCGTAAGCGATGTTTTATGCTGCCACTAGTAAGCATCAATGAAGAAGAGTGCTTCCAGGTCATTTTCAATCATTTGCATGATTTTCTGATAGACTTGCTTCTGGTTGCCCTCCATGAGATATCTATCTATTTTGAGTTGCAAGAACATATAAAGAGATCCAATCGTCTTCAGCTTCGGTAGGAGCGCAGATGTATATCATATCAAAATGCTTCTGAAGTCGTCAAGAACGTCATATGAAGATCGTCTTCAAAGGTTAAGAGAAAGAGAGCAAAGAGATCCTTAAAAAGCGAGCAGGCTCGACTGGCCTGTGCAGCTCCTGCCAGGATTCAAGTTGTTTTGCATCAGGCTATAAATTAGAGGAGTGTTAAAACACAGAACTGATTCTAGGAGAGAATTGCAAAGGAAAAGTGACAAATTAGGTAACGTGAGGATCAAGAACACCATTGTACAGACCCAGCAGAAGCACGACTCACAAGAAATATGAACTGGTCGATGGATTTTGAGAAGGGGACACCCTAAAAGGACTTCGATAGCAACCCAGTTTTCACCATTGGGAAAACGAATACATAGTGTCATTACTGTAATGCCATGAAGTATCTGCAGAAGCATTAGGTCTTTGATGCCCAGGAGGCAAAGTCGACTTCCAAACAAGAATCAATTTCTCCTGGATACACACGATATACACTTCCAGAACGAGCTGTCAAGAACATTAAAAGATTTTTAATACTTTATAACGTATAAAACTCAGGAAGGGTGTTACCACTAAGGAATCTCGCATATTCGTGCAGGTTTATCTCATGTCAGCAATGAAAAGTAGGGACAACAAGGTTACGCTAATACCCACGAAGGACTACAGTCGTACATTGCATAAAAAGAAAGGAAATGCTAAAACAACAGCACATGTACATCAATATCTTCAAATATACACTGGAGGATATGAACAACTCTTCGAATCGCAAAATCGTCTTCTAAACAGTCAGATGTCCGGGTGTAGAACATGAACAATGATACAGTACCCTGTCAATGATGAAGTGCCCGGTCAATTCATCGACATCAATTCGTCGTCATTTAATTTGTCCCCAGTCAATTCGTCGTTAGTTGATTCGTCCCCAGGTCAATTCGTCGTCAGTCAATTTGTCGAGATCATAGGTAAAATGGAATCACGAATATCTGAATTAAAAAACGTTTATTTTAAGGTTTACTGGATTACATATTTATCTTTTCTTAAAATTTAAGATGGTGTGCAATTGCTTTTAGAAAAACAATTTTTTGGCTTGAATAATATTTTTCCATGGCATTTTTTATACGCAGATTCATATCTCTGTATTTTTTTTCTTTTGGCTTGGTTCTTCTCCTTGCATAAACTTCTGCAATTTGGTACTGGCAAACTTTTCCACACATTTAATCACATCAATAAGTTTTCAAATATTTGGATGACTAACGTTCACTGTGTTTTTCAGCGCGCTGCGGCAGGCTTCTAAACTATTTGTAATATGAGCAATCCCCGTCATACATTGATCCCAAACATTCCATATAGGTAATAGAAATGAAGATTCAAGGGCGGTGCCTCCTCTGTCTTCTTCCCCTAGGTGGTCCTATATAATTATTTTCAAAATAGGATACGATTGACTGTGGAATCATCATCATCATCGTCAAGTTGCCTATATCCATCTACAATATCATCAACTGGCAGGAAGGCAAGGGCAACAAAACACCGCATTTTTAGACTGAAACAGTCATCTTCGTGACATCCGCATTTTAGTCCTTCTTGCACAACATGCCAAATTCGACCCAGATATCTGTTATGAGCTGCTTTTTCGAAGTCCATAATTATATTATCAGGTCCCTCATTCTGTAATAATTCATTTTATTTTGCCAAAAAGTCTACTATGTGTCTTGACTTTTGACAGAGAGCAATGCGAACAATCGTGGGGCATTAAAATTATCAATTTGAATGTGAAGTATATATAACTGAAAAAATATACTAGAGCAGCACTTAAATGATCCATCCGCCACCCAGTTTTTGTATTGTTTTAACTGTCCAAGTGCTTCGTCACTTGCAAATATTAGTATTCGTTTTGAATCTTCCATCCCGCTCTCATACTGTAAAAACGTGTCATCATTGTCAAGGTAGGAATATTTACTTAGAATGCAAAACCCGGATAGATGGAAGAAGAGAGAAGTTCCTCGGTCTCACAACTGATTTTGTGCACGGGAAAGATAAAAGTAGATAATGATTACAAAATCATTTCAACTGAGCTACCCCTTGAAGTTGCCGATCAAGAGTTTTCTAAAACAAACTAGGCTAAATTCAAATATAGTGGATGCGAAGTCAACAATTCCGCTACATTCCGCATGTAAGATTTTAAAAATACACGGAAGGTATCTGAGAGTATTTCTTCTGCATACTCAGACGAACAATAACGGATAACTGTCTATCGCACGAAGATGAATGTGAGACAACTGCCCCATCATTTTTAGGAGAGAAGGTATTTTTCGACAAGCTATCGCTTGTCCCACACATCAAATTGGTGTACAAGCTTCTGAAAACTTACGTCGTAAATTATGTTGAATACAGCAGCGCCGTCAAAACAATCATTTATGGTATGAAGTAAACCAAGAAGACCGGTGACATCGCTATCTTTGCTACTGACACAGAGCACAATGATGGTAAGCTGCATGAAGTCGAACTATATGTGCATAAGTGTATGTGCACGCGTGTGCGTGTGTAGATAGATAGATAGATAGATAGATAGATAGATAGATAGATAGATAGATAGATAGATAGATAGATAGATAGATAGATAGATAGATAGATAGATAGATAGATAGTTATTCATTACAAAAATTGAACTAGTCAAGTTACTGAAGGGAGATAACAACGTGCTTCTTGTCCGTATCATTTTGTTCTGTAATATCATCGCCTTATTCTCTATTCTTTGTAGTTACATTTTCTGTTGTTATCCAAAAATTGTTTATCCCAAGCATCTTTGCCAAACGAAAAACAATTATTGCTTTTGTCAAACATGGTGTAAAGATGGCGTCATCTGCTTAGACCATGTCCCCAGACCTGCAAGTAACAGTGCAAAACTGGAATTTGAAAGGAGACTGAGACAGTTGCTGACACTTCCAGAAACTGACCGCCTCAACATCGCTAAGCTCAGACACAGCGATGATCTCGGAAGATTCCATCCAAGTGGTACTATTAGAATACTGCAATCTCTTGGAGTACCGTACTGAGGAGACAAACGCTAGGAAGAGAATAATATATACTGAACTGTGATAACGAAATAACTACTTACGAGCAAGGTGTGACCCCACTGAGAAAGGATTCTGAGTGTTCGCGCGTCAGCCCCTCTACTGAGGTTACAACGTGCTGAGCATCACAAGGACTCAGTAAACAGAAGATCATCAGTTAGACTATGGAGACAGCAATTACAAATCAGGTGTCAGCTAACTTAACGTAAGCTGGAGCCTGATCGACTATGATTGGGTCACTTAGATGAAGGTGTCTGACTGTTGAAAGACATGAAACACCCAATAACTCCAGATAACATCACTGACGGCATATCCAGGTGTGTGTATGTATGTATGTTTGTGTGTTTCTTTCTTTGAGTATAATTTAGGTTTTTCTTGAGAGAGTTCAAGCCGGTTGCTAGCAAAGCAACAAGACCTTTTTTTTAGTTATGAGACTTCCCGGTGTTTGTAAACACGTGGTTGAATTGGTGCGTTGGTTGAACTGTCGATGCATACACCAAAGTGTGTGCATCTATTCACATAAGAATCTCACATGGAGAATTACTGGAATGTCTTACAAATTTCCGTTGTGCCACTAATAGGTTGGATTTGCAGAATCCGCATCAGTTTCTTTTGCTGTTTTTTCTATAAAACCAAGTGTTTCTAGGTTTTTGTGCAAGTTTGTCGGTATGTAACTTAATACGCCTATGATGATAAGTATAAATGAGAATTCATAGTCAGGGTGCAAGAGCTGTAAGTTCGGCATTAATGTGCCATAAATGCTCTTGCTCTCTTTCACCAGAACTTTTGGCTGTGCATTCACATTTGCTGGGCAGCTGACCTCTATAACAGCGCATGACTTCCGTTCTTGTCCCATAGAACAATATCAGGTCTGTTTTGTTTGCACCCAATTGATGTTTTTATTGGGGTGTTCCAGCAGTATTCCTTGTTTTTAAAGGTATGAATACTGCTGGTTCTGAAATGCGTTTGATGTATATGTCAGGGCAGTCCTTCCAACGAATAGCATTGTAAATAGTCTTTGCAACTATATCATGCCTCAGGGACAGGTAGTATCTCGTAGACATTTTGGGACAGCTTCCGATGATGTGAGTGATATTTTCCACACTGGTATAGCAGAACCGACATTTTTTATCACAACGTGGAGGCTTGGTGATATTTTTGTCCCTTTTGTTTATCAGATATTTAATAGCTATCGCCTGTTCCTGGATAGCGAAGGCATAACCTTCTTGGTGGGATGTATCGCATGTTCAGGAGAGGCTACACTTCCTGTCAATGTTGTTGTTACCCTCTAGCTTACGGGATATGTACCCACGCATTACTTTTTGTTGGCATCGTGCCTGCTTCTCCTCCAATTTTTTGTTTAGGTAGGTCAGTCAGCCTTCTTTGGGTTGCATGAGACAGTTGTATTCTCAGAGTAACGGCACAATAGTGATTCTCCAGATGCATGGAATGTACTAAATTTTTTTCTTTACTGTGTTGTCTGGGTGATACATTACAGCATTCAAAGGCTGTTTGGACTCACCTTACGCCTCTACCGCCATCACTTCGTCTCACATAAATCCTATTGGTGCCATAGTTAATGTGGAAGTTGCCAGTAGTGGTCAGTACTTTTCTGGTTTTGATGTCCAAGCTGCGTATCTCATCGAATGTCCAGTCGAATATCTCAAATGTTGGCACTAGCACTGATACTGCAAAAGCAGTGTGAGATATGGTCTTGTTAAATGCAGACAGCTCTGAGTTCCATATTTTCCAGAGTCTAAAGAAGTACTCTTTTGTAATTCTGGCTTCAGTCACCAATGTATGGAACATTCTCATCGATTCTGAGGTAATTGTAGCTTTCATAATTAGAAATAGGGAAGATAGACAAACCGTTAATGTATATGTTCTCTGCCTGGTCGACAATCTTTCTTTGGTTGACTATCATGTCCAAACTCCATTCCTATATCTCGTGACTAGTTCTAATTGTCTCTTGATTAGTTCTACTAGTTGTGACTACTTCTAATTGCTTCTTGGTGTTGGTCATCTTACCAGAATATAATTTTAGGTCATCAGCAAAAAATGTGTAACTTTAATTTTATTTTTTTCATCATATCTCAGCATGTAGCCTTGACATTTTGTTAACAAAGCTGACAAAGGATTCAATGCCAGTACAAACAACATTACAGATAAACTATCACCCTGGAATATGACTGTTGATTGCTTAATTCTGTTTGTAACAATAGGTGTTGCTTTAGTAGTTGACAGTGATAACTGTATGGACCTGTATGTATGTATGTATGTATGTATGTATGTATGTATGTATGTATGTATGTATGTATGTATGTATGTATGTATGTCAGGTCACTCAAAAGTACTACTGGTAACATGCAGCCCACTACAACTTCAGTATCTCTAACATCAATAGTCCGAAGGCATCATTAACAGACAAGCAGGATTTTTACTTGATCTCTAAAATTTTCTTCATGGAACAATTAATAGTCTACTTAGTCAGAGATTAAGACGTTTTGGTTCTTTGCTTTGTAAACAAGGTAGAAGTCAACCAGAATGTACCAACGTTTTTCTCAGATTACAGTATAATAGAACTAATAATATATGATCCACAGTATTATTATTTGGTATTGAAACAGAGCTCAAAGACCCGAACCGTATTTATCCTAAATTTCTACAAAGTAAATTGGAACTGGATTCAAAAAGAGACTCTGGGGCAGAATTGACCCAAAACTCTCTATGAAAGACAATGAAATTAAACTTTTTTAAGAACTGAAAAAACCCCGTCGTGTGTGTGTGTGTGTGTGTGTGTGTGTGTGTGTGTGTGTGTGTGTGTGTGTGTGTGTGTGTGTGTGTGCGTGCGTGCGTGTGTGTACGTGTGTGTGTGTGTGTGTGTGTCCAACATCGCTTGACAACCGATGCTGGTGTGTTTACGTCCCCATAACTTAGTGGTTCGGCAAAAGAGACCGATAGAATAAGTACTAGGGGTCGATTTGCTCGACTAAAGGTGGTGCTCCAGCATGGCCGCAGTCAAATGAGTGAAACAAGTAAAAGAGAGTAAAAGAGAGATATGTCAGTAACGCAAGCCATATGCATTAAATTTGTACCTGAGACAGGAAAGTCCTCATGAAGCGTAAAATGAAGATCTTGAATGGCTTAAATAAACAACTTGAGGACAGCGAGGAATCATACCTAGAAAAGGACACTTTTAGCAACTGAAGGGAAACTCGGACTCTCACGAAGGAGTAAGGGAAGAACGAAAACCAGGGCTGTAGAAAATATATAAATGAAGGCTTTTTGTAAATTTGCAAGAGAATCAGCTTCGGTATATTACAAAATAAGGTTATTGTTCGAAGGAAGTAGCTCATTGACTGCAGAGCCCGAAAGGATAAATGAAATACTGAAGAAAGTGTTTTCTCTTCTTCGCTGAGAGATATGCAAACAAGCCAGAAGAGTTCAAGAGAACAGCCTTACATATGGATGTCACAACCATCGATTACATAAGCATAAAAAGAGAGGGATGTGATGCTAACTGTTGGCTATAGGCTCTGGTGGCATCCTAGCAGTTCTCTTAAATCCTTGCAAGAAGGCTCTGGCAAAACCGTGGTAAATTTCTCAGTAAGTTCAAATAAATTATAATAAACCACATCCCTAAAGGAGGAAGCTGAGCAAATGCTTAAAACTACAAACTTATCTCTCTGGTCTCACCCATCAGTCAAATCATGCAACGGCTTGTCAAACAGAAGCTGATTACGTTCGTTGAAGACTTGATCACAAACACATGACACAGATTCATCAAGAGAAGAGCTGTTTCACACAGCTCCTACTGCATCAAACATGAAGTATGTGTCGATTTTGAGAAGGCTTTCGTTAAAATTGATCATAGAATAGGTCACAACTTCGTGATTACGACAGAGTTGGAAAACTAGAGAAGTAGCTACTTGTCTTTTTAAAACGTAGGAGTAATATATTTGCAACCAACGATTCCCCCTCAGAAGGGATATTAATTCTAAGCGGAGTTTTTCTCATGGAGCTATTCTGGGGCCACTGCCGTTTCTTGACCAGCTATGCTAACGAGACAAAAGTATCACCAACAATGAGACCTAAACAGAATATACATCTGAACCGAAGAAAGCAACATGCTGTTCTATACTGGGTGATTTCAAGCACTCGGCTATCAGCCCATAAACAGATATCAGTCGGCATACATATGACCGGTAAAGTGAGGATTGTTATCTTGGAGTCATAATCGGTATGTTGTCAGGGATTCAAAATAAGTAATGATGCATCATTCCATGTGCATATTAAGATAGCAACTATATAGTGGTAATTGGCTGGTTGGAGTTTTATATCATTCACAATAACAGAGACTAGAAAACCATGCTGGTCCTTTGGAGAATATTTGTTCTTAAGCTCTTAATTATGGTTGCTACATAGAGTCAAACTAGCAGCAGAACTTGAGGCAACCCAAAGTTATTTCATGCAAATAATTACTGCAATGCAACAGATGAGCCACCGGGAGAGGCTGAAAGAAGTAAGGCTCTACACACTGGAATAAGGACATAAAAGATATACAGGGTTATGTACAGGGTGGGGCAGAGGATGAACGTTTTTGAAATGGCTATTACTCAGCCCCAGTGGGAGGGACATATGTCTGATAGATACCATTCGGTACGTGGTGTCTTACTATTTTTTTTCTTTTCAAGTCAAGCCATAGCATTGTGGACGATTGAGCATCTCGTGTTTGCCTACGATAGTTACGCGTCAGACAAGCTTTGATACAGAGTCTGAATCGCTCTGCTCAAAGGCATTTCACTGAACATGGCATGAAGACCTGAATTTCCACTCGTACAAATTGGTCATTAGGCAACTGCTTAAACCATGGAACTAAGCACAGAGCAATGCTGGAGAGAGTGAAGGCCAACTTCCAAGAACGCCTTCAGAAATGCATCAATGAAAACAGACACCACATGATGGATGTTGCTTTCCACACTTAATTATGACAAATGCTAATTCAATACAAATACATTGATGTCAATAAAATTTGTTTGCGGCAAAAATTAATAATTTTATGAATTTTTCAAAAACATCCGTCCTCTCTTCCTGTATAGAGAAAATCCTGGGTTATCTAGCGCCGAACTTAGAAAGCCTGGGCGCCACTACATAAAGCCAAAAACCCAGCCCTCTTCTTCTTGAGTAAGGATACGACACTGTAACAGCTTAATGTTTAGAGGCCCACAACTTCTTCAATCCTTTAACTAAAAACCGAAGAAATATACGAAATATAGATGAAGATGTATTCAAAAAACTCTTCTTTGTAACTTGGGGTTCCAGACGAACCTATATCACGCAACAAACACAAATGAGGGAAGCACTACCCAATTAACTGGTCTTTTATGCTGATCCCCACCAGCATGAAAAGCAAAATAGACATTTGTACAATTTGAACTCATAAGTCAAAGTGCCATAAATGTATATAATAATAAGAGTAACAAAAATATGGGCCTGGGACATAACTATTTGCTCCCAATTTTTTGTAGATATCAACGGTAAATAAAACAATATTAAGACAAGCGAAATCAACTCTGACATGACCCGACTTTATAATGTTATATGAGACACCCACTTCCTCGAAAACTCTTTATAAGAGAAGAAAGAAACTAATGCGACTTAACTGGCAACCTGTAATATTAAAGTCAAAACATACACTTCTCATTTTCGTACATAAATTCTTAGATATTCATATAACAGATTGCAAAAATTCCTGGTTTGTTTCAAAAAAACAAAATCATCCAAATTGAATGTCGGTGGTGTACTTAAAGTTGACAGACATGATTTGAAGTGGTAAAATGAACAAAAAATAACAAAGGTGGTTAAAATTCAAATTGCCTAATTAGACAAAGCCACCTCGAGCAAGAAGAAAGGATTATTTTACAGACTTTTCCAGAGAAAGAGACTCACATCATGCCACATTTAGCAGACAATACACTCTGTACCATGTAACCTTATGAAAAGAGTTTACAACGCACAGTGTATCACGTGATCTTGTATAAAGAACAAGCGACATGTGACCGACAGATAAGTGTTTAAATTGCTACATGTAACATTATGGTACCAAAAGTTATGATTTCAAGATTGTGAGATATATATCAAATACATAATATTAAATATGTGTCGGATAAAATGAAAATATGAAAGAGATTGCAGAGATTGTATTTCTTCATTACTATGAATAAAAATAAATGCGCCCTTTTTAAAGCCTAGACAGGCTCATGGGCCCGGTTTCTCGGTTCCTATGGCGTATGTGTTCCCTAGCTAGACGGGACGCCAGTCCATTGCAGCGTTACTCATTTTACCAGCTGAGTGGACTGGAGCAACGTGAAAGTGTCGCCCGGTCCAGAAATCGAAACCACAATCTTACGATTATGGTGCTTGACACCCTAACCACTAAGTCATGCACCTCCACCTTCATCACTAAAGTAGTATTAAAATATTTTGAGTGCCATAAGAAAATTAATAAATGTTTGCTTTTACTTAGACTGAGCTGTTGTTATTTTCGACTATGCAGAAAAACAAATGTTGCATAGAAAAGAGAATAGGCACTTGAGTCGTCAGATTTTATTGTTAGCGTCCATTTAATTCATCTCTGAGGGTTAAATGAATCAGTTCATAGGTCTGAAGTAAGTTCTGTAATATATCAATTTGGTCTGATACTCTCACATTGTCTCCAACAAGTGCTGGTTTCAAATTTTGGTACAAGGCCAGCAATTTCTGGGCAGTGAGATATCGACCTCAGTGGTCATCTGGTACTTATTTTATCGACCCCCGAAAGGATGAAAGTCAAAGTCGACATCGACTGAATTTAAACTCAGAACGTAAAGGCGGACGAAGTGCCGCTGAGCATTTTACCCGGTGTGCGAACGATTCTGGCAGCTCTCCGCCTTGCCTTCAACAAATATTGAAAACAAAGTATGCATGATAGCCATTAGATACACACATCATACACCAGCCTTACTATTTAATCCATGAGTATCGGAAAAATTATTGGTAATACATATATTTGATTGAATTCCTCCAATGGTGTCTACACAATATTTTTAAGATCACTTACAAGGATAGAATCACAAACTCTGAAGTCCTGAGAAGAATAACTCTGTGCAGCCTGAAGAGACTGTGGCGGAAAGAAGAGACCGGTAGGTCATGTTTTCCATCTACCAGAAGAACGAATCTCTAAAACAGCTACACAATGGGTACCACCAAATGGACGATGAAACAGAGTGAGAACAAAGAAGACATGGCACACCAACTTCAAAGAAAGATCTGAAGCAACTTAACATCACCTGGGAAGACGCAGGCGACAATACTCAAAACCGGGATTAATGGAGACATCTTGCTGCCCAATGTACTAGTCAGTTGTACAAGACGGAATTAAGGCTAAAACTAAAACCGTATTTTCAAGTTCGAATAGTGGACTGTTTTGTTTTGTTTTGTTTTATGGGGTTTTTTTTTGGGGGGGGGGGTTAAATTTAGAAGCACCATAAATTTTTGAGAGCAACGCATTGACAGTAAACAGAAAACTTAGATTATTAATCTTTTCATTCAATCCAAAGTTATCTAAATCTTAAAAGTCAGTTATGATTAAGACAACAGATGACCATCAAGTATATTATTAAATTTTACCCAATACTTCAAATAGTTTCACTGTTAGTAATAATAACTGCAAATCAACTTGTAACAAACAGGTGAATGGAATAGAATATAGTTTTATCGCAAAAAAATGAATTACGAGGAAAACTTTAATTTATACTAGGTGTACGTTTGTTGTTCCACTATTACAGGGGAGACAATCGCTTCTCCATTACGTTAACCCATTCAAAGCAATTCAACGACGGAATGTTATAAATTTTTTTACATTTTCTTAGCTGCTAATGACCCTTCGATTATATTTCTCCTGTCCTCCCAGTTACGTTGGACAGAGACCAGTACCACCTCGCCTGCCTCCGTTCCGCTTCGCAACCAAACAGTGCCGTGTGGCTCAATTCGGTGCAAACCCCGTGTATCGCCGCCCCTAACGCAGAGGAGAGAAAAATAAATAAATACAGGGGCTTGACTAGCCCTCTCAGCTTGTGTCGGTCACTGTCGACACGTCAGATGTTCTAGGACCCCGCACCACCAATTTCCTCTACAAAATATGGATAACGGCGAGCCGTCTGAGAAATGAGCCCTGCGTGGTGGACTGGCTACTGCAGCGAGTATCGCTGACCATTCTACGCGGTAACGTCATCGCGGACATGACTGCAAGGTGCAACTAGATACGCCATTTGGTCTGGGGTATGCGGCCCGTTGTCCCCTCCCCCTACTTAATCCCACCCTTTTCATCCCCTTTTGGGGTTTTTTCCCCTAGTAATTAAAATATGACTGATGGTTACAGAAAGAATATTTTTCTCCTGTTATATTGCTTATTTTAATGGTATATTTGAAGAGTACTTGTAAATATTTAACAAAAGAAACACAATAATATTTTTATTAAATTTAAAATATCTATCCCAAAAATGGGATATTAGAGTTCATGGATTGAGTCAGATTTGAAAATTTGAAATTCAATTCAAAATGTAAAAAAGATGTAGAAATCACACACACATACACACACGCACAACGTACACACAAATATGTATGTATGTATGTATGTATGTATGTATGTGAAGGAGACATTCTCTGGAAATGAATCTTAAGATTCATTTGTTATTTGGACGAATGAACCCCAGAAACGATCCTTGGAATATTTTATCTTCTTCTAACATGTAACTCAAAACTCTTTTTAATGCCTATTATTTTTTCTCAATACCATATTTTAATTTAAAAAGAAACGTTTTTTATCAATATTCCATTATTATTATGCTTATATATCCATATATTTGTATGTCCATGTATATTTTTAATATTCATATGTTTTTATATTTTTATATCTCTAATATATCAAAAAATGTTTCAGCTTGGACAATTCTTATTTTTATCTTAACTAAACCCGTATATATATGTGTGTTAACCGTAGTTTGCCTGATTTGAACTTTTTCTATTGTATCCATTATATTGTAACGCCTCAGGTTCGACTTGAGCACCTCTACGCTATGTGTTTCGAAAGAAAATTATATATATATATATATATATATATATATATATATATATATATATATATATATATATATATATATATATATATATAAGGTATAGGTTAGAGGTGTTAAGCCCTCTAAAGGATAAGAGTATCCAGAGGCACTCCTGGTAATTACCTCAGTAAGTATGGTCCTTGGTATAAGGTATACGGCAGCAGGTAATTTAAGAGGTAAACCGTAGTTTAATGTATATATAGACGATAAGAAAATGGAGGGGAAAACAACAAATAGAAGTGTGTCTGTGGTGCTAAAAAGCCATTATTTAATTAATTAAGCAACGGCTTTTAGCACCACAGACACACTTCCATTTGATGTTTGTCCTCCATTTTCTTATCGTATATATATATATATATATATATATATATATATATATATATATATATATATATATATATATATATATATATATATATATATATATATATATATATATATATATATACATATACATATATATATATTCAAAATATTTATTAAATTCTTAAAGTTGTTGGTAGCCATGTATAGCACTATTTCATCCTTCTTTGGTTTTACAAAGTTAAATGTGAGTTTGACTGTTATTAAGTTTACCAGTATTAAGGCGGAAACCTGGCAGCATCGTTAGCACGACGGGCAAAACGCTTTGTAGCATTTCGTCCGTCTCCACGTTCCGAAATCAAATTCCGCCGAGGTCGACTTTGCCTATTATCCTTTCGGGATGTCCTTTCTCTAAAATAAGTACCAGTTGATCACTAGGGTGATTGTAATCGATTTACCCTCTCCCCAGAACTTGCTCCCCAGAACTTCAGTCATAACAGGTACTGCTCTTTCTCAGCCCTACCATTACAGACTTTCTAGCCATGACCAGTCTTTCATTTTTTGGTATTGTGCATCTAGAACTACTTTATCCATTTTTAAGACAGTAGAAAGTAATTTAAGGGTGATTTGGTTCTTATTTCAAACTCTCATGGGAGATCGAATAATTGTTGTATATCCATGCGATACCAGAGAGAATTTAGTGTCTGTATCTCTTTTTATGTAACTTATTCTAACATAATTACATAATTACAAATAAGTTAGGAGAATGGAATATAAAAGCCAGATATTTTGTTTATACTTATTACAATCCTCATTATGTTAATCAATAGAATACGGACATACCTCAATATTGTTCGGCTTTAGGTCGTTTTATAAAGAAATTAATGGAATGAATAGATTTCACTCGATTTATCCGACTTTAACGAACATTTAAAAGAACGAAAAAAAAATGTCTAACCCTAAAAACCAATGCTGAAGAGGGTAAAAAAAATTAAATAAAATACACGAGAAAATATGTACAAAGCATTTATTAAAACAATGTAATCGAATAATTTTTGTTTTAATGTTTTTTTTTGTTACGTCATGTTTCGAGTTCAGTCGCATGTCTTGAAACCAATTATCGACATAGGTGAGGCGTGTTTTTATTTAATAAAGCTTTGGCAAATTTTACAACCGTAAATCACGAAAACTATAAATATTGAAGATAGTGCATGGCAGAATGTTAAAGGAGTAACAATATTACAATACACCTTCTGTCATGAACAAAAGTAAGGCGATTATTTGTTCGCATACACACTGTTTTGTCTCCTTTCCTTTTTGTTTTCCTTAAACGCATCGAGACGGCGTGCGTATAAAGGGAAGTAATCATGAGCTACATGATATAGAGTGACATTACAAATATTTCAGATTAACTTACAAATATTATCCTTCTTGTCATTTCGTGTTTACAGTCCCAAGATTATAATTTAAACGTAAACATTTTCATTAAAGCGGGTTGCGGATAGATTGTGGTTAACATGATTAATTAAATAAAAGAAATAACACAATATTGATATTTTTTTCCCTTAATTCCATAAAAGTTATTTCCCTTATTTTTTATGCGTATTTTTGGATGAGGGTACGTGAGGGAAGATAAGCAACTACAATTTATTTGGGAATTTCATATTCGTAAATCCACAGCTCCCAGCAAATACAATAAATAAACCTTTAGAGTGAGAGTTGGAATCGGAGCTAGAAATGGTTAAATGAAATAAAACTGGTGAGAACTACGAGGGTCGGCTGAAAAATTCATAAGTTGACCAAAATACTTTCATGGGATGTAACCAAACCAGGTTTATTTTTCAACATAGTCCCCCTTGCAGTCCACACACTTCGTATTGGTGTTGCAGTGCTTGGTCCCATTAGTGAAGAAGCCTTCACGTTGTAGGTCAAAAAATTCATCAACGGCAAATATGACGGCATCATCACTGCGATACTCGTTCCCAGCCAAGTGGTAGGGGTTTGTTTTTGTTTTTGTTTTTCATGTAGGTGAACAGATGATAGTCAGATGGGGCCAAATCAGGAGAGTAGGGAGTGTTATCAACCAGTTCAAAGACACAGTAACGCACAGCAGCCTTTAAAAGCAAGAACTTGTATGCTGGTGCATTGTCCTGATGAAACAAGACACCACTCTTCAGGTTTCCTGGGTTTTTGGTCCTGATAGCCTTTCGTAACTGCTCAGCAAATTGGAATAGTACTCTCTATTGATGGTGTGGTGTTTTGAAGATGGTCAATAAACAATAACTTTTGCATCCATCAAAAACTAAGGCCGTCACCTCTCCTGAAAATGAAACGCCCTTCTTTTGAATAATTGAGGAGGAGCGCTTCCGCTGAATGGATTGTCTCTTTGTCTCTAGCTGAAAGTGATCAATCCAACACTCATTCTGGTTCAAAGAAACCAGCTGGATCTGTCTCAAACAATGTCAGATTTTGTCGTGTCGTGATCAGCTTGGTGTACTAATGATCAGGTGTCAGAAAACATGGCACCCACAGAGCAGAAACCTTCGTCATGCCAAGCCATTGTGCAAAATATTCTCAACTTTCTCACGGGATATGCTAGCAGCATTGGCTAATTGATTTATAGTCAATCGCCTGTCATCCATCACCATGCGGTGAACACGATCAATGTTTTCCTCGGTGGAAAGGCGGCGAGCTGGCAGTAACATTAGCACGCCGGGCGAAATGCCTAGCGGTATTTCGTCTGCCGTTACGTTCTGAGTTCAAATTCCGCCGAGGTCGACTTTGCCTTTTATCCTTTCGGGGTCGATTAAATACGTACCAGTTAATCACGGGGGTCGATATAATCGACTTAATCCCCTTGTCTGTCCTTGTTTGTCCCCTCTATGTTTAGCCCCCTATGGGTAATAAAGAAATAAATGGGTTTTTTTCGGTGATGGCGGTTGCAACCCGTCCAAACCTTGGATCATCTTCAAGGATTTCCCTTCACCTCCTAAATTCAACTACCCACTTTCGCACTGTTGATAAAGCTGGAAGCATCATCTTCTAATATAGCAGCCATCTCAGTATGAATGCCCTTGGATGGGGTGTGAGCTAAACCCTTTATTCTGCGGGTACTTGATAACACCACGATGCTAAATTTTGCCCATTTTCAAGAGAAGTCGCTACTAGTTACATTTGAAGTCTTCTTCGAACAGGCAGATGTCAGTTTACTGGAAAGAAACAATGAAACTATTAATAAGAAAAGCTGAAATTAATGCGTGCAAGATTTCCCAGCTCTAGTATCACTCATTCATAGTCTGCCCATGAACTATTCTTGTACAGCATCGCGCTACCAGTTTGTTTTGTTTGCATCACGCAAGTAATTTTGGGTTGTGTGTAGTTCATGATATACTTACACATGGAGGCAATGCTCGACAAAATGTCTAACGCTGACTATAACAAAAGAAGGAATCAACAACTACAATATCAGCCCGGGAATGTATTATTAATAAATTCACCAAAATATTTTTTATCTTATCTTGAATAACAACAGGGAATTAAAACTGCCTAAAATATGAAACGTTCGCCATTTGCAATAAAGTTAGTGCTGATTTCTTTTTGAATAAATTACATTACATACAGAAAATAGAGCAACAACAAAATAATAGGTATTGTATAAAATACAAAATAACATAATTATTTCATTATGTTTTTTTTTCTTTCTTATCATAACTTACAAAGGAACGAATTCCTTAGTGGTTTGCTAGTCAAATATTTTTTCTAGATCGTTACGAATAACTTGTTTCATTTCTATCTATTTGTGTGTGTGCGTGTGTGTGTGTGTGTGTGTGTGTGTGTGTGTGTGCGTGTGTGTGTGTGTATGTATGTATGTATATATGTATGTATGTGTCTATCTATCTATCTATAAATCAAAGAGGGAGGAGGAATAGGGAGATGAAGGGAACACACTCCAGCGTTCAATAAAGATAACTCTTGTTGAAATATTTCTTGTTTTCCTCCTCTTATATCTCTATCCGGACAACTTCATATCTTGGGATCTACCCATGCTTTACAGCAGTAGTTCTTAACCTTGGCAATGGTAGCCCGTTGGGAACCTTACCGACTCACAAGAGGTGGTAAATGTCACGATTTCCACGGGGTTGTGCTATGGGATGGTACAATGAGAGTTTTGAACAATCACGATATTTCTGAGGAATAAAATATTTAATCACTGTACAATGCCTATATTTTCAAAACATTTTACAATGCCATCCGCAAAAAAAAGTCTTAGAAAATCCCTGTTATAGAATACATTCATAAGCACCAACTCAAGGAATACTGATGGAATATTCCTATCAAACTTCTGTAAACGTAACAGGCCGAATATTGTTGTTTGGGACAGAGGCCAGCTGCCCTGCAGATATAAATATCTCTTTGAAAATCAAAGAAAAAGAGGATATCTATAATTGGAGCACTAAGTTTTGTTATTAAATGCTTAAAGGAGAATCTGAATAAACTGGGATTTTCAGAAAGAGGAATGGACCGGCTACTTCATACATTACAAGTGCAATATGTGAGTGGAACAATAAAAATATACAAGACTATTCTCAAGTTCCAAATGTGAATTAGTCTGTGTTAACTACATCCCAAAGATGGAGCCTTGTCTCTTTGTTGGAAACCGGCTCCCTCCTCAGTGGAAGATTTATAATAATTAAAAAAATAGAAAAGACTTACATACATGCATACATACATACATACATACATACATACATACATACATACATACATACATACATACATACATACATACATACATACATACATACATACATACATACATACATACATACATACATACATACATATGACCACTGTAATTCTCATGTTAGAGCTATACTGTGGCTAGATTTGACCAACCCCTACACCTAGGTACAGCATAAGTTAGTCAAAGTTTCCATCAACGTGGAAGGAAAAAGACCTCATCATAGATTATTACAGCAAGTTCAGTTTGAGACGTCCTCCACCCAGATCACATCTGACACCAACTAGAAGTAGGTGTAATCAATCAACACATTTATTGGGAGTTACATGTATGGATCAAAACAGTTTGATTCAAATTCCGTGGTACTTAAAGTTTTAAAGCTCGTGAAAATTACCGTCGGGCATCTCATCCA
Organism: Octopus sinensis; assembly: GCF_006345805.1. Taxonomy (NCBI): domain Eukaryota; kingdom Metazoa; phylum Mollusca; class Cephalopoda; order Octopoda; family Octopodidae; genus Octopus; species Octopus sinensis. The sequence goes on along the minus strand of NC_043014.1, from coordinate 28,272,929 downwards.
AATTTCCACTGCCCGACGATAAGCTTCAAGAGCTCTGAAACTTTAAGAAGCACGAAATTTTAATCAAATTGTTTTTGGTCCATATATATGTGTGTGTGTATGCGTGCGTGTGTGTGTGTGTGTGCGTGCGTGCGTGCGTGTGTGTGTGTGTGTGTGTGTGTGTGTGTGTGTGTGTGTGTGACAGACACACACACATACATACAAACAAACAAACGTGTATGTGTGTGTCTTTGTCCCCCACAACCGCTTGACAGTTGGTATTTGCTTACTGAAGATCCAACGATAAATATGGCTCTGTATTTTCCTTCACCTTTTGAAAATTGTTTTAACCATTCCTTCATAATAAACTGTTATGTAGTTTCTGCCCAACACCTTACACAAACTTGTATTTAGATTCAAGTTTTACTTGTTCAGACGAGGGGAGGTAACTAATTACGTTTTTCTGTTTCATGTAACAAAATGTATTTTATGCTACTACAGCACTCCATTGGTTACGACGACGAGAGTTCCAGTTCACAGCCTGCTCGTGAAATTAACGTGCAAGTGGCTGAGTACTCCACAGACACGTGTACCCATAACGTAATTCTCGGGGAGATTCAGCGTGACACAGAGTGTGACAAAGTTGGCCTTTTGAAATACAGGAAGAAAGAGTGAGAAAGGTTGTAGTGAAAGAGTACAGCAAGGTTCACCACTAAGCCCTGCTTATTGAGTGCTTATTGAGTGTTTTCGTTCAATAAGCACTCAAAACACCCGGTCTGGGAATCGAAACCGCGATCCTATGACCGCGAGTCTTCTACCTAACCACTGGGCCATTGCACCTTCGATTTTTTTTTACACTGGAATAGTATAGTACAACTGTACTTGTTCTTCTGACACATAATTATCATTAGTGGAGATAGTAGGAATACTTATTGAGAATTTAGTTCTATATTACAATTAAGTTTATTTTGTTTTAGTCAATCGTGTACATATGGGCAAATCACAATTTTATCCGATCTTCTTCCGTACTAATAACAATAATTAGAAAAAAATATACAGTATAAATTTAATATAGCGAGTTGCGAGTTTACAAGCCAAATATCTAAACAATGCAAGTTGTGAGAAAATGAAATCTGTTGACATCAAATCGTTACAGAAAATTAGAATAGAAATGAGTCCCAATGAGGAGATGGGGACTATTTTGAGAGACTGGGTACCTGAACTACGCACGAATAGACTTGTCGTCACGAGAAACATCATTAGATTGTGGGCTCTCCAAGTGACTAAAGAACATGGTATATCCGACTTTAAGGCATCCTCTGGCTGGTGTACGAGATTTATGAAAGGTCACAATCTTACGCTGAGACAGAGGGCTCATGTCGCACAGAAATTACCCGCCGACGTAGACAGAAAAGTTGATTCCTTCCATCAGTATGTAATAGACCTACGAAAGAGTCACGAGTTTGCCTTGGAAGTAATCGGTAACATGGACGAGACACCCCATTTTTTCGATATGGTTGGAACTCGGACAGTCGACATTGAAGGGGAAAACACAATTTCAATAAAAACTATGGGCAGCGACAAGGCCCACTTCACCACGATTTTGGCTCGTATGGCTGAAGGTACGAAACCTACCCCAGTTGTTAAACGAGTGTGGTTCAAGCCAAGGGCTATGCTTCATTCAAATTCGTTCCTTGTATGGAATATGGTTCAGGGCTCATCTGATCGACAGTATAAAAATAGATTAAAGGAGCATCGTACCTACCAAGCTGTGATTCCAGATGGATGTACATCTCTGCTTTAGCCACTCGACGTGTCGGTGAACAAGCCTTTTAAGGTGAACATGCGTGCTAAGTGGAATGAATGGATGATTTATGGTGACAAGGAAATGACAAAGGCTGGGAACTTTAAACGCCCTCTCCTTAAGATTGTTTGCCAGTTTGTGATAGATTCATGGGCTGAAACACCGAGTGAACTTGTGATGAAATAATTTTTGAAGTGCAGGATCTCAAGTTCCATGGATGGTACAGAAGACGACGAGCTATATAATGACTTCGTCTGTGCAAGAAATGTTAGGCCCAGTGCTTCATCAGTTAATGAAGATCAAACAAGTGAAATCGAGGATCAGGGTGAATACGACGAGACCATCACAACCGAGAAGTTTTACCAGTTATTTGGTGAGAGTGATGATCAGTATAACTTCGATTCTTCTTTCATTTATTCTTCCGATTTTTTGTCACAATGTTTCATACATTTCCTTACAATTTAAAACAGTTTATTGCATATTTTTCCAATCATAGCACATATGACTGCATGGTTTTGTGTGGCAAAGTGAACCTCGACGGAGTTTACACTCAGTAACGTAAATAGCAAGAAGAAATACTGCAAAGCATTTTGACCGACGCGCTAACAATTCTTATTAAAATATCTTTATATATAAAGCTGAAGTTGTCTGTGTATGGCAGGTTTGGTAGCCTTCAACTAACAATATCTCCTCCGAGACCCTGCAGCGCAAGTTGACCAAAACTGAGAGTATGATAGAAGAAGGTTTGATCTTCCTTCCGTAGAAGAAAAAATTCAAATCGGACTATGTTAACACCAAAAATTATTTACATCAAAAAGGTGCTTTTTTTCTATGAAAATCCCTATTTTTAAAAATTTTTTGACAGCTGTGTCGCCATTTTTCGGTGTATTTCAACCAGAAAAATGTTCACTTAAAGAGAATAACAAGCTACATAATGCAAAATTTTTACTTTTCAAAAATTCCAATTCTAAAGGGTCGAAACAAACCCGAGCAACGCCGGGCGATACTGCTAGTACGTATATAAATTTTGAAAATAATTTGCAGTGGAATATCAGAGATAGATATGTCAATACATCTTAGGAAAAGAAAGATATTTATTTACCTCTTCTCCCTCTCCCTTTATCTCCCTCTCTCTTTCACTCTCTTACTATCTTTCCCTTCCACACTTTTCCTCCTCCCCTTTCTCTTTTTCTCTCATACATTAATTGGCCAAAAAGAAAGTCATTCATGTAAAGGGAAGCAATCAAGAATTTATGATGTTAAATGAAGTAATAAATGTTTATTTAATGAAATCTAATATTACAGAACATATATTTACGAGATTTTAATCCAGAAATTGAATTTTTTATTTAAGCACTTTCTTTAGAGCAGATTTCACGCAATATGGCCTTCAAAGGGTTTAATCAAGGAAAAATAATAATAGAACTAATATTTTTTTTCGTTGAACTCCATCAAAGTTGTTCCCCTTCCTCTGTTTTTATATTTCAAATTTTATATGGAATGTTACAGATCATGATAAAAGGAGCGAATTTGATATCTTTCCCTAATTATTTCACATTAAGTCTGCATTATTGACCAAAAGATTCAAATAAACTTGTAAATAAATGGTAAGGTTGAGATGAAAGATGTTAAAAAACGTAAAATTATTGAGAACGTTTTGATGCTTGTTCTGTTCACATCACGTAAGTTTTGTGTGAGTTCACGAAATGCAACACCATAGATGAATGTCTAATGTCAACAATACGAAAAGAAGAATCATGCTGGGAAATAGCATGCCCAAAAAAGTTCACAGTGTACAGTGAAGCTGTAAATGATTTGTTTTCATCGAAGTACTTATTTACACCAAAAAAAATTACTTTTGCAAAGGAGCTATGGTATTTATTTCACTGTGATTTTATCGCGACATAGAGAAAAGAAATTTTCAATAAATTGCTTTTCTTATTTTGTTTTTCTCTTGTTCTTCTTTTCTTAACGTTATGGAACTACTAAATTACTACTAAATTACTCCAGTTTGAGAGAAAAAAATCATAGGCTTCATTATGAAGGGAGCGTACTCTGTCGCAAAGGCAGATTACTTTCGATTATGTAATTATTTTGCTTTTTAAAAGCTGGTTCTTGTTTCTACTCCGCTCTATCATATTCTGTGGCCTTGAGTCGACCCATGAAATTATGACCCACATCTATCTTGTCTTTTTCTAAAGCCAATTCTTCGCTAATTCTTCTAGTCCCTATATGGTCGCGAGCAGTTATATATATACGTATATATATATATGTGTGTGTGTGTGTGCGCGTATAAAAATACTGAGGGTAGAAAATGATATCAATCAATTAACATCAATTTAAACCAGTGGTTTAGCATATTCAAAAAAATCCGAAGATTTAAAAATTATATCACAATTAATAAGAGGAATGACCACTAAAGTGGAATCCTATACGCTAGAAATAGACGTCAAATCGCCTTACCACGAAGAGTGTTCTCAAGAAAAAAAAACAGCAAACACCAAAATGTTTTTTTCTTGAGATAAAAGGTGGTTTTTTCTAATTTTTTATATATGTATATTATATTGTGTGAAATTTGATTTAGTCTTTCTAAATTGAATTTTTTCCCTGTTAGTTAGGATTAATATTCCCTCATATATATATATATATATATATATATATATATATATATATATATATATATATATATATATATATATACTAACAATATAGGATGAAGTCCCTTTCTCTACAGAAAAGGATTCCATCAAAAATCGTGGCAGTATATTAAAAAAAACCTTTACGGTTGAAGTATAAACATCTTATAATTAAGGGCTAAAGAAGGTTATTCTAAAGCCAATACACTGATTTATCCACTTATAATCCACTTGTTACAGGAAAATTGAACTGAAAGCGGGCAACTAACCTTTAGAAAATTTAAATTTCGTTATCTCTATATTGAATCAATTTCGGAATTAATCCCTATAAAGGATATATTCTTCTTCAGTAGAGCTTACGAGGGAACATAAATAAAATACTCACATGTGATCATGGAAAAAGCAGAAGCTAAAAACACAACTACATTTAAGTACATCATTTATATCTAAAAATAAAAATTCCTTGGTCAGTCTCAGAACAACGTGTTGACCTATCGCCGCTACATATTGCAATGGTTACCGGTCCCCTTGTAACAAGCAGTGATTTTCTACTAACAATATAGGATGAAGTCCCTTTCTCTACAGAAAAGGATTCCATCAAAAAGCGTGGCAGTATATTAAAAAAAAATTTACGGTTGAAGTATAAACATCTTATAATTAAGGGCTAAAGAAGGTTATTCTAAAGCCAATACACTGATTTATCCACTTATAATCCACTTGTTACAGGAAAATTGAACTGAAAGCGGGCAATTAACCTTTAGAAAATTTAATTATAAAGTTATGCATACGACGATGATTGAACATGCGTTTCAACATTGTATTATATTGCCAAGTCAAATGCAGTTGTAGTCTTTTAGTTTTGTTTTGTTTTATGGAGTAATCAGAGAACGAAGGGAAATCTTCAAGAGCTTCGGAAGTTAGTGCGAGAAAAGTAGAAAATTATTCTCAAACTAGATACCTGGTCCGAAAGCTAACAAATGGCACCCTAGGAAGAGATGAAAGATGGATGGAGTACATAAATGATCATCTTAGCTAAGAATTAATTGTGTCAAATATAGTCGAGGAAAACAATGTAATTTTATTAAGGGTGAGAGATAAAGGGTCTGTGACATAATAGATGAAATCTCGGGTAATTAAGTATCTGCGAAAATCGTATGTACGGCAGATGAAAAGAAACAGTGACTCAGAGTAATGATGAAAGAAAGCTTGTTTACGACAGTTTTTTAGCACGATTGGGGTACGGAACCAACTATATATATATACAATATGTTACATTACTCGGTAGTCAAGATAAAACTCTGAGTTTCAGATGCCGAAGTGGAAATCCACAACACCATCTCATCGGTTATCTGGCTATTTGAAAACGTTATGAAAAAATATACCGTTAAAAATGAAGGGAAATTACTCTGTTATAACTCTGCTTTGCCTGCGTACTTATACATCGCTCGCATTTTTCGTCATAAAAATTATATAAAAATACATAAAAATATATAAAAATATATAAAATCTTCTTGGGACATAACACAGAAAGCATGTTCTATCCGTTTTCTTTAGGGGACCAAAAACGTAACAGAAATTTAGTCACATGTGGGCATGATCCGAAAAGCTCTGTCCTTGTATTTAGACATGTGGTAGGGTCTAAGCTGCTTTTCCAGATAAGCCATCTCTCCATGTCGCATAAACCGCACCTTCCGCTGCCGTTAGTATAGGGCTTACATCTGGCCAAAATCTTCCATTGTATGTTATAATCGACACCTTTATCTCTTAAAGACCAAATATGATTGGATAATTGTGTCGCTTTTCTTTTGTTCCAGTGCCTAAAGCTCAAAGTGTGGTTATTGAACCTGGCCTTGAAATTACCCTCTGTCAGGCCCACGTATTTCTTCGTCGAAATGAGGACATCTTCAATAGCGTTGCCCCAGTTTATAATAAAGCTTTAAAAGATAGTGGTTTTAGCGAAAAAATAAAATATACACCTATCACCAGCCCAACAATAAGGAAAAGGAATAATAGAAATAGGAAGGTCATCTGGTTTACGCCCCCTTACTCACCCGAGGTGGCCTTCAATATAGGTAAATATTTCCTAGCACTGATAGATAGACATTTTCCAGTTAACCATGCTTATAGGAAACTCTTCAATAGACACAATTTAAAAATTAGTTTTAGTTCAACTACCAATTTTAAAAACATAATCAATCATAACATACAAAAAACACAAGAAGAAAACAGCTGTTCATGCAGGAATAAAGAATTGTGCCCGCTAAATGGAGCTTGCATGTCCAAGACCATCATATATGAAGCTACCGTAAACTCTATAACCACTAAAGACACCGTTTCGACGAAGAAATACGTGGGCCTGACAGAGGGTAATTTCAAGGCCAGGTTCAATAACCACACTTTGAGCTTTAGGCACTGGAACAAAAGAAAAGCGACACAATTATCCAATCATATTTGGTCTTTAAGAGATAAAGGTGTCGATTATAACATACAATGGAAGATTTTGGCCAGATGTAAGCCCTATACTAACGGCAGCGGAAGGTGCGGTTTATGCGACATGGAGAGATGGCTTATCTGGAAAAGCAGCTTAGACCCTACCACATGTCTAAATACAAGGACAGAGCTTTTCGGATCATGCCCACATGTGACTAAATTTCTGTTACGTTTTTGGTCCCCTAAAGAAAACGGATAGAACATGCTTTCTGTGTTATGTCCCAAGAAGATTTTATATATTTTTATATATTTTTATGTATTTTTATATAATTTTTATGACGAAAAATGCGAGCGATGTATAAGTACGCAGGCAAAGCAGAGTTATAACAGAGTAATTTCCCTTCATTTTTAACGGTATATTTTTTCATAACGTTTTCAAATAGCCAGATAACCGATGAGATGGTGTTGTGGATTTCCACTTCGGCATCTGAAACTCAGAGTTTTATCTTGACTACCGAGTAATGTAACATATTGTATAGATAAATTTCCTCTATTTACATAATATTGAGGTCTCTTTCTTTCTTTTGTTATCTTACCGTTTTATCAATATATATATATATATATATCCGAGCAGATCTTCGGAAGCGATAGGATGCCGAAAAGGTATGCTCCCACTTTCAGTGTTTTCAAATCCAAACCAAGGAATTCTGAGCTGATGATAGAAGTGTCGACTTTGACTAATCTTGAAACGTACGTTCTCAAATAACCTTTGCATCTGATTTTTTAATGTCTTTACCCCCATACTTTCGTGAGTTGAATTGAGCAAGCACTATATGAGAGAGATTTTCTTTAAGTATTAGAAATAGTTTTAAAAAAGTTTTTTTTTTAGCTGCTATTTCTAATGAGTTCAGTATGTGGCAAAGTAATTTATTTTACTAAGCCCTTTTATATAATGTAATAATTTGAATTCGCCTTAAATGGTCCCTTTACATACTGAACACTTGGTGAAATTGATTGATAATTAATTAATTAATTTTACCCTCAATTGTTGAAATTATATATATATATATATTATGTGAAATAGAAAGATGAATAATCTTGTAGTAGATTAATCAAAAGTTTAACCGATACCTTAGTAGCAAAAATCACAGCAGTAAACAGCACGGTTGGAGGTACAACCATCTGGCGTTGCAACCGTGCGTTGGTGCGGATAATTGAAATTAAAACATTATTGGTGAATTGAAGAAATGGAGCTGAACGCAGATTGAACAGAAATCGTTTTATTTCATTCTACACGTGTTTCGAAAGGCACAAATTACCAAAATCCGATTGAATAATGGGACCATATTGTGTCTTTCTCTTCAGGAAGAAAAAAGGAAATCCGCTGGAAAAACAAAAACAGAACAGAGGCTGAGCAAAAACAAATCGAACTATGCTCCTAAGAGCCCATGGCGAAACAGTTTCGCCATGGGCTCTTAGGAGCATAGTTCGATTTGTTTTTGCTCAGCCTCTGTTCTGTTTTTGTTTTTCCAGCGGATTTCCTTTTTTCTTCCTGAAGAGAAAGACACAATGTGGTCCCATTATTCAATCGGATTTTGGTAATTTGTGCCTTTCGAAACACGTGTAGAATGAAATAAAACGATTTCTGTTCAATCTGCGTTCAGCTCCATTTCTTCAATTCACCATATATATATATATATATATATATATATATATATATATATATATATATATATATATATATATATATATATATATACACACAAAAATAAGCAACAAGAATGGATCAGTAGTTTAGTACAATTGTTTCATACTATAAACATTTTATTAAAGCTGCAAATATAATGTCAAGTACTCTTCAGCTAAATTTCATATAGGTTTTCCAAACATCTTAGAGAGTGTAAATATCCTTATAAAGTTATAGAAGTGAGTTCCAGGAGCTTGAAGTAAGATTCCAAGCAGACTATATATGTTTTCCAACAATACAAAGTCATTAAATTAATTATTGACATCTCAGAGAAGGTAAATCTACTCATAAAGATGTAGATATAAATTTCAAGGAACATGAGGAAAGATGCCGATCAGACCACGGTTAAGTTCGCATCTAACTGTTGCAAACAAAATTCTATAGTTGTATTTTTGGGTTATAATCACCCGACATCATTTTATGGTTAATACCATAAAAATATTCTGGTGCATCTAGGTTAAGTACCATATTCTTTTGATATATATATATATATATATATATATATATATATATATATATATATATAGAAATGTATGTATGTATGTTTGTGTGTCTGTGTTTGTCCCCGCAACATCGCTTGACAACCTATGCTAGTGTGTTTACGTCCCCGTAACTTAGCAGTTCGGCAAAATAGACCGATAGAATAAGTACTAGGCTTACAAAGAATAAGTCCTGGGGTCGACTTGCTCGACTAAAAGGCGGTACTCTAGCATGGCCACAGTCAAATGACTGAAACAAGTAAAAGAGTAAAACCACATTAAAATTGAATATCTACTTGTACAACACGTATATATATGATACATATGTAATACAAAGCCACATTAAAATACAAATCCAAAATCGAAGAAAACATAAACAGCGAAGAAAGTAAAAAAGAAAGAAGAAAAAGAAAGGAACAAGAGAATCGTTAGCACGCCGGGCGAAATGCGTAGCCGTATTTCGTCTTCCTTTACGTTCTGAGTTCAAATTCCGCCAAGGTCGACTTTGCCTTTCATCCTTTCGGGGTCGATAAATTAAGTACCAGTTACGCACTGGAGTCGATGTAATCGACTTAATCCCTTTGTCCTTGTTTGTCCTCTCTGTGTTTAGCCCCTTGTGGGTAGTAAAAAAATAGGTATTTCGTCTGCCGCTACGTTCTGAGTTCAAATTCCGCCGAGGTCGACTTTCCCTTTCATCCTTTCGGGGTCGATTAAATAAGTACGAGCTACGCACTGGGGTCGATATAACCGACTTAATCCGTTTGTCTGTCCTTGTTTGTTCTCTCTGTGTTTAGCCCCTTGTGGGTAGTAAAAAAATAGGTATTACCACGGGTGATGGCGAGGCTAAGGCCTTGAAACAGCCAAGCACCCTCACGGATTTCACCGGACACCTCAGTAAGACGAGCCGCCAACGTTGACAAGAACTTCGCTATTAGCGGCCCAGCCCCTCCAAACGTCTCAAACGCCACAGGCTGGAAGGAATGATTCACTGACAAGTCCCCTTTACCGCATTGACGTTATTTTTCGTTTTGTCAAAAGATTACAGTTGACCTATTGTTTTCTTTTACTAATCGCCTATATACGTTCATTTTATTCTTTCCAACATATAAGATCTATCGAAATGTCAGTGAATGTATCATGTAACTTCATGGAATTCTACTCAGTCATTTTATTCTAAGATGAGCCTGTGCCATGGTCTGAGTAGTCATAAAAGAAAATCCTCTGTGTGTTCCATACTTGCAAGTTCTAGTTAACTAAAACCACTGTGACAAAAATAAACAAATTCATCAAACAATTCCTTCGCATCGTATATAAGTGAACTGTACCATCCTATGATCGATTTTCTATGCTCGCCGTCGAGACATCCGGTGTTCTCGGACCCCATACTACCGATTTCCTCCACAAAATAGGGATAACTGTGACCCGTCGAAGAAATCAGCCCCGAGAGGTGGAGTGACTGCTGCAACGATCGCTGGCCATCCTCCACGGCGATGCTATCGTTTAATCTTATAGGTATGTAGCCTGCATAACAAGGACGGACAACACAAAACATGGGGTACATATAACGAAGGATAAGGGCAATTGACATTGTGGTCATTACCGTGGAGTTGCAGATGAGCACACTATTTGTTCCGGGGTATGTAGTCCACTCCCCCACCATCTTCTGCTGCTCTACCAGACTCACATTCTTTTCTTTTCTTTTCTCGCTCTCTTTTTCCCGTTTCTTTGTATTTAGATGTTATAATTAAAATATTATCACTAAAAAGAAAATTACAAATTAGTGGACGAGTCCATCGAGGAAATGAGCGTCTTTAACACAAGCGTGTTGCCAGTAACGGCTACAAACTGTCAGCCGTTCGGTTAATTTTCTGTCAATTCAACCAGTACCTCTTGTCTTCCTGGTTAATCAAAGGTAACGGTAAAGCGGTAGGAGGAATACTATTGGTATCTGAAATCGAAATATTTGTTGCTAAGCCAATCTAGTAAATGAATTTCTAATAGAATCTGGTGGCCGTATTTTCAAAATCATCGATTATTTTTGTCATTCTCATTTTTTATTGCGTTCGTGTATGGTGTTAGAACTGTTGATTTTTAATATTTCGGCACGTTCTCTAATCGCAGATACCTCGAGCAAATTGCCTTATTTGAACATTTGATAACGATATATTTATTTTTAAAAAAATAATTATTAGATCAAAGAAAATCATAAACGCATTATAAGCTGTGCATCCGACTTTAAAAAATAAACTGAGCTATGTCGAACCGTAATATGTGGAAAAGAGCTTTACAGTTCTTTTCTTGCAGGCTAATTTCGCCAACAGAAAGCTCTAACATGGAAGTCGATTTTAATAACATGAATATTCTTGAACATAAGTCTTCTTTTAAAACAATTAGGAGACACGCAAAAAGTCTAAATTCCTTGGAGAGTTATTTCAACAGCTATGAGAATGAACGACCTGACTGGCTGCAATCAAACAGACGTGCTTCTCTAGTACATAAAAATCGCACACGAACATACCCCCAGCCAGAAGAGTTGACAGACTGGAGTGGGATTTCAGATGATTCCGTGTCTTTATCTGAAGATGAATCTTGTTAAGACCAAATAAGAAATTAGCTTATTCTGGCGTGTCCTTAAATCAAAATCGTTCACGAATCTTTGCTAAAAAAAAAAAAAAGAAAGAAAAAAATTAAGTTATATAAAAATTTATTTAGATACGCTGGAGCTGGTGGAATAGATGGAGATATCTATCTATACACACGCACAGAATTTGGAAATTATAAATTTGGTTATTTTTTTTTATTTTTTCATTCTTATTTGTTTCGGACAACATGATCAATTACATTTTAATCCTTCGGTTAAAAAATCCTTTCATGGAAGCAGGATTATTTTCAACTGTGTACAAATCTTGGATATTTAATTTTTTTCTATTTATACAACTATTTATTTAAACCGAACCATCTGTTAAATTTAAATGTTTGCTGATTATAACAATCAACAAAACGTCTTTAAAATCTTTAAGCAAATAACTTTCTTAATTATCGCAAATATTTACATTGCTTTATTTACCTTGTTTTTTTTTTCTTTTCTTTTTTTCCCGTATATATGTCTTCAAAGACCGACTAATTTGCGAAAACCTAGAGTAACTTTTAAATTTCAAATATTTATTCCTCTTCTTCCCCGCCAATGTATAAAACAAGACGATGTTCTAATACTTCTATCTAATGTTTAGTATTTGTAATAAGAAACTAAGTCTATATATATATAATAAACTTTATTGCATAAAATTTTCCGTAAAACGAACTTTATTAATTTCTGGATTTTTATAGTAATTTGAGCTACTTCATTTGTAGACCTGAAAAACGTGGGGGAGGTTTCATATCAGACTAGCATTTAAACGGAACGAATTTGACCATCAAAACTGTCGAAAACCGTCCTTTGTGAAACCACGCTTTTAAAGGGAGACCAGTTTAATAGTAAAAATTTACTCAATGTTGTCACCTATTAGATACGTTTGTGTAATTACAGTGTACAAATTATCAAATAGTTTTGTTAGGTCCTAGTCGAAAAGACAGTTATGTTTAAATGAATTCAAACTATGGACATCCTGTTTTCGTTATTTACTCACAGGGTAACTAGCACTAAATTATATGCGTTCTTTAAGATAGAAGTGGCTTTATAACGGAGAATTTGGCTACTATTTCTAACAAGTCAAACGACTACTCAAATACAGAGGACCCGTAGGGTTAGATTTTATGGTTGGTTGGTTAGTTTTAGGGTTGGTTTTTAGAGACCTCTGTATTTAAGTAGTACCGAAGTGTCTTCGTCTTGAATGGCGAGATGAGTTAGGCATAAACTCAAGTCGACATATAGTACAGATATTTTATTAACAGTATCGTGTCAACCAAGACTCTTTGCATTAATTTGTGCCGTATCCGTAGATAAGTTCTTTTAATTCTCTCCAGGTCTAATTGTAGCTGAAAACCGATATTCTGCCGGAATATTGCGATATAGGAATCAACCTATATATATATATATATATATACCAAACATTAGGTTAACTTCGAACGTAGTTGTATTACGTGACAATAAATTTATTTCAGTGTCGACTGATAAGATGAAGTATTTTACTAACAATTTCCTTTTCTTTATTTTTAATCCTGATAAAATTAGTAGTCATTCGATATACGACCAATATGGGGTTTTACTTCGTTCATATTTTAGGTAGTGGATGGACAGACTGGAGATTCGTGGACAAAATATTTTGTAGCCTTTTACCTTCTGATATCAAATTACATCCAGGTTACTTTAGCTTTCCATCTTTCCGGGATCTTAAAGATATGTTATTTAATCCCATACAAACACATAACCACTAAAATCTGACTCTATTCCTAAGTTAGAAATTTATATAGATATCTTAAAAGTGATGTTCCTGTGGAACACGTTAAAAAAATTAAAACTTCGAGCAAGCTGAAATCATGATGCAGTTTCAAATCCCATTTGAAGTCATTTCATCTGATGATGATCAAATTTCTTTCTGATAAAATACCTAGAAGTTTCTAATTTCGTCTTCCACCAAATACATCTAAACGACTTCTTTCTGATAAAAAGAAATACATGTTAATATAGTTGTTCGACGTGGTAGAAACAGTAATCATTAAAGCGTCGGACTGTATGGTTTACTGTATTCACTTCCGAGTTCAAATCTCACCAGGCATGTCTTATTCTGCGGTATAAACTGCAGTCATTTACGTTGGCAATCGCCATCTTTACGAAAATGAAATTCAGCTGATGTATAGAAGCGATTTCTGGATACATGTAAAGAAACTATGATGTAAGCTGTTGGAACAGCTAATGTTTTGTTCGTTTGTAGAGCTGATTGCAAATCTTCCTTCGGGTCTGAGACAGGAAACAGAAAACAACTTTCGTTTACTTTCTCAAAGATTCCGAAGTTATCATGGTCCCCAGAAACGATTAAAAAATCTCTGAAGAGACCCTGCAATTATATATAAGTGGTTGGTGAGATTTTTACTCTATGTAACTGAAATTGTCAACCCTCTGAATTGCAAAACTCCTGACCTAGTTCTATTAGGTCACTATAACTCTTTGAGGATTGAAATTGATTCGTTAGTTGATATTAGACTCGATAAGCAGACCAATATAAACAAGGGCAGGATCTTTTTCTATTGGTGTCACAGTTTTTTATCTTTTAAATTTGGTATACGAAATGTAGTTTTGTATACTAATTATGGAAATGAAATTCATTTTTGCCATAACTTATTAAATAAAAAGTTAATAGCTTCTAAAATTTTCAAATTTTGGGTAATTTTAGCCAGGCGAAAGCCAGAAACATATTGTTGCACCATTCCATAGTAACAAGACAAGCTGTTGTCTGCTTAACGGGTACTTTGGTGACTGTCCTATCACTACCTCATTTCATAATTTTGAGGTGTTTGTTTTCCTGGATCTTTCATTCATGGGTCAAGGAATTAACTTCAGTCCGGTTTTGCATTGAAGGCCTGGGTGTGAGCCACTGCACAACCGTTCGTGAAATATCTGTTGGGGAATCTGATCCGCAGCCCAGTTCAGGTAGACGGTCCTGGGAAGATTATTTTGGATATACGAGGGACGTTCAATAAGTAATGCCTCTGACCCACTTGCAGTTGTTTGATCTAGCTGAAATTTTGCATGTGCAATCATTTATATCTCTATAGAGTAAGTGGCAAATTACAGCTCTGAATTAATTGTGGTTTCTGATTTACAGGTGTTTGAACCGAGTCAAGTGTGAAATGGAGCCTGTTGAGTGTCGAGCAGTGATCCGGTTTTTGTATTTGAAAGGACGCACACCACGGGAGACTTTTGATGAAATGAAAGTAACTTATGGTGATGATGCCCCATCATATGACCTTGTAAAACGCTGGCATCGTGAATTCAAACATGGTCGGAACTCCGTGGAAACAGCTCCCAGATCTGGTCGCCCCCTTCTGCCATTGATGAGGCATCTGTCCGTCAAGTTGAGACTGCCATTTTGGAAGATCGACGCATAACTATTCGCCAAATAGCCCATGAGGTCAAGATTAGTACTGGGTCTGTGGAAACTATCATTCATGACCATTTGCATATGCAAAAGGTGTCTGCCAGATGGATTCCCAGGTTGCTCACGCCTTTCCAGAAGCAAGAACGCGTCGAGTGCTCGAGGGTGAATTTGGAGATATGCCAAGAAGATGAGTCAAAATTTTTCAAAAGACTGATCACACAGGATGAAACCTGGGTCCATCACGATGATCCAGAGACCAAAGCCCAGTCAATGCAGTGGAAGCACCGTGACTCACCCCCTCCAAAGAAGGCAAGGGTGCAGCCCTCCGCTGGCAAGGTCATGCTCACAGTCTTCTGGGACCAGGACGGAGTAGTGATGACAGATTTCCTGGCAAAGGGTACCACAATTGCAGGAGCCTATTATGCTTCACTTTTGAGGAAATTAAGAGAAGTTATCAAAATCAAGAGGCGGGGCAAGATCAGCAAAGGCATCCTCCTCCTGCAGGACAACGCTCCGGTCCACAACTCGCTTGTCGCCAGATCAGAAGCACAGGCGTATGGCTATGAACTCCTCCCAATCATGAAGTTGTTTTTGAAAGGAAAGCGTTTCCCAGATGATGCAGCCTTGATTTCTGAAGTCACGTTGAGGTTGGAGAACCAAGCTGGGTTCTTCTACAAAAACGGTCTCCAGAGCCGCATCAAACGATGGGAGAAATGCGTAACTCTGGGTGGTTCCTATGTAGAAAAAGACTAATAACTGTGCCAAGTTTCGTTGCTCTACTGCTATGGGAAGTGGGTCAGGGGCATTACTTATTGAACGCCCCTCGTATTTCCCATTTTCGTAACTTTTTGACAAGTAATCGTCATTTTCTTGGAGAGGTGCGCTTCTAAAGAAGCGCCTTAACTTCTCCCTACTCCTTCATCCGACTCGTTTATTAGGTGGAGGAGCAAATGGCGGTACCATAACTATCAACAAAACTTGAAAATAAATGGATCTTACGTTAGTTTCAAAGCAGTAGTGATGGTGTTGTTCGAACACCGTAACAAACTACTCGTAATATAAAATGGATGAGCAATCTTGACTCGTACCTTTTTAATATATTCCTCAAATATTGAATAATATATTTAATTTATTAATCAATACAAAACTAGGCTTTCGAATTACAGTTACAGCCTTATACAATGACCTATTACAGTTTCTGTCTACTTAATTTCAGTCACAAGACTTGAGTGGACTCCGTTATGATAGAAATATGCTGTGGAATCCAGTTCAGAACTTTATGAAGGATAAGCGAACAGCTGGTTATGGAAACAAGATACCGTAAATCCTCGAGTATAGTCCGCCCTTGAGTATAATACGCAGGGGATTTTTAGGGGGCTGTACCTCTGAAAAACCTAAACCTTGTATATAATACGCACCCCTTCTCTAACTTGAGTCAAGGAGGTCTATATTACGTCCTTGGTTTGTAAAAATGTATACGGTAACGTCCTTTATTATTATTGTATATATAACATAATGCAAACGTGTAGCTTTTTTGTGCATTTTGTTTGCAGAAAATAAAGAAATAACAGTAATAACGTTTAATAAATGTTGCTTACTGCAAGTTATGGATGATTCTTTTATGACTTCATTGCTTTCAGGCTTAGTGTAAGGTATTTTCGCGCCCGACATCACAAAATGTGTCTAAATAAACATTGCCGGACAACAAACAGAGACTCGGACATGGCTTAGAAAATAATTTTCATTTTTACCCTCGTATATAGTACGCACTAGGCATTTTGACCTTTAAATGGAAAAGTGCGGATTATACTCGAGGATTTACGGTAGATAAAAACTTTTTTTTTATTTCTCCACTTCAGTATTACAGTATTCATTGTGTGTGTGTTTTAGTCGCAATGATGTTTTTTTTTTTCTTATAGAAGCGCCGTTACGATTTTTTTTTCTTTCTTTAGAAATAAATAACAGAGCTTAGTAAAACTTTTAATGATGAAAATATTTAATTTAAAGAACGTGATAGAAAACATTTCGGTTCTTTCGATACGACTCCCAGAAATGCCAAACTAGAACAGCTGATCCGGTAAATTCCGTAAAAAAATTGTGTGTGTGTGTGTGTGTGTGTCTCTCTCTCTCTCTCTCACACACACACACACACACACACACACAGTGACACCGTACATTCTTTTTTATATATTTTTCCTCGCATCTCTTGAATAAGTGTGTGAGTGATTAACAGAGAGAGATAGCGTAAATTTCATTTATTTACTTTTTCTCGCAACTTTTTTTAGTGTTTTTAGTGTTTGACTCGAGAGAGCGGGAGAGAGTGATAGGGAGAGAGTGTAAAAGATACGAGAAAAAAACTTTTAAAAATACGCTATCTCTCTCTCTCTCTCTCTCTCTCTCTCTCTCTCTCTCTCTCTCAGCCAAACATACTAACTAAAAAAAGATGCTAGAAAATGTAAATAAAATTTACTCTATCTCTCTCAGTCAATTACACACACACTCAAAAGAGATGCGAGGAAAAATAAATTAATAAAATGTACGCTGTCACCTCTCCCCCTCCTCACACACACACACACACACAGAGCAACATACACCTGTCTCTCATATACACAACACACTTTCTGTCTCGCATCCCACATCAATACATACACACGTCTCTGTCAATTTTCTCTCTCTTTCACTTTATGTTGACATCAAACGAAATGTACATTCCCAGCCACAGAAATCTTTATATATAAAAGTGAAGTTGTGTGTCTGTCTCCTACGATTTAGATTCCTAACTACTCCCACATTTTGCGGTGCAGTTTAACCAAAACCGGGTATCTTATAGTCGTGATTCATATCGAGCCCTTCTGGGTATTAGCGCGCGTCTACGATGAGTCTACGATTTAAAAAAAAATTTAACATCATTTTTTTCCATTTTAATGCATTTTTCGCTATTATATAAGGGAAGTAACTCTCTGAAAATGTCTACGATGAGTCAACGATTTAAAAAAAAAATTTACCATCATTTTTTTCCCATTTTTAATGCATTTTTTGGCTATAACTCTCTAAAAATGCTTATATAGTTATTTCCCTTACAAACCCGAGCAACACTGCTAGTAAATATATAAAAAAATTTTACGGAATTTACCGAACGCCGTATGGTAACAGCTGAGCTGCGTACACACCTTCTAGTCAAAACGATAGATTGCCAACATTTAAAATGAAATTTTGCGATGCACTGCAAACCCTAACACTAACCTATCACTTAGTCATCCTTGATGATTTCAATGTGTTGATGTCGCTGTCGTCGTCATTAACTCGTATCCACGTAGTTAATCTGTAACAAGTGATTGAGCCTCTTTTTCCTAATGAGTGCAAAGCGTACCGGTGCACGATGTGACTGTTCAGACCAAGGGCGGTATGGAAGAACCTGGAACATTTATCACAGGGGACGAGCATGTGCGAATCGCTCGTTGCGTCTTCATCTGATCTCTGCCTATTGACGTCTGTTATTTTCCATCTGGTCTGTTCCCTTGACGATGACATGCTGTCACTTTAAGCGGTCCTTGGCGATTGTCTCCTAGGTATTTGTGTCAATGAAGCAGCGGAGGAAGGTGACCCTGAGCTGGTTTCAGAAACGGAATTTGGGGGCTTGCATCGTTTGCTACATATATAAATAACATGACAATTATGATCGTCTGCTGGATGGAATAAATATGATTGGTATTAGATGTTTTCTAAAAAAATGTGGAATTCCATCATGCCGAGAAGAGATAAACTTAATTGGCAAAGATTACAAAAAAATTTCAGTTTGAAGGTTCGCAATTTTTTTAATAATTATAATCTCAAAAATATAGATAATTACGATTTTGTAATTAGCATGAAAAAAAAAACTACATGTAGTGAAGAAATGTTCGCTAAATTCAGAAGAAATATGTCAATCCGGAAATATATACATTCCCCAATGTCTTCTGTTCAAATTCTAGGACAATTGACTTTTCACTTCTAGAAAAATAGGGGTGATCAAATAAGTACCAGTAATGTAACCAAAGTTATTTCTATTCTCAATTTTGTAAATTTATGCCAAAGTTCAAAATTTAATTATCACACAGTGAACATGACCTGGGCATTATTGTCGACAGCGATTTGCGTTGGACAAAACACATTGCTAAAATTGCCAAGAAGGCTGAGGGTGTCTTGGCATCACTTACCAAGTCCCTTGTGAGCTGCTCTCTGGCTATCTGTCTGAGGCTTTATATAGCTATGGTGCGCCCTCATCTGGAATTTGCATCACCAGTCTGGAACCCCTATCTTGTCCAGGATATTAATCGTCTGGAAACCGTTCAGCAACATGCAACCAAGAGAATACTCTCCATCAGTCTTTAGTCATATTCTGAACGTCTTACTTACATTGAAACTCCGACGTCTGGCAGCTGACTTGGCTGACACCAATAAAATTATTAACCATCTTACTAACAATAACTCTGAGCACCTTTTCAAACTCCACCTGTCTAACACCCGTGGAAATGTTTACAAAGTCAGAAAACAGCACAGCTCCCGTGACTTTTGGAAACATTTTTTCATGCTAAGAGTTGCTGAAGCATGGAACAAACTGCTGGCATCAGTTGTTAGTTGTCGGAGCACTGCATCCTTCAAAACTTCCATGCTTCCTGAGATTCGACAACACTACACCTGATTTTCTCCCCTCCATACACACGCAAGCATGTATCTGACTCCTACACTATTTACTTTCCAGACATTTGTACATTACTGCATATGCTTTATACCCACTTTTGACAAATTGTGGTGCACGTGAGCACTGTATGCAATAATTTCATTATTATTATTATAATTAAATGGATTTCTAACCAGTGCATCCATTAATGGAAGTTGTTAAGCATAAGATAACAAAATATTTAAGATGATAAAGTATTTGTTAAATATCCAAAAGTTTTCCACCTTTTAAGGTTGTGAAAAAAATGTCATTGTATTTATTTACATCTGGTGAAATTGAGTTGATAGTTAAATTCTTGAAAACTGATAGAGTTGATGATGTACAAATTATTAATATTTTGGCTAGGAATTAATAACCACATAGCTTATTACCATCACTGATACTGTTCCTTCATGGAATTAATTCAAT
This sequence comes from Octopus sinensis, assembly GCF_006345805.1. Classification (NCBI taxonomy): domain Eukaryota; kingdom Metazoa; phylum Mollusca; class Cephalopoda; order Octopoda; family Octopodidae; genus Octopus; species Octopus sinensis. Next base: position 28,252,691 of record NC_043014.1, on the reverse strand, counting down.
TGCATATTTTGGAAATTTGTAAAGGAATCTTTGCATTCTTCATTGATATACAAGTATGTTATGACAATAATTGGTAGGTGATCTGATGCAATTTGGAATTGCTTATGAAGTGTTTGTGGTAGCTAGGTTTGTGTGAAGCAAAAGGTGATGACAATATCTGTTGTTGGCTTGGTAAGGAATCTGTTGGTGTAGACATAAATGAAGCTTAGCTATATTATTACTTCATTTGTAATGGAATCCATTGAAATCATGCCAACAATGGTCTGTAAGTGTTAACACGTGTCATCACCATCATTCAACATCCACTTTTTCATACTTGAGTCAGATTTTCTACAGTCAAGGCCTTTCCTGTTGCTAACCTTCGTTTCCAAACAATGTAATATTTCCCTATGGTCGGACATGTTATTCAGAGAAGACTGGAAATCTACTATCTCACTTGTATAATAACCATGCTCATTTACAACCATCACGTGATGTCTACATATACACATACATATGATGTGCTTCTTTCAGTTTCCACCTATCAAATCCATTCAACATTTTGATGTAATATATTTTATCACATTAATAATATTAGGTCATCCCATAAATAATGCAGTTTTTTCAATTGCATGAACTAAAAGTCGGAGTGGGGTGGGATAAACTACCTGCATCAGCTTGCTATAAAACAGGTAGTAATTTTACCTTGTGCTTATTCTTAGTGCAGATTTTGAAGAGTGTAGTTTGATTTTTGTTTTCAAAGCCATAATGGAAGTGACAAAAGAGCATGTTTGGCATATTTCACTTTGTGAGTTCAATAAAAGAAACAACACAATGGAAAAGTGCGAGGTGTATTAATGCAGTGTATGGGGAAGACAATAAGCGTAAGCTAGAGTTAATGGTGGTTGAAGAAATTCCAAGTCGGAAACTGCAGCCTAGAAGATGAGCCTCTTCCTGGAAGATCTGTAGAGTTCGACGAGAACATCCTGCAAACTCCGGTGGAAAAAATCTCATTGTAACTGTTGAGGAACTAGCAGAGAAGCTTAGATTTGCTCATTCAACCATTCATCAACACTCGTGTACCATCGGAAAAGTCAGCAAATTGGGTCAATGGGTTCCTCACAAACTTTCCAAGTTTAATCGTGTACAGTGAATGTGTGCTCTTCTTTGCTGTCACATCACACGAATGAACCTTTTTTTGGACCAAAGAATCACTGGTGACAAGAAATGGGTTCTATATCAAAATGTCAAGTGCCAAAGACAGTGGATAGGGAAAGAAGAAACACCAGCACCCCAGGCTAAAGAAGGTCTTTACCATGTAAGGTGTTGTAATGTTTGGTGGGATATGAAAGGTTGGGTCCACTTCAAACTTTTAAACCCAAACCAAATGATAACAAAGGAGATCTACTGTGAGTAGCTTAAGTCAGCACTAGAAGGAAAACGACCATCTTTGGTTTCAAGACAAAAGGTGTTCTTCCATCAGGATAATGCTTGGCTGCATACAGCAAGGATAACATCCCAAAGGCTGGAACAGTTTGAATGGGAAACGATGCCCCACCCACCATATTTGCCAGACATTGCCCCATCATTTATTCTGCAGTCTTCAAAATCATTTGGACGGAAAAAATATGAATTCTGAAGATGAGGTCAGAACAGTACTGGAGGAGTATTTTTTCATCACAGACAAGTGAATTTTGGAAGAGGGGCCTTGCAAGTCTACCAGAGAGATGGAAGAGCATTGTATGAAATGAAGGAGAGTATATTTTAGATTAAAAAAGAACTTTGTTTATCTTAATTTTGAAAAATAAAAGAAGTATAAAAAAACCCACATTATTTATGGGATGACCCTATAAATATTATTATTATTAATATAAGTGCAGGAGTAGCTTTGTGGTAAGAAGCTTGCTTCCCTCACTACTGTGTGGATGTGTTTTTCTTTGCTACTGGTAAGCAATTTTTGCTGTAGATATTGTTACCGTTATTCTTTGTGGATTACCTTATTTTATTGCTGTTTGTCGAACAAGGATTTGTTTTGTTGAATTGTTGAACTGTACATTAGTATAAATCTTCATGCTCTTGCTTGATGAGGCTGGGATCATCCCATATATGTCATCATGCATAGAGCCAACCAAGTCCACCAGTACCCTCCATTGCTGGTGGTTCCATACCAGCCACAATGCATCCTCTAAGGTGACATTGAACCTTTGGAGATCTTCCCCAATTACATCCAGCCATCCAGAGCAGGGCCTACCATGACTGCCTCTTCCAGCTTGCAGATGTCACATCAAATGAGAGTAAAGCCCTGGTAGGATGACCTAGTTGGAGACAGAGGACATGTCCATTACCAGCACAGGCAACGAGTAGCTATAAGGTGAAAGAGCACACATTAGTATAAATGTTACAAATTTATTAATAGTGTACTGTGCAAGATATAAGTAAACTAGTCTGACAGCTGTAGGAATTCAAAGTTCTCCCTCATAAAGAGATTCCAGGCAATCGGTGTCTGAAAAGTCTGTAATACCTGCAATGCATTTCTTTGTTGTTGTTGTACTCCAGGAGAGCTCTGGTCAATTCAGTCATGATATAAAGTGTTCCTGTTGTATTCCATACAACAATGCAGTTCTAAATTCCATATATTTTATTGATGTTTGTTAAACCTAGATCTAACTCTTGATTATAATCATTTGAGCCAGGACCAGTCTGTCCTTTTGTATTATCTAGGAGTACTTTTGCCGATGTCTTTTTTTTTTTTTTAACCTTTCATCTGAAACAAGATCACCTCTTCCTCTCTAGCAAGACACCTGTTCCTGCCTCTCTGTCACATCCTACCCTTTCAGCATCTGAAACAACTCTCAAAATTCCTTGTTACTTGGTGACCCTGCCAGTGCTGGTGCCACATAAAATGCATCCAGTCCTCACTGTAAAGTGATTGGCATTTGGAAGGGCATCCAGTTGCAAAAACCATGCCCAAACTGACCTTGCTTATGCTAGTGCCACATAAAAAATACTTGGTCCACTCTGTACAGTGGTTGGTGTTAGGAAGGGCATCCAGCCATAAAAACCCTACCAAAACAGACACAGTAGCTTCACCTGGCCAGCTCCTGTCAAATCCATGCCTGATGATGATACTAGGGTGTAATAAGGGAAAAATAAGCTATTTCTAGCAGTAAAAGTGACCATTGAATGCATTTCTTGGTGAATTATTTTAGAGAAATTTTTTGTGGTGTTTGTAAGTATAACAGTGTGAGAGAGAGAGATTGTATAAAGACAAAAAACAAAACATATAATAAATTACTCTACATGGGGGGGTAGAGATTTTAATAAAATATATTCCCTTCTATAAATCACATGACACCAGATGAACACCTGGGGGGAAAAGGTAAATATTGGGTGTGGACAGAAAGAAAATATTTACATAGATACAATTGTAGTATAAAAACACAAAATCCTTTCTAGGACATGTAACTACACTTTAACAAAAAAAAAAAAAGGCCAAAGCTGTCTAATATTGACCATGAAAAGAAGGAACAACAGCTTGACTCAGCCACTCACACACTTGACCTTCTCGAAACTGATTTGATTGGTTGGTTTCATTACATTTCATTCTTTTATAACATAAAAACAAAAACTTTCTTGGACTCAGTTGTGAGTTTGTACAGACTGTTTGTTAAATACATTTTAATTAAAAAATATTTTTAATAATACAGTCATTTTACAATTTTTAAAATATAAAATAAATCATATCAGGGACCAGAAGTATATAATTTTTTTTTTCTACTTTTCATTTGAAACCAATGCTCAGAAAGGTAGTTTTTATTTTATATGTATTCATTGTTAATTGTTAGTTAAAAAAATATAAGAATTATCATCCTTCTAATGGTTTCTTATATGAACATTCTGTCTCATATTTATAAATGGGGTAAGTCATTACATCATACAATCCTCAATAGTGTTAGTGATATCAGTGAAGTCAACTCACATGAAAAGAAAAAAATTAAAATATATAAAAAAAAAAAACTTAACACAATAGCATGCAATTACAATTTCTTAATTAGGCCTGAAATATCAATATTAGCAGAGAATAAGAAAAGGGAAATTCAGTATTTGTTCTTTCATCAAGCATTCTACGCAGTTAAATCAATCTAAGAAGAGGTTCAGTTAGGACAGTCAGGAATTCTAGATTGTTTTCAACTACCAATATATGAGTAACAAGGATATCAAATATCTTTGTTATTTAATATATTGGTAGTTGAGAACATTGGCTCGAGACCACAAATTTGATTTTAAAGGATCTTATATTTCATTAAAGTTGACCTCAATAAGACTTGAACTCAGGATATAAATAAATACTCTTATTTTGTCGGGAATTCTACTAATCTTGCCATCATAATAAAAGTACAAAAAAAAATTCACATTATATCATCCTAGTACTTTGCCTGGTACTTTATTTTATCAACTCCAAAAGAAAGAAAGGCAAAATTGACTTTGACAGAATTCAAACTTTGAACATAAATATAACTAAATACTACAAGTCATTTTATCAGGCATTTTACTAATTCTGCCATTGGTCACCCTTCTTCATTATAGTTAATGCCACAACAAACCAACAAAGGCTGCTGAGAGTTCACCTTAAACAGAAGACACTAAGACACTATCTCCCAAGCAAACATATTAATACTTCACTGTACCATGGCTAGAATAAGTTATAAACAGTGTAAAAGGAATTACAGATTACCACTATAGCTAAAAGAGAAAATGTATACCTGACAAGAGTCTCATTATTATGTAGGCTGAGTTTAAATCTTTCCATACCAGGAAAAGTAAAATAAAGAAACTAGTGACAGAAAAATATGACACACTGAGAGAAATAAAGCAATAAGTTATCTACTGAGTCTGAGAGGAATTCTGTTCCAATCTTTCCATTGTTGACAGAGAAATTAACTTGCACTGTTTTATAGGCACTACACTGGAGATAGCTCCCCATTCTAGCCAACTCATCTTAATCCCTGAACAGAAACACTAGACCAGAACAGTAACTGATTACTAGGCAAGCAGGCCTTCTACAGTTGGCAAGGAATATATATTTATATAGTGCGCATGTTGAGGATGAGAATCTCCCCTAAACTGAGTCAATGACCAAAATACAAATGACCTAGTTCACTGCTGTAAGCATCTATAGCACTATGATTGATGAGGGATCTATTAGCTTGCAGTGCTGAGTTCAAATTCAGGCCATAAGTATAGGTTAGAAACAGGGAGACTCTACCAACATGACCTGATCTCTAGCAACACTGTAAGATGATAGAAGTCTTCAAGTAGGTTATGTAGACTAACAAAAAATATTAGAGTATATGTGTTGAGAAAGAGAGGGTATATATATATTATTCAAATCAAATGCCATCTTACTAATCAATATAAACATGGTTATCCTTAAAATTCAATAATTATTTTCTCTAAGTCACTTCAAGAGTCAGAAATAGAACATTCCTCATAATCAACCTTTGCCTGTTGAAAACAACTTAAAACAATAAGCATGCAATTACAATTTCTTAATTAGGCCTGAAATATCAATATTAGCAAAGAATAAGAAAAGGGAAATTTGGTATTTGTTCTTTCATCGAGCATTCTACGCAGTTAAATCAATCTAAGAAGAGGTTCAGTTTGGAATTCTAGATTGTTTTCAACTACCAATATATTAGTAACAAGGATATTAAATATCTTTGTTACTTAATATATTGGTAGTTGAGAAAAAGGGCTCGAGACCACAAATTTGATTTTAAAAGATCTGGTATTTATTTCATTAAAGTTGATCTCAATAAGATTTGAACTGACATTTTCTTTCTATAAGTCAATGTGAGATTATCAAAGTTAGGAAAATTGGAAATGGAGTGCTGTGATATTTGTGCTTTCCTAAGAATATTACCAGCCTAAATGTAGTTAAATTACTTTAACCAGGAGTGACCATGTCACTGACGCAAATCACTTTTACAACACTTCATTTTAATCTCTTTTATTTTTAAATAACTATTTCTTTCATAAACATACTAGGGATTTTTAAGAGAAAGAACAGCAAATTGTGATAATGACAAATTGATTGCAGAATTTATCTCATCTTGTGAGTTCTGTTCAATCTTGATAATACAAAACATCTATTGATAGAAGGATTGAGTTCTATAAAAAGGAAATATTTAATCACTTGAAATGAGAAGCCTTCACTTCAGCATATTACTGGTACTTATTTTGTTGATTACCACAATGGTAAAAAAATGGGCCCAAATGGAATTTTAACTTGCAAGCTCATTGACCAAAACTAAATTCAGTAACACAAGTTCTCAAACCTCTCTACAATTTTTTTCATTTCTAACACAGGCACAAGGATAGAGATTTTGTAGAGGATAGGAGGAGGTAGAGTAGATTAAATCTATTTCCAATACTAGAACTTATTTTATCAAATGAAAAAAATAATAAAAGCCAACTATACTGAGATTTCACCTGAGAATGTAAAGAGATACAACTTAATACTGTTAAGCATTTTGCCCAATGCTCTTCTGAATCTGCCAATCTGCCACAATCTAGCATTCAGTTGGCCTAAAATTGGTTCAGAATACTAAAGATATGGTGACAGTAATGGTGGAAACAGCAGGGAAGATTAAACAAACTCTTTTTGTTTTGTTGTATTTGTTGACATGATTTCTTCCTTTAAACATTATTTACAATTCTTAATCAACTTTCATTCTTCAGGCAAAACAATTTCAAAAAAAGGATGGATGGAAAGAAATGGAGAACAAAATTACAAAAAAAAAAAAAAGAAGAAAAAGATAGAAAGTTAAAAGATTATTTTTTTGCATTTCTTTTTCTTTTCCTGTCAATTTTTAAATTTCAAAAATAAATTTTCAGTATTGTCATTTAAAAAAAATACAAACTAATAAAAAAAGACAGGATTAAGACACTAAAGTGTATTAAAAAGATAAATACAAAAATTAAATAATGCAAATAAGGTGGCTTGAAATTGCTGAAAACTTTTAAGGAAGACAATATGAAATTTAAAAAAAAACAAACAAGTTTCTGATCACTATGACAACAAATAATATCAAATATCAAGATTGGGATCGGAAAGAGTAGATTTTCTTTGGCTTTTTGTAAGTAAAATTCTGTAGATTTTTCCCCAGAGCTTGTGCAATGCTTGCCGCCTTCAGTGGCAAAAATTAAGAGTGGAGAAGAGATAAAAATAGACAATGCCTCTCTATCATTTAGGGAGTTAGTTGTTCCAAAGTAGCCAAACATCTTCACACTGGAATTAGTTTTATGGGAACACCTCCAATTGTTTTTTTTTTAAATATAATTGCAAAACAAATACACTTGAAAAAAAAAAAATGAATAAAGTCTGTTTCAGCTATGCCCAGACCAACAGCCACAAGAGATCCATCTAATGTTATATTTTTGTTTGTTTTTGCACATGTATGAAAATTTTACTGTAGACTATATATATAAAAAAAAAAGTCATTCGATAATGTTAAGTGTAAATACTTAATCCATATTGCAAACACTTGGCTTCATAGTGTTATACAACCTACCACCTCTCAAGAGATCAACTGCATTTGGATGCCACCAAAACAGAGCACAAATGCTAAGTCAGAAATTATTCTGTTAATGTAGGAATTAGTAGAGAACCGTTGATGGCATTCCTTCCAGGAAATGAAATCCACCAATGATTCCCTGTTATTTCTTACATTTGCAGAGTAGTTCAGTGCTATGGAATTATACACGGATCAACATGAAGAAACTCCTTCCAAGAAGTCTCTCAATATTAAATCAAGAATAATTTCTAATATGGATTACAGATAGAGGATTTCTCATTATTCTGACTGACTGGACGGTAACATAATTAGGTTCACCAGAACATATCAGTAATGGTAGAAGATTGGAACGACTATGTGAAAATATGCAAAAATGTTAACTCCTGCAAAAACACACACAACCAAATTAACAACTTCCCTAACATTTTACTCTCCTAAACAGAATTCTAAACATAATGATGACTGGAATTTTTCTTTCAAAAAAAAAAAACGAAAGAAAAAGCTTAAATTCCAAGCTACACCCCCTCAGTTACTCTAAAACAATTGTTATGAATATACTACTGTCTATTATCAGTTTGGTTATACTTTTTGTAAATATATTATTTGAGATTAATTTTAACTCCCTTCAAATTGAAGTTGCTTCATCTACTTCACTGAGAAAAACTAATATGGTAGCAAATAAGCCATACAAGACAAAATTATTTTGAGATTGACCTTTGAGTTATCACCAATAAATAAAGTGATAAGGATGACCATATCACTTATAACTACAAAATCAAACATTACAATTCGGAATTGAATAATGAATGCATGTACATTCTCTTCTCTTTTCTATATGACTGACTCCAAATATAAACTTTGAAACCAGGTAAAATGGTTTTAAATAACATCATTCATTGACCAAACTGGGATTTTATGGCTTTCTAAAATACTATTTCACTTACATACCACCAATGGGTACCACTAGGTACTGTGTGTGAGCAGATCTAAGCTACTTTAGAGAGTTAAATTAGACTTCTCTTAACACTACCATAAAAGTTAGACTGAATATATAGCAGAGAAGTTTCAACACCAAATATTTAACTATACCATCAACAGTACATGGGACAGTTTACAACCAACAATTAGACCACACTGTATACTTGGTACATATTGATAACAGCAGCTAGATTGGTGGCACAACAGCCACATAAACTAAACAACCATTATGTACATAATAACAAGATAAAAAAAGAAAGTAGACTTTGTTCTGCTGTCCCATTGGACAGAAACTAAAGCACTAATATACTTGGGTGTTCTTAGATATGGAGTTCATATGATAATTAGCAAAACTAAATGTCACTCACACTTTGTGATAGATTTCACAAGCCATTTTGTATCTACACTTTCTTTTCATTATACCAACTGTGTCAAGATACTAGAAATCACATTAAGCACAACTAAAAGACATTTGACTCTGCTGCGCACATATTGTGTGAAAGTAGAGGGAAGGAGATGCCTGTGTGAAGTAGACCCTTGGCAAAAGCACAGTATATTATGTTAGGTTATCTAGCTAAATATTGGATATCTCTCCCTCTATATAGTTGAATGATTAAAGAAGGATATCCAGCTGCTTAAAAAAAAAAACAGTGCTTGCTTCAACAATTCATGCAGAGTGAATTTCTAGAACCAGCTCATTCATGTCAGGATTTAAATTTGAAAAAGACATTTTTGTTTGATCAAACCAAAAATTTGTTTTCAGTAACCATAAAGGAAACATGGAAGACAGAGCTAAAACAGCCATTCAAGCTAAAAGATTTCCATTAAATATGTTCAATGTTATCTGGCAACCAGACAAGCTTAGCAATCAGATACCATCACAGTGGACTGTATGTTTAAAAACCAAGAACCTATAAGACAGAGATCTGTTCTTGAAAGTCATTAAATGTTTAATTAGTTACTCCAGTGATAGAGACTATTCTATCAGAGCTGACTACAACAAACAACAGCAAAAAACAGCCACTGATTTTTTTTTTTAAATCAGTTTTTTTTTCTTTTTCCACAAACAATATGCTTGTTGGCTCTTCTGATATATTAATGGACACAAATCCAAATGAGATAATTCACCAGGTTGTTTATATAAAACTGTAATAATAACAATAACAATGTAGATGACAACCAGAAATGAGGAATGTATAGTTGTATGAGTGTGAATGTATATAAATCTATACATGTGTGTGACAACCATTTTTTTTCTCTTTATCAAGTGTTTGCTGTAATATTAAGCAGAACAGTTAAATTGCATTTGATAATTCTTAATAACTGATAATTTTTTATCTTTAGCTTGATTTTTATACACCACAACCTACACTGCCGCCACTCACCATTTACAGATGCAGTATTCAAGAGTTCAAAGGCCAAATATATACCTTGTTTATGTCAGACGGCTGTCTTAGTTTTGAACCCAACAGAAAGCACTGCATATATAAACCAGGTGCTTGGGGGAGAATGCAAATAACAGCTGTACTTCATTGATTAAAATATCAAACCTTTCACTGTATGTTTCCCATAAAGTCTTTAAAATGAAATAATAATAATGACAATAATGTTTCTAACATAGGCCAAAAATTTGGGGGAGAGGTTTGTTGATTAAATCAATATTAGTACTTGAATGAAAGAGTAAATAGCACAAGGATGAACCAGAAAATAATGCAAATAAAAGTTGCATTATTTTCTGTCTCACCTTCATAATAATGGTTTCTTATATCAGATCACTAGTAGATCACAAGTGCATATTTTATTGGTTAAGAACATAAACTTACCTAAATACCTATTTCTTTACTACCCACAAGGGGCTAAACACAGAGAGGACAAACAAGGACAGACAAACGGATTAAGTCGATTATATCGACCCCAGTGCGTAACTGGTACTTATTTAATCAACCCCCGAAAGGATGAAAGGCAAAGTCGATCTCGGCGGAATTTGAACTCAGAACGTAGTGGCAGATGAAATACCGCTAAGCATTTCGCCGGCGTGCTAACGTTTCTGCCAGCTCCTTACCTAAATACCACAAAACACGTTCATCCTGTGCTCCACCACTTAAGTCATTCTATTCATCTTAATAATGATTTTTCACAATGTCACAGGATCACACAGTTCTAAGGAAGAGTACACATGATTGATTCAAAAACCCTATAGACTACTAGGGCTTCATTTTATCCAACCCTAATATATATTTTGTCAGGAGGTCAACCAAATACTACCTCTCCATCAATTTAATAATAATGCTTTAATTTAGATGCAAGGCCAGCGGCTTTGAAGGGAGGAGGTATAGTTGATACTTCAGTACTTTACTAGTACTTTCTTTTATTAACTCTGGAAGGATGAAAGGCAGAGCTGACCTTGATAGAATTTCAACTCAGAATGTAAAAAGAGCTGGAAGAAATAATCACAGAGCATTTGGTCTGACACTAACAATAGTGTCAATCCATCATTCTTATCATAATAATTTATCTTTAATAACTGTAAAACTTTTCAAACTTCTGAATTTTCCTTCACAGAACTACTCGATCAAGTCAACCTATCAGTGACCACTCTTCCTTGCATGTGTGTAACCTTTATCTATGTCTTTTGAATATTTACTAATCAGCTATCAATATATATCTACACATACACACACACACACATATGTAAATTCCAGGTTGAGTAGAAAGGTTTAACTGGTGGGAGGGAATAATTCTCCACAAATAAATGAAGTAATGCAGAGAGAAATGGTGAAGTCTATGGAAGATGATGATGATATGAGACAGAAAGAGGAGGAAGAAGACATTTCAGAAAGACAAAAAAAAAATAATAATAAGTATTTAAAAAAAGAAGGGAAAGAAATGGAAATAAATTTTCAAATCAATTAATCACTGAATTCATAAAATAATAATTATTTCCAAAGATATATTTACAATATAATTACTTGATTCTGATGCACCCTATCCCTTCCTTTTTGTCTTTACCTTTACAGAAAGACATCATACCAAAACATAGCAAAGAAATTTAGTAAATATGAAAGGGTGGGGCATAATCAAAATTGCTAATTCAATATCACAGACAATTATCTTTCTGGTTGTTGAGTGTAAGACAAACAATAGAAACAACTTTCAAAGAAAATCTTCATCCCTTCTATAATAATAATAATAATAATGGTGATTTTAAATTTTGGCACAAGGCCAACAATTTTGTGGGGGGAGATAAAGAGATTACATCAACCTCGGTGTTCAACTGGTACTTATTTTATCAACCTTGAAAGAATGAAAGGTAAAGTCGACTTTGGCAGAATTTGAACTCAGAACATAAAGACAGACAAAATACCATTATGTATTTCACCTGTGTGCTAACAATTTTGCCAGCTCAATAATAATAATAATAATAATGATGATGATAATTTCTCACATTGGTACACAACTAAAACATAGTTGATTGAAGAAGTACTAAACCAATACATGTTTAGTACTTCTTTTCTTGATCCCTAAAGGGATGGCAGATAGAATCAAATCCTTTGAGATTTGAAATCAGAAGGTAGTAGAGAAAATCTAAATACTGTGACATAGTTAGCCATGTAGTCTAGCGAATACTGTTTCCCCCACATGCAAAATACATTAGTAGTATAATGAAAATAAAAAAAAAGAGGGTTTTGGGAGACAAATTGGCAAAAGATGAATTTTCTAGAGAAGGTGAGGATTTGGTAGTTGATGAAATTAATTCCAGAATATTACCATTCTACTAAAGTCATCCAATCCAGAATCCCACAGAAGTAACCAAATGAATAAATTATTCAGAATTACCCACAGTTTTTTTAAATAGGAGCACTACAATGACAGCCACCACTATAAATGGAAAATACTAAAAGATATATTTTAATATAAATAAAAGTTCAGATAACACACAAGTAGAGCAATATCTATTATGTTATCTTAAGTATATCTCTATAGTTCAGGCTCTGGTAGTGGGTGGAAACAAGAGGAACAGCAAGTGTGTGTGTGTGTGTGTGTGTGGATGTGCTTCGATGTTTTCTAGTCAGACATTCATTTAGCTAAGAGGACAAAGAGTAAAGACCCCAACAATTCAGTAGCAGGCACATTGCCTATGCCATTAATTACAATTCCCTAACACTTCAAGTGATGGCAAAGTAAGATTTATATATATATTTATATGTGTGTGTGTGTGTATATAAATATATAAATATATATGTACACGTGTGAATGTGTGAGTATAATAAATATATATGTTACATGTGTGTGTGTGTATATTTACTTAAAGGTGTAAGGTATGAATGTATGTATATATGTGTGTCTACATGTACATATATATAATTATTTATATTAGTAAAAGTATGATTGTTATCTGCCTTGAGTACTAGATCTCAAAATCTGACTCTTGAATACTCTGATTTTTCACAGAGACAAAATGGAAAAAAATAGTAAATAGGTGGCGTACAGCAAAAAATAAGGTCAGTTACAAACAATAGTGGTGTTAATCAAAATGATTATGATGGTGACAATGATAATAATAAATAATAACAATAACAACAATTTCTTTCCTCTAGGTACAGAACCAAATTTGTAAGGAAGGTATTATAGCTGTTTCCATTGGCTTCAGTTTGCTAATGGCAGTTGCTCTGTCAAACTCACTGCCAGACGAATGAAAGGCAAAGTCAGTGACCACAAACTGAGATGTGAGACATTGAAGAAGCTGCTGCAGTCTGTAATAAGTCCACCTGGGAGACCTAATGCATTGAACAAGATGATTTGGTATGCACCAAGTCCAGGTGGGCAATGTGTGATGTTGAACTAGATGCCATGGTCTGCACCAAGACCATCTGTGAGGTATTGAATTAGATGCTGTGGTCTGCACCAAGTCTGCTACTCTGATAGTAGTCATAACAATAATGATGTTAAATAATGATAATGATGATGATGAGGGGGAGAAAAACAGCACCCGTTCATTAAAGTGTTCCCAGAAAGTATATGTTGAAGAAGTGATGGCCACATGTATCATAAGGTGCTGAGGAATCGTGTCAATGAAATCAGAATCACACCAACAGTCTGCACAACACCAAAGAAGAGAGCATAAAGGGGACGCATTTCAAAATTCGCTGCACGATACACACCTGCAATTGCAGCACCTGCAATGTACAAAAGTAGAGAAAGTCACATTTACATTATGCAAATAAATATACATAGATACATATATATATATATATATATATATATATCATCAGTAGTTCCTATATAGGAAAAAGAAGCACACTCTAAAGCAATAGAGCAGTAATATAATTTTTAGGAAGGTAAATGTTATGGTCAGTCAGAGTCACCTTTGGTTTCAGACCTATAAAGCACTTAACAGTAAAGGTGACTCATCAGACTCAAATGACTAAAGGTGCATAACCTCTGTACAACTGAAAGAAGAAATACATCACGGTCAGTTAGTTTTGTAAACAAAAAATATTTGTCTGTCCTGTCTGTAGCATGGACAAATATTTTTTGTTTACAAAACTAACTGATTGTGATGTATTTCTTACAAAACTGACTGACTGTAATGTTGGAGAGAGGTGAGCTTATGCACCTATACTGCTAAGCACTTTATAGGTGCAAAATCAATGGGCACTTTATGACCAGCCATAACATTTAACTTCCTTATATATATATATATATATATATATATATATATATATAAAATTTCACAGAAACACAAGAAATGGAAAATTTTACAAAAACACAACACAAAATTCATAGCTAATTCCTCATCAGTCAACTTCCAAAAGATCCTTACAATTTTGAGCCTTTAACATTGATATTGTTCACTTTTGGTGGTGCCAGCAGCAGAAAGCCACTGTGAATAGCTAACAAACATACAGAGCCATACATACATGTAAACACATACTTTATCAACATCTTCATTCAACAGGAAATGATAGAGGCTGCAATATGTAAAAAGTAGCAAGAAAATATCCTTCATATCACACCTTACTGTCTGAAAAGATAGAATGGTCATGACTGGAAAGCTTTTTAATATACATCTTGATTAGAGCAGATCCTTCAGAAACAGTAACATGTATACTCGGTGAAGGGAGATGAGAAGAAGACATAAATGGAAGAGGAAAAGTAAGAAGAAAGAAAAGGAAATATTGTGAGAAATATGATGTAAAGGGACCAAAAAGACTGGAGAGAGAAGGAAACAGAAAAATAAAGGTAAAAGAAGGAATGACTGAAAACCAAAAGAAATTGAATGATGGGAAAGATGCAAAAAATAAATAATGGAAGAGTAAGGAAGAAATGAAGAAGAGGGATGAAAATGAGAAAACTGGTACTTACTAGAGAGAATGCCGCCAGTCAAGGGAGATAACACCCCCATAATGATAATCAGCATGGGAATCCATCGACCAAGCTTGTGTTTCCTGAGTCGACTAAATGCGATGACGGCAGCTATTAGGTGAACAAAGACTGATGAGAATAGGGCCCACAAAAATATTTGATACCACATTTCTGAAATGATAGCAGGTAAATATCAGGATAAAGCAATAATAATAATAATAGCAATAATAATAATAATAATAATAATACTTTCTACTATAGGCACAAGGCCAGCAATTTTGATGGGAGGGGAGAAGTCAATTGCATTGGCCCCAGTACTTGACTGGAACTTATTTTATTGATTCTAAATGGATTAAAGACAGAGTCAACCCAGAAGGAATTTGAACTCGGAATGTTAAGAGCTGAAAGAAATATTGCTAAGCAAGGGAGGAGGAGGAGACAAGTCAACTAAATCAACCCCAGTGTTTCACTGATACTTATTTTATCGACCCCCGAAAGGACAGAGGGCAAAGTCAACCTCAGTATAATTTGAACTCAGAATGTAAAGATGAACAAAACGCAGTCAAGCATTTGGCCTGGCATGCTAACGATTTTGTCAGCTTGCTGCCTTAATAATAATAATAATAATAATAATAATAATAATAATAACAATAATAGTAATCCTCTCTACTAAAGGCACAAGGCCTGAAATTTAGAGGGAAGCGGGGCTAGTCAATTACATCAACCCCAGTGTTTCACTGGCATTTAATTTATCAACCCTGAAAAGATGAAAGGCAAAGTCAACCTCAGCAGAATTTGAACTCAGAACAAAGCAATAGGCAAAATACTGCTAAGCATTTATCACAGCAGGCTAATGATTCTGCCAGCTCACTGCCACCTTGATAATAATAATAATGATGGTGATTTCAAATTTTGCCACAAAGGCAGTAATTTTGGGGGAGGGGATGAGCCAATTACATCAACTGGTACTTATTTTATCAACCCCAAAAGGATGAAAGGCAAAGTTGACCTCAGCAGAATTTAAACCAAGAATGTAATGATGTGCGAAATACCGCAAAGCATTTTGTTCAGCATAGTCTGCCAGCTCACTACCTTTAATAATAATAATAATTTTTCTGATCTAGAAGTTAGTTCTGTGACGAGAACATATCTTTCTTTATCCATATTTTATGCAATCATTTTCTCTATCTTATTTTACCAGGCTCAATCTGATGGTAACATTTCCATAATAATCTTGTCGTCACTTTCTGAATACCAAGTTTGTGGATTCAAAGTGAGAGACAAGTGATATGAACACAAGCAAGAAGCTGTTATGGCAAATGATAAATTCAGGATTTTACAGGATTTCTTCATAGAGACTTTCCCTTCAATCCTATTGATGTAAGGCGACTAGATGTAAGTGCAGTGGGCAGAAAAGAAAAAAAGGAGTGTAAGATCATTGACTTTGTAATACATAGATACCAAGAAAATTGAGAAATATTAGGACCTAGCCAGAAAAGTGAAGCACAAAGGTGAAAATTGTTCCTGTGGTAAGTGGTCCACTTGGCACAACCTCCAAATTGCCAGTAAGCAGCTCAAAGATATTGGAATTAAGACACATACTGTTCCCTGCAGAAAAATGCCATCCTGTATTCTACAAGAATCCTTAAAAAGATTCTTGAAACTTGAGGAGATTTATTGTCACCAAATTACGGGTTAATATCCCTGATAATTAAATTAGCATGTCATAGTTTTTGTAGAAAAGATGGTGCATTGCTCAGAGGTTAAAGCATTGAGCTTCCAATTATGAGGTACTGAGTTCAATTCCTAGATGGGGCTGTGTGTTGTGTTTTTGAATGAGACACTTCATTTCACATTGCCCCAGTTCACTCAGCTATAGAAATGAGTTGCGATGTCACTGGTGCCCTTTGCTTTTCCCTTGAACAACATCAGTGCCATGAAGAGGGGAGGCTGATATGCATGGGCAACTGCTGGTCTTCATAAACAATCTTGCTTGGACTTGTACCTCAGAGGGTAACTTTCTAAGTGCAATCCCATGGTCATTCATGACCAAAAAGGTCTTTACTCTCTTAGTTTTTGTATAATAATAATAATAATAGTTTCAAATTTTTGGCTCAAGGCCAGTAAGTTCAGGGAAGGGAGTAACTCATTTACATCAACTTCAGTTCTCAACTGGTACATTTTTTTTTTTGTTTTTATCAACCCCGAAAGGATGAAAGGCAGAATTTGAACTCAAAATGTAAAGACAGACAAAATGCTGCTAAGTATTTCGCCTGTCATGCTAATGTCCCCACCTTAATAATAATAATAATAATCCTTTCTACTATAGGCACAAGGTTTGAAATGTTAGAGGGAGATATTCAAATGCATCAACACCAGTGCACAACTGGTACTTATGTTACTGACTCTGAAAGGATGAATCAATCTTGGAGATGGGATGGGAGAATAAAAAAGAAAGTTGGTTTTGGGGCAGGATTTGAACTCAGAACATAAAGAACCAAAATTGTCGTTGTTATTATTATTATTTAGGTAGCAAGCTGGCAGAATCATTAGCACTACAAAAAAAATGCTCAGTGGCATTTCGTCCATCTTCACATTGCAAGTTCAGATTCTACTGAAGTTGACTTTGCCTTTTATCCTTTTGGAGTTCATGAAATAAGTACCAGTTGCATACTGGGGTTGATGTAATCAGCTAGCCCCACCCGAAAAATTTCTGGCCTTGTGTCTATAGGAGAAAATTATTATTATTATTATTATTGTAAAGATATCAAATAGACAAGCTTCAACATCATCACATTTAAAAATATATTTATATATTTTATTGTTGTGTATACAATTCTCTGTGTGTATGTGTGTGTGGTAATATGTCTAAGTATGGCCCTTACAGTCACTGCATTATTAGTAGCATAAGAGGTTTTAAGTAAAATGCTAAGCTATTAGGATATGTCTGTATACACATAAATTAGTTTGCCACAGTCAGTTAGACTGAGACTATGTACCACTTTGTTAACTGGTTAGAAGAGTAGAGAAGGGACAGAGCTATAATACTTCAATTTATACAGAAATATTCAACCTAAAAAAATATACAAATAAGACAGGCTGGTATAACAAGAGTAACACAAATTAAATGATATGGTAACCATAGCAACGGTGGTGCAAAATTTTAGTTCAGTTTGGAATTTGCTTCATTCCAACATTACACCTCATCAAAATAACCCACTTCACATCTACAACTAACAAGAAAGTCTCTATATGGTCACGCAATGTACTAGAAATAGTAGCACAGTCTACCTTCTAAACTATATGAAAAATAGAAAAAGGATGAAATGATCATAAGAGTCCATATAATAATCACTTTGTTAAAAAATTTATGAGCAGGAATGGCTGTGTGGTAAGTAGCTTGCTTACCAACCATACAGTTCCAGTCCCACTGTGTGGCACTTTGGGCAAGTGTCTTCTACTATAGCCTCAGGCTGACCAAAGCTTTGTGAGTGGATTTGGTAGATGGAAACTGAAAGAAGCCTCTCTCTCTCTCTCTCTCTCTCTCTCTCTATATATATATATATATATATATATATATATATTTATGTATGTGTGTGTATATATTTGTATGTCTGTGTTTGTCTCCAACATTGCTTGACAAACGATGCTGGTGTGTTTGTATACCTATAACTTAGCGGCTCAGCAAAAGAGGCCAATAGAATAAGTACTAGGTTTACAATTAAAGGCGGTGCTCCAGCATGGCCGCAGTCAAATGACTGATAAGAATAAAAGAATAAATTAGTTAGGTACAGGCATAGCTGTGTGGTAATAAGTTTGCTTCCCAACCACACAACTCCAGGTTCAGTCCCACAATGTGCACCTTGGACAAGTGTCTTCTACTATAGCCCCAGGCTGACCAAAGCTTTGTGAGTGGATTTGGTAGACAGAAACTGGAAGAAGCCTGTCATCTGTGCGTGTGTATGTGTTTGTTCCTCACCATCACTTGACAACAGGTGTTAGTGTGTTTACATCTCTGTAACTTAGCAGTTTGGCAAAAGAGACAGACAGAATAACAGCTCAGTTTTAAAAAATAAACCCTGGGATCTTTTGACTAAAACCCTTCAAGGTGGTGCCCCAGCATGGCCACAGTCAAATGACAAACAAGTAAAAGATAAAAGGTATACTTTGACAATACACAAAATATTAAAAAATTTTTATGCAATTCCTAATAATATTTAACTATGATACTTAAAAACTGCAAAGTACAATTGTTGAAACCCCTTTACATGATATGGAGGGAATCTATGGAGAATGGCAAAATACCAAATACATATAAAGAAGCACACATAACTCCGATACATAAAAGGGACAGCAAATCAAAACCAAAGAACTACCGACCAATCTCACTGACATCACACATTATCAAGGTCTTCGAAAGAATAGTTCGTGGAAAACTGGTTGAGTTCCTGGAATCCAACAATCTGATGAATTGCAACCAGCATGGATTCAGGTTAGGTAGATCATGTCATGCCTACAAAGTCAGAAAACAGCACAGCTCCCATGACTTTCGGAAACATTTTTTCATGCTCAGGGTTGCTGAAGCGTGGAATGAACTGCCTGCGTCAGTTGTTGACTGCCATGACACTGCATCCTTTAAGGCCCTCATGCTTTCCGAAATCCGCCGAAACTACACCTGATTATATATACACTTTAGATGAGTTGTAGTGCACCTGAGCACTGTACACAATTATTATTATTATTATTATTATTATTATTATTATTATTATTATTATTACTGGCACACCATGACCAAATCCTAGAAAATCTAGAGAATGGATACAACACAGATGTTATTTACCTCGACTTTGCCAAGGCATTTGACAAGGTAAATCATGGCATCCTGGGTCACAAACTTCGAAAGCTAGGAGTAGGAGGAAAAGTTAGTACATGGATACATGAGTTCCTTACAAATAGAACTCAAACAGTCACTGTGAATGGAACCCATTCAACACCATCACCTGTGACCAGCAGTGTTCCTCAGGGTACAGTACTCGGCCCAATCCTGTTTCTCATCCTCGTCTCTGACATAGATGAAGATACAACCAGCAACGTCTCATCCTTTGCTGACGACACCAGGGTCATGAGACAAATCAAAGACGAGGTGGATACAGAGGCCTTACAAAAGGACCTGACCACCATATATAAATGGCAGGAAACAAACAACATGTTGTTCAATGATAAGAAGTTTGAACTAATTCGCTACGGAACAGATCAAGATCTGAAAAATACAACAAACTACAGAAACCCATCAGGACAACAAATAATGGAAAAACAGTATGTGAAAGATTTAGGCATCCACATGGGAACCAGCCTAAAATTCAGAGAACACCTTGACTGCAAGAAAGTACAGCGGGTGGATCTTGCGCACCTTCAAATCAAGAGATACCTCAACAATGAAAACCCTCTGGAACAGTATGATACTTCCGAGGATTGACTACTGTTCTCAGTTGTGGTCACCAACAACAAAGGGCCAACTATCTAAGATGGAATCGCTCCAAAGAAATTTTACCTCATACTTCTCAGAAACGAGGGACCTGGACTATTGGCAAAGACTCAAAACCTTGAAGATGTACTCAATAGAAAGAAGATTTGAGCGATACCGAATTATATACATTTGGAAAATGATAGAGCAAAAGGTGCCAAACTTTGGTATCAAAACCTACCACTCACTGCGCCACGGAAGACGCTGCCAGCTACCACCAATCAACAAAAAGGCTGGCCAGGCAGCAAAAACCCTGCGAGAGTCAAGTCTGTTGGTTCGAGGAGCACAACTATTCAACTCCATTCCGGTACATGTCAGAAATCTATCAGGATGCAGTGTGGAATCATTCAAATTGCAGCTGGATAGATACTTAAGCACCATTAGAGATGAACCCCATCTCCCAGGATATACACAACGAGCACAAACTGACTCAAACTCGCTCCTACACATGTCAAAATTAAACAGAGAATACAACCTGGCAACCACACCAGACTCTGAGGGTGGAGTCTTCGACTTGGCCTGAGCATGGACTCAAACTCAAATGAAATGAAATGAAACTATAAAAATATGATAGAAATTTTTTTAAACACTGAATGGTTCAGAGGATCCACCTGAATGAAATAGGAATTAAAGGGGTCTATAGGTAAAAAATGGTTGAGAACCACTGCTCTATATGTTTTACTTGACCTACTAAAAATAGTGGCAAAATCTACCTTCTAAACTATACCAAGCTGAAAAATAGAAAACAGATGAGACAATCACAGCAGGAATGTCTTTAATCTTAGGGCAACCCAGTCAGAGTAACCTGGATTTAACCCTTTCGTTACCAACCTGGCTGAAACCGGCTCTGGCACTGAGTACAAATGTCTTGTTTTCATAAGTTTTGAATTAAAATCTTCCACCAAACCTTAGTCACAATTTATGTTCCTAACACTAGCTGATTGATAACTAAGTTATTTTACTAAATTCTTTGTTAATATTTAAAGTAATTGAAAGGAACACAAAGCATCTGAAAATAAATACAGTAACGAAAGGGTTAAACATCAAAATATTGATGTATACAGTAAAGTCAATTCCTTCCTGTTGTCTTTAACCCTTTTGTTGTCATATTTCTGTTAAAATTAACATGAAACTCAAAGATTTTTTGAAAAAGGACATTTGTATCGAAAGGGTTAAAATGAGGACATCTTGGATAAACATCAAAGCACTTCCTACATGGTTTCTCAACTTTCCCAATATTCTTGACCAGATCTACCTCTACAAATGCCTTACTGTCTTCAAAATGGTGACTCCACAAGTTTTAAGTCTTAAACATAATCATCATCGTTTAATGTCCGTTTTCCATGCTGGATGGTTCGACTGGGGGTCTGGGAAGCCAGGAGGCTGCACCAGGCTCCAGTCTGATCTGACAGTATTTCTCAGCTGGATGCCCTTCGTAACACCTACCACTTTGAGAGTTTAGAAGGTGCTGTTTATGTGCCACTGGCACAGGAGCCAGAGGAGGACAGGCATCGACCACGTTTGGATGATGCTTTTACGTGTCACCGGCATGAGAGCCAGTCAAAGCAGCGCTGGCATCAGCCACATTCGGGTGGTGCTTTTTACATGCCACCAACACAGGATGGATGGTGCTTTTTACATGCCACCGGCACAGGGAGCCAAACGTTAAAGAAAATATTAAAAGAAAAACAAAGACGATATTCAAACTTTCATTCCATCAGCTACTGCTACAGTAATAAAGATCTGCTGGTGCAGGGCTGATCAAGAGTCAGCACAAACAAGTCAATCAAAATATCTGCAGTCTATATGCCAGGCTGCACTAGTGTTAAACCTTTTAGCATTTAAACCAGCCATAACCAGTCAAAATATTCTATCTGTTTTACTTCCAAACTGGTCAGATCTAATTTCTCACACCTACTCTACAATGCCATTCTAAAAAATTTAAGTTGTCTCATCAAAATCTCATAGCTACAAGCTAATGCATGATTAATTAAAGAAAATTGGAATAAATAAGCATTACTTTTGACAGAATAATGTGAATACTATAGGGTTACGTCGGTAGTTCTCAACCAAGGTCCATATAATATTTCTGGGGGTCCACACAAGCAAAATAGCAAATTGAGTCCACGGTAGTATCTTAAGGGTTCACAAAAAAATTTTGCTTTAGATGTATTTAGTGCAAGAAACAGCTAGGTTTCTTTCTCTAACATCTTACATAGTTCAACGTACATGATACAACGTATAAAAAACAAATAAGAATTTCAAAAGAACTAGTTTTTAAATATCAAATCACAATGGGGGTCCACTGGAATAAATAGTAATCAGAGGGATCTATCGGTAAAAAATGGTTGAGATCCACTGATCTAAGTGAATCAATATGTATACTTTGCAGTAGTTGCTTTAGCAACAACAACAGCAATAAGCCAAAACAGCTATCAAGAGTACAATAATAACAACTCTTTTTACTAGGCACAATACCTGAGATATATTGGGGGAGGAGCTAGTTGATTACATCAATTCCAATGCTCAACTACTACTTATTTTATCAACTCCAAAAGGACAAAGAGCAAAGTAGACTTCAACAAAATTTGAACTTCAAACATAAAGTTAGATGAAATGCCATTTTAGCATTTTGTCCAGCATGCTAACAATACTGCCAGCTTGCTCCCTTAACAACAGCAGTAACAACATTTCCATAAACCAGTGAACACTTAGGAGTGGAAAACATTGTTGTCTCTTCCTGGTTCACATAAATTCTACGAGGTCACTTAAACTCAATGTGATAAGAGCTAACAAATCACCAGCCAGCTATATAAGTACCATTTCTATATATAGCGTTGAACAGTACTTCCTCATAGAACCTATTTACAGCTGGTTTAGAATGAAATATCTTGAATCAATATTGTACAACACCATGGTGAGATATAAACAAAAACGTCAAATAGTAGACCAGCTTCCAATCAATTCAGCCACTTGAAAACTTAACATGAAACATACACACATATATATTTATGCAGAAAAAGAATTTAAGAGCAAAATAAAATGTGTAGCTCAGTTTCTGTTAGGTTCTCTATAACATTCAACATATATATATATAGGGGTTTTCAATGGCGGCCGATTTTCGCGGGGTTCCACTATTCCCTTCATCTCTCTCCCTCTTTTACGTTGCCTGCCCTCCCCCTCTTCCTTCCCCCTTCCATTGCTAAGAGCATTTTAAGCCAGCCCGTCAAGTAACGTGCCTCATTTCTTGATTATGTTTTTATCTATCTATCTATTTTATCTACTTACTAATTACTAATACGCTTAAGCAGTTGTCATTGTATTCCCTAATTCCTCTCATCATTATATGCCGATAATTTCTCCATTTCTCCACCGTCCCTTTATTAATTTTGCCCAAGTCCTCGCTCTCTCGTCTTTCAACCTTCGCGTATTCGCGGTGCACCCGCCCTTGCCCACCCCCACCACCAATACCGGATATCTCTATATTTTTGCTCCATCTATACCGGATGTCGCTTCTCCCACCACCATTATAGGTGTCTACTCTTCGAAACCCCCTCTTCAATACGCTATTTCACCATGCATTACCCCTCTCGTGATATCATACGTTCTACTTGTCTAGAACCTGTCATAGTTTCTCCGAACACCCCTCCCCCCCACATAAAAAGCACCATCCGAACGTGGCCGATGCCAGCACCGCCCCCGACTGGCTTCTGTGCAGGTGGCACATAAAAAGCACCAACTGACCGTGGCCGATGCCAGACCCCTCTGGCACCTGTGCAGGTGGCACGTAAAAAGCACCCACTACACTCGCGGAGTGGTTGGCGTTAGGAAGGGCATCCAGCTGTAGAAACACTGCCAGACCAGACTGGAGCCTGGGGCAGCCCCTGGCTCCCCAGACCCCGGTCGAAACCGTCCAACCCGTGCTAGCGCGGAAAACGGACGTTAAACGATGATGATGATGATGATATATGCACATACAGATGCATAAAGATATATATATAATTTTAGATATACACATAAGAGTCATTGATGAGGATTAATCAAATCCAAAATCATCAATTGATGATCTGGCTCTGCCTAAGTGCTGTAGGTAGCTTATCTCCCTTGTCACTCATTAGCTAAGTGCTTCCCTGTGGCTAAGAGCTGTTCTGACTCTTATTTCTAGCAATGCTGGTGCTGACTAGCACCCTCAGTCACTTTAGTGATGTCTATACTTGTGCCTTTTAGGAGTGGAAAACATTAGTAATATATATATATATATATATGCACATGTTACATACATATATACACATACCACATTTATGCATAAATGTGTGCACATAATTTTTCATACATGTACATACATAGACATATACACATGTATTGAGATTCTAAAATCAAGGTGCCACATAAAATCACCCACCCACCCACCACAAGAGAATTGAGATCCTTAAAACCAAGGTGCCATGTAAAAAGCATTGGTGTGGATGCTGGTGTCATAAAAAACATCCAGTACACTCTGTGGAGTGGTTAGCATTAGGAAGAACAACCTACATAAGAATATTTCTTTCCTTAAAATTTAAATCCTTACTGTTATTTTAGTGAGCAACAGATGTCACACATACATAGGCATCTGTTTATTGTTTAATATAATCATGATTAATATTATTTCTATTTTACTGTTCTAGGTGTACGATTATTTTCAATGTTATTGTCCATATGTCCTCATATCATCATTATCAGCATTTTTATTATTTTGAAATGATTTGTTTCCATAGTAATGTACTTTTATAGCACTTGAAACATACACAGACAATGAGCTAAAGAGAGTTTGCAAAACAGTGTTATAGAATCTATCACAAAAGGAGACACCGAATAGGCTTATAAAACAGAATCTGTCCTTGTGGATAAAGAAAAACTTGTCTATCATGGCACTCACTTGAAACAACAATGTTATGAATGCTAAGATAACAATGAAGTGACAAAGATAGCAGTGATGAAGATGAAATTGCATCTGGATTGAAAACCAGTTAATTGAGTTGTGAGCAAAATTAATCAAAAGAGCTCTGTCGTGACAAAACAAAATCTAAAGGCTGCTTGTTTGATGTATTAAAATTTACACAGCTAAAGATTTGAACACATAAAAAAGATTATTCATAAGTGCAGATGTGGCTATGTGGTAAGAAGCTTGCTTCCAATCACATGGTATCTTGGGCAAGTGTCTTTTACTATAACCCCAGGCCAACCAAAGCCTTATAAGTGGATTTAGTAGACAGAAACAGAAAGAAGTCGCATGTGCAAGAGAGAGAGAGAGAGAGAGAGAGAGACTGACTACTGCTTGACAACCCGTGTGTTTATGTCCCCATAACTTAGTAGTTTGGTGAAATAGACTGACAGAATAAGTACCAGGCTTAAAAGAGAAAATAAGTATCAGGGTCGAATAGTTCTACTAAAATTCCTCAAGGCAGTGCTCTAGTATGGCCACATTCTAATGACTGAAACAAAAGATGCAAACAAGAGATTTTGAATATAATTATCTGGGGACCAACTCTTGGTTTGCTGAATGGATTTCCAATTCAATAACTTGGTGTTGAATGCATAATCATACACAGGCAATCAACCATACACATATAAGGTAGCCTCTATATGGTTGCTAGATCTGCAAGCAACAACAATCAAATGACATCAAATCATTCCATATCAATTTTAAAATGGGAAGAATATACAACAGAAATCAACTCTGAAACAATATAATGAAAAGAAATGATGGCCACCATTGGAATGCTAGTAAAGTTGACATGTCTGTTTAAGGAAAGGTGACTATAGCTATACAACAAAACACCCATATTTACATGATTACTCAACCTGAACGAAATAACAGCCAATCACCCTCAAATCATACCCAAGGATTGTTAAAAAAAGGAAAGCCACTTTAATGTAGTTCAAGATATATGACATACCTGGAAACTACAAAATAGTCAGAACTGTAAAGCTTATCCCCATAAAACAATGGACTAGGGCTGACCTGGAGTTGAACAATAGCTCGAACACACCAGATTTAGCAGCCTTCATCCTGTATCTCTCCCATATCTTTAAAACTAGAAATTTAAAATCACAAATTTTTAAAGTCACCGCTATAAAGAGAGTGTATACAGAGGTAATTGACAGTAGCCCATTGTTGTCCAATGATGACAACGTCTGTGTTCTCAATGATGAGAGCCCATGTGACACCACGGTCAAAAGCTAGACGCTCACAGGTGTCACAATGACAGTCTGTTATCTTGATCGAGGTAGACACTACCCTGTGATGTCTGTCTCTTGCAGCAGCAAGACACTGTCACCGGTTCTCTTCAAAGGCAGCTGCTGCATGTAAGGTGACATGAATTAATGTCATTCTATTTGAGGGTGCTTTACAGGGTGTCCTTGTTTATGTGAACCCTGCATGAGGTCACTGTAAACAGCTGTCAGTCATTTTGATGACATGGCCAGTCCAGCATAACTGAAGCTTCAGCAACATTGACTCAATGCTTGTTGAACAAGCTCTGTATAGTTAATAAATATATTCACTTTACTAACTGCACCATCATCACCTCACTATATGATATCCCATAATACACAACTTTCAGTTTTATATGGCATTTCTTCCTAACGGTGTTCTAGCTGAGATAATCTCATCATCTTTCACAGCATATTCTATCCATGACTGAGTTAACCAGAATATTCAACCCTTATGATAGTAAGGTCAAGTTTGAGGATGACTTGGCTACTATTTCTAGTATTTAATAGGTTCAGTGATCCTGTAGATGCTTCCTTTTAAACGAAGATTACACAGGTGTGCAGAAATGTCATAGATAGTGGAGAGGATACACGTCTCTTCATCATCATCATCGTTTAACATCTGCTTTCCATGCTAGCGTGGGTTGGACAATTTGACTGAGGACTGGTGAACTAGATGGCTGCACCAGGCTCCAATCTTATAAACAACAAATACCAATGCACATCAGACTGGGCAATATGATCCACAACTAGAAGGTGAAGCATATTATTTATTATTAATTTAATTATGGTTGGGTTCCAATCCAGGTAGCAGCCACAAAGTCCACCTACCACACTTCCAAGCCAGTGTCTGCGATCAAGTTGTCAGTGTAAATGTAACAACATTGTCCTCTTCTTACACTACCATGAAGTGGGTTCCACAAGACTAATTTGAATGCTTCTAGTTCAGGGTGGCATACACTGTAACCAGATGTGGCATATCTAGAGCTATGGATTGCATCTAGTCATTTTTAGCTGACTACCTATATGCCATAGGTCTGCTTGATCAGGTCTAACCTACAGTTACACGACTACAACTCTATCTCAATTATCTCATCTTTTATTTCTGTCTATAAACATAGAGAAACCCACAAGAGATTCTTAGATATAAAGAATACAATTAAAACTTCAAATACTGCAAGAAGGGACAAAACAATTGCTACATCTTTTCATCATTTTCACTTAAATGTGTAAAAAAGTTGAAGATCCCCTTTGGTCATGAATGACCATGGGATTGCACCTAGAAAGTTACCCTACAAGGCACAAGTCCGGGCAAGGTTGTTTATGGAAGACCAGCAGTTGCCCATGCATACCAGCCTTCCCTCTCCATGCCATCAATGTTATCTAAGGGAAAGGCCGATACATCTCGGCACCAATGACGTTGCAATTCACTTCTACAGCTGAGTGAACTGGAACAATGAAATAAGGTGTACTGCTCAAAAACACAACACACAGCCCGGTCTGAGAATTGAATTCACTACCTCATGATTGTGAGCCAGATGCTCTAACCACTGAGCCATGTGCTTTCACACTTAAACATGTATCAAGGAACTAATAAGGGATTACATTACATTGTTAATCCACCCAAGCAACTTGAAATTATCAGTATCAAATACAATGCATATGTGACAAATAATTCATTATCAAACAGTTTAATCAGTAACATAACTATTTCTTTCAGATGGTTGCTAAGATATTAACAAATGCAAATATCATTGTCATTTTTTCGGATGTACACGTACACAAACATAGTAATTCTATAGGATTCAAATTCAAGTATGTCAGATTTAAGGAAATTCACTACACAGTAAGTTTAAAGAGACCTATTTCAATTTACAAAGCTCTTTGACCTAATAAAGTGTGTGAGAGATGGTGAAAAACACACAGAGTCAAGTATCTCATTACAGATGTGCCAATTAACTGCTCATGATTATTGGTACTCCGTCTAAAGTAAAAAATTGGCCAAGTTAATGTCACATGGAAAGCCATGTGGTATGTGTTCTTACTCTCTGCACTCTGAGTTCAAATTTTGCCACGGTCAATTTAGCCTTTCATCATTTTAGGGTCAAGAAAGTTGAATGCAATGCATAAAGAGATTTGAACTCAAAACCTAAAGGGACAAGCCAAAATGCAGAAAATATTTTGTTTATTGATCTTTGAGTTCTGCCAATCCACTGGTCGTCTAAGAATGGTTTCTGATTTAGACACAAACATAGGAATTTTGAAGAAAGGGTGTTAGTCAAAGGCATCAGCACCAGTACTTGATTGGTACTTCATTTTATCAAAACCCAGAAGGAGCCCACTAAATTTTTTTCCTTTATTTTTTTTCATATTAAATTCTGGTATAATCATAACCTACATACTCTGAAAGGTATATATAGAAAATTTCATTAAAAAATTCCCATTTTCCTTAAAGTCATGAGGAAACAAAACCAATTCATGTGAATTTTCCAAAACTCATCACCCTACCCTTGGAAAAATTTTTCATAATAAATTCTGGTATAATTGGAATCTATACCATCTGAAGCATATTTGTGGAAAACTTCATTAAAAAAAAAATAAATATCCATTTTTCTGGAAGTTATGAGGCAGCAAAGTCAGGGAAGTGGGATCACACATGTAGGAATGCCTCAATGTTTCTAATAAGCCACAAATTTGGATAAGAGAAGACAGTAAATTATATTGATGTCCAACAATATTTTTTTTACTGACCCTGGAAAGATGAAAGATTAGATTAGCTTCAATGGAGTTTGAACTCAGAACATAAATTACTATCAGTAAAAACACAAGGCATTATGCCAATGCTCCAATGAAACTGCCAATTCACTGAGTGTATTTCTGGTTTTTACTTTCTTGTGTATGTTTCTCTTTAATTAGATTTAATCTAATAATAGCAGCCATTCTTACACATTTTCATAAAGGATGTAAATAGCTGATTGCCTTGATCAATATATCTTAACTCTGGAAAAACGAACAGCAAAGACATATCTAATAAGAGTCTGAATAATAGAACTGGAAGGTAAAACTAATAACAGTTGATTTCTCAGTATGGTACTATTCACTAGTTGTCATGACATTACAACAACAATAACAGTAAAAATAACAACAGTAAGACAAAAAAAAACAGTTCATATTTCTTTCCGAAGAGGGAAAAATAGTTGGTTTAAATTGAATTAAAGAATGTTTGTATTTAGTCTCATCATCATCATCGTTTAATGCCTGTTTCCCATACTGGCAAGGGTTGGACAGTTTGACTGAAAACTGGTAAACTGGGGGAGTTGCACCAGGTTTCAATCTGAACCATGCCAAATCAGGTTGGAACCAGGAGCAGCTCCTCAGTTTACCAGTTTTCAGTCAAACTGTCCGACCCATGACAGAATGGAAAACGGATTTTAAATTATGATGATGATGGTGGTGAGACTAAATACAAAATATGGTTAAATATTGAGTTTAGCTGTCCACTATGCCATTACCTTCCCTATAGTTATAAGGAATCAGATATATAATGAAGTAGGATAAATACCAAGTGTTATTCAAGTATCACTTACAGAAATGTAATATGCGCCAGCTGAGAATCAAAACCATGGTGTAACAACATAGATCACTTCAAAGAAATTCAAGACTAGGTTCTTGTTTTTATTCCAGATTGTTAATTTATTTTACGATAGTGTAAATTCTTTTTATATTGTAGCATGGAGCAAATTTACCATTTTGTAAACCAAGCAACTGTTGAAGACTATATATACCTGACAAGAGTACCAAAGATCTCAAAGTGAAAGTAGCATACATTGGTATGTAGGGTAATATTTGCATGTGAATGTATATGGTTAAAGAAAAAGAATAGCACTTGTTTCCTTTTTTTAGAGCCTTCAAACTGGTAGGAGAAAGTTATTCTTAGACTAGACACCTAGCCTGAATGCTTGCAAAAGATAGGACTCTGTTCAAGACACCAAAAACCCAAGTGGTGTTAACCAAAACATTAATTCTACCACCCAAGGTGGTTTATTTACGTTATTCTCTTGGAACATATATTCCACCCACCAACCCACTCACTGAAACATAAACTTTGTGTCTATGCTGAAAATTGAGATTAATAATTTTGCTAAGACATCAAGCTGGCAAAATTGTTAGCACACCAAGCAAAATGCTGCTAAGCATTTTGCCCATCTTAACATTCTGAGTTTAAATCCTACTGAGGTCAATATGTCTTTCATTCTTTGGTGGTGATAAAACAAGTATCAGTCGATCACTGGGGATCAAAGTAATTGACTTAACGCTCCCCGAAAATTACTGACCTTGTTTCAAAATTTGAAATCATCATCATTATAATAATTTATTAAGGCAGCAAGCTGGCAGAATCATTAGTGCACTGGACAAAATGTTTAGCAGCATTTCACCCGTTGTTATGTTCTGAGTTCAAATTCTGCTGAGGTCAACTTTACCTTTTATCCTTTTGGGGGTCAATAAATTAAGTACCAGTGAAACACTAGGGTTGACGTAATTGACTCATCCCCTCCCCCAAAATGGCTGCCCTTGTGGAAAAATTTGAAACCATTATTATTATTATTTATATTGTTGTTATTATTAAGGTAGCGAGATGGCAGAATTGTTAGCACACCAGGCAAAATGCTTAGTGCATTTCATCCATCTTCCCATTCTGAGTTCAAATTCCACTGAGGTCAACCTTGCCTTTCATCCTTTGGGGGGGGGGTCAATAAAATAAGTACCAGCTGATTAGTGGGGTTGATGTAATTGACTTAACTCCCTTTCCTGAAATTACTGGCCTTGTGCGAAAATATGAAATCAATATTGATAATTTTCCGAATTACAAAGATTGAATTTGGAAGGGATGGAATTTAATCTTTTCACACATCTGATGAATCAATAAAGTCGCCCATACTTGAAGTGAAGAGCTACAATTATAGTTTTTTTTTAAAACAAATTTTATAAATGTCAACTGCAGTACATAGAATAAAGTGTCTTTATTGACTGACTGTTTAAGATCTGAATTCACAGCCCATAACTGATCAGTTCAGCCATTTCAAGAGAGAGTACATAATTCAGAAGTCATGTTCATGACTTTTTATACTCCAAGAAAAGGATACAGGAATAGTTGTGAGAGTTAATATTGGTTTCAAATTTTGGCACAAGGATGAAAGGCAAAGTCAGCTTTGGCAGAATTTGAACTCAAAGACAGACAAAATGCCACTAAGCATAGCTAACAATTCTGCCACCTTGCTGTGGAAGCTTGATGATGATGATGATGATGAAGAAGATGATGATGATATCATCATCATCATCATCGTCGTTAAATGCTTTTGAAGTGATGGATAAAGAGAGAAGTGTCTACAGAAATGTAATTTAGTGAAGAGAGATTGGACAAAGAGCTTAGTATAGAGACTGAGTGGATGAGACAAAAAATGGTTCAAAAGTAAATTCTGTAAAGTTAAGTGGAGCTAATATAATAACATCAGATTCAGATGTAGAACAGCCATTGTTATAGTAGTTTAAGAGAGCGGTTACAGCTCAAACTTGACTAAATAGTTAGAGAATGTTGGTGAATAAATGCCTATTAGGTTTTTATTCACAAACTTTTTTCGAGTGAATGATGCTTATGAATGCAAGTAGTGTTTGTACATCAGCACTATTCTTGTAGTGTAGAGCAAATTAATATTTTGTAGATTGAGGAGCTGTTGAAGACAATGAATACTTGCCAAGAGATGTTAACACTGTGTGCGCAAAAGATTTCTACATAGATGTACACTGTAGCATAATCTGTATATATATATGGTTAGAGAACTAATAACACGCAGGGGAAAAGAGTATAAGAAAGATAAAAGGAAGTCCGAGATACATCAGAATTGAGAGAGAGAATTTTGTCAACATGAGCTGCAATGAATATATAAACTCATTAGAAGCTTTGCCAACAGATTCTCATACTAGACAGAGTCATTGCTTATGTCAATGGCTAATACTTTGCCCTCACTGAAATGTTCAAGAGTTAAGAGACTGTTGGTAAAAAGAGAGATCTCCGGAGGAAACATGTATTTGACTATGCAGAACTTAGTCTGGTTACTTTGAACTGCTAAATACAAGAGTAACAGGTTGATAGTTGGCAGGGTTAGTGAGACAGCTTTCCATACAAATGGAAGAGTTGGTAACCGTTATATCTGAGAGTAAAAACAGATGATTGAAAAGTTTAGAAAGCTAAGAGAGCAATCAAAAAACTATTTTACCTTTTCTTCAATTTTTATTGAAGGGTAAAGCTTGAAATGTTAGACTCTATACTTCTTATATCTATAATATGTGAGCTTTACCTCTTATCTTGAGATTTCTCACAGCCTTATTGACACAGACTATCACCAATTTCCTTATTTTATCTTAAAGCATATCAGAAGTAATGGCAGGTGAAAAACTTGGCAGTCAAAAGTCCAAAGCAGTCAAGAGATTAGGTGTAGTTCAATTTGTTGTTGTATGAACTGAGATTAGAGAATAAAGAGAAAGTTAAGTAGCTTTATATAAAGGAGTGCTGCCAAAGGAGTGTTGCTTAAAAGGATGTATATTGAGTGGCAGTTAAGAGGCATACAAGAGTGTATAAAAACAATTTTGACAATGTACCATATTGCAGGTCAAAATTATGGAAGTCCAGTGTATGGTTGGTAAATTCCTCTCAACATAGTAAGCAACAATACATTTCCTTGTTGAATTCATTAAATAGTATATGACTGGTATATATGCTGTCGAATCTAGGACAATAATACACAAAGCTAGTTCCAATAGTATGAGTAAAAAGAGAAATGACATTTTTCTAACAAACCACTGATTTTATTCAGGAGAGAAAGCTCCAGGAAACAAACTGATATTATCACTACCATTCCTTACTGAGACTGCTAGAGTACAAAATATAGAAACAAAGACTAACAGGAGGAAGAGAATAAGACTGAAATGCGTTCGTACATTTCCCAAGGACATTTGGCCGTGATATAGCTGCAACAAGGAAATATCCAAGGATAACTAAGAGCGAATCACTGTTCTCACTATATTTCCTCTCTTTTCCCTATCAATGTCTACGTCCTTATCCTCGGGGAGCAAAAAAGATGCCTCCTGCTAAGTTCAAAATAGAATATCTATGTAAACATCTCCAATTTACTGTCATAAATTGTCCGCTTCAAAGGAGTATTAAAACAACATTAGGAAATAAAATCTGGAGTGTGATGATGATGATGATGGTGGGTGTGTGTGATATAGGAGAGAGATTTATATCATTATATGACAACAAAAATATATATGTTTAGTATTAGTACAATATATAAAATGTTTAGTACACTAAAAACAAACAAAACAAAAACATACGAAAAAAGTTCAGTAGGTAGATTAAGATGATTAGAAGCTATCGATTGGGAGAGAGGTGAAACAAAAAAGGTGGAGAACTGGGAAGGGAGAATGTTATAGCAAATATTAGCAGGGGTGTCTGTATGAATACATTGCACGCTCACACATTCATTTAGGTGTCTGTATATGTGGGGTTTCGTTATAAGTTCATATAGGAGCATCTTCTCGCTAGTTTTAAAGCCAATCTTTTGATTTTTACAGTCGATTTGGTGTACAGGGCCTTAAGTCCAAATGAAAGATTCAGATGCACCTTGAACGAATTAGGGAAAGTGATCTCTGCACTTTTCGAAAGTTCCCCTTTGTTATGTTCATCACAGTGTGCGTGTGTCAATAAATGTGTGTGCATGCATATATATTTTCTTTTATGTGTGCGTCTTGGGGTGTTAGGAAGAAAAACGAAGACATGAGGTAGGTAGTTGGAGTTTGGTGACAAGTTGTGTCTGAATAAAATCCACTTACCCAAAAATCCGTTAAGTGGATCCTTGGGAGTCAATCCAAACACATTAATAACAGTATCCAAAGTATCCGGCTGAAAGTCGTCGTTGGAACTCATATCAACAAGACACCAAAAGAGCGGCCATCCTCCAAACATGCCACAGTTCTGCGCTGGCCTTCATCATTGCACCTGTCAGTGATGTCGGACCGGAGTTGAAATTTCAGCTAATTAGATAACAGACCAAAAACATTACACACCTCAGACCCTTTATTTAGAGTTCGTTTTCGTTTCGTGTATATATGTATTATATACATATAACCGTCGATGAACGTACATATTAAGTATGAACCCGTGTGTATATGTCAATGAATGTATATGTATTTCTGCTCTTTTAAATTTTTTCCCTAGGCTTACATCGTTCCTTATTTTTAAATGATACGTCAACTGAAGTATAGGAGAGAAAAAAATACTCAACACAAAGAAAAGACTACTGTCTAGGAACTGAAGTACAGATATGTAAACAGATAAAATAAAAAAATAATTTGGTAGATACAACAGAATAACAACACACACACAGATGACAACAATCAAATCAGGAAAGGATGTGGCATTTGTATTTAACCTCTTTTACACAAGGAATAACTTGTGAATATGTGCCAATTTTAACCCATGTGCCAAAAACTATGTTTATATACATTTACATATAAATACATATATTTTTGCGTTGATATATGCAAAAAGAGGCATCTATTATAAATAGATGGATAGATAACTGAAATTCGGTTAAATTTGGAATGCCTGTTTTCGAAATTAAACGAAAACTATTTACAAACTATTTACAATACAAGAGAAAGAAATAAAATCTCACTTGATCTTATCAGAATAATGGGTGTATTTTTTAAAAGACATACATATAGATGCTGTATGTATGGCTTTTTTAATCGACTTCACTCAGCTTTAAAAAAAAAAAAAGATATAACAGCTGATAGGATATTTTCACCACCCAAGAAATTCAATAGAGAAGGCAAAAATAAAATAATAATAATAATAATAATAATACTGCTGACGAAGTGTGTGGTACCAGTTGACAGCTGCACTGAAGAGACGGACTTGTCACATACAAGGTAGTATGTCGCAGTAAATAGAGCCTCGTATTTCCAGAACGAGGCTACGTGGGCAATACCAACGTTTGACTGGCTCGTGTATTAAAGGGAAACAACTCTAATAGGCTATTTTTTTATATAGAGTTACATAACATACTTAGAATGAGCATTTTCAGCGATACAAAAAATAGTCGAGTCGAGTGAAATTATAAATAACATTTCTGAACAATCAGAATCCAGGACAACCCCACTGACTGTCATCACGACCCTCTGTGACCCATCCGAAACACACTTTTGGCATTATATATATATATATATATGTGTGTGTGTTTTATCAACGCTCTCGGATCTTTTCCTTTTGATGGACGGAATTCAACACAATTTCTAGTTAACTAAACAATTTGAAACTTCGGATCCGTGACTCAAATGGCCGCTAACAGCCAAGTTCTTGTCATCCTTGGCGGCTCGCCTTACAGAGGCGTCAGGTGATGCTTGTGAGG
The DNA here is from genome assembly GCF_006345805.1 of Octopus sinensis. Taxonomy (NCBI): domain Eukaryota; kingdom Metazoa; phylum Mollusca; class Cephalopoda; order Octopoda; family Octopodidae; genus Octopus; species Octopus sinensis. The sequence goes on along the minus strand of NC_043014.1, from coordinate 28,216,542 downwards.
GTGTTTGGCTGTTCCAACACCTTAACCTCGCCATCGCCCATAATAATGCAGCGAGCATGCTGCTTTACTTCAGTGGGTTCTGTTGAACCTCGTGGAATGCCACTAGTAGAGGCACTCGGTGTTGAATCGATGTTTTTTTTTTCTTTTTTCCTCTTTCTTCGATCATGTTTGTTTTTAGATTTGTATTTTAATGACGTTTTCTGTTATATATGTAATAAAATTATTATTACACGATGTAAACTCAAATTGGGATCTAGTCTTTCTCATCTGCAAAATGAGCCCCCTTTAATTTTTCTCAGATTGCGATGAACCAATTATTTTGATAACGATGAACCAATTATTTTATCTCATAAATTAAAGAATCTCATGTTATTTGGAATTAAAGTTGAGAAATTTGGGTGACTTCATCTACTAAGGCAAAGCCCATGGCATCGAGAGTGGCTATAGAGGAAATTCAAATCATGCTGCTAGGAAGGTGTCAGGTAGATAAACAGTTAGGTTCGATACCATATACATATTTATATGGAATACAAAATACAGATAATAAAATAAAGAAATTATGTAATGTCATCTTATAATTTCTCTATATTTATCCTTTATTTCATGTATTTTGCACTCCATTTAAAGATATGTGTAGAGGTGCCATTATCAGGTCGAAATTCTGTTATATGGTCAGTAATGTAGATCAAACCCTAAACAAGGGACTGACCTTTCCTTGACCAGCACCGGTAGTAGGGGCTGGAGTGTTTCGTCATCAATCATCTGGTGTGGAGAATATTTCCCGCTCGTTTTGACCAGCAACAAGCGGGTGGATTTGGTTTTAAATCTTAGGCAGGATCAGGCTAGATCCCTACATATTAATCAACTCTGTTTATCTGCCTTATTACCTATACACTCACATTCGTATATGTATATTTTTCTTAATATTCAGCAGAAGTAACAGAATGACTCAAAGGCTGAAAGTTTTGTGCATTAGCACTTACGAAACTTACTAATCAGTTTCCTGCTTGTATCCCTAATTTATACACTCACATACTATATTTTCTCAATGAAGAAGGAATAAATAGATAAAAAAAAGTTGACACCAGCTCTGAAAGAATTTTATCCAATGACAAAAACTGACGTGAAAGACAAAATAAAGTGATTTGGGAGAAAATAGTATTGAGGGAGAGACGGAGGGGAAGAGAGTGCGTGTGTCTGTGTGTGCTTAAAGAGAGAGAAAGAGGAAAGGAGGCATAATGCAAATACACACACATAAATAGAAATACATATCCATACTTCTATATAATAGCCGCTCAAAGTTCGAGGTTGCGAGAAAGAGGAGAAAGTATTTATAAACAGGTAGGTCATTCGATTCAGAGCAGATGATAAAAAAGAAAACAACAGCTGGCAAAACTGCAAAGAAAAGTAAGGAAGAACTCAAAAACCAAAAGTTTTCAATTTTAATTAGTGTCTCAAAAGAAATGGAAAATATTATCGATTTAAAGAAAAAAATCAGATCTGTTTTATTAAGTTCAAAACATGGCGTGAGAAAAACGAATTTTTTGAAAGAATACAAGCAACTCACAGGCGAAGATATCGACGTCAGAAAAACTGGATTCACAACTCTCGATGATTTTCTCAGATCGATTCCTGATACAGTTGTTCGAGACGAAAATTATTACTTTGCAGTTTCAAGTGACGCCACACATCACCTAGAAAAGTTAATCCAACAACAAAAATCAGATCGCAAACTGAAAACGAAAGAAATTTCGTCACGTCATCAGAAACCGAGTCGACATTACGTTAAGAATGACAATGACAAACGACGGCGTTATCAAACAAAACATGATCGTTTTTCTCGATACAGCAATGATAATGGAATCACACGAAGTGTTTCCATGCACCAACTAACGGCACTACCATCACTACCACCACCATTACCAACACGGACATATCAAAAGCAGGCTTCAGTGCCGGCCACAGTCGATAATTTAGACGTTGATGAGCTCAGAATGAAACTGTTATCGATACTCTATCAAGCTCCTCTCGGGTTGAACGTTAAAGATTTACAAAAGGAATACAAATCTGAGACGGGTAGGTACATACCCTTAAAAGAATACGGTTACAAATCTGTAGATGAACTCATGCTGAATTATAGTGTTGACAACACCATGTGCATCAAAAAGGGACCGTTCTTCGTAGCTGTCGCACATGATACAATAAATAAATCTTTGCAAAGTAGGCATTATGTTTCAACGCCAAACTTACACAACAGATGCTTTATATCAGGCAATGGACGGAAAATTACGATTCACAAAAGATTTAATGAGTTTAACGACAATAGTTATAAGTTTCAGATGTCGGAACACGGTCTTTCAGACTCCCGTCTTTGTGTTGATACTACTGATTCACAAAGTAAGTTTCCACGTGCAAACTGTGATTGTCAGTGTCACGTCAAAAATTACTTTAGCATGAGGCAAGTCGATAAATGTAATCACAAGTGTCGGTGTTATCATAATGACATTAACGTTGAGGATAGTCCAGGGAAGCGTAACAGAGAAATGAAATCCCGAACTGTAACCCTTGTTGATAAACAAGAACCAAACAGTACACTCAAAATCCAACACGGAGATCTTGCTCTCCAAGAACTTAGGATTTCTATTATTAACACTCATTTAGATGACAACAATAGCGGAAATTGTGACGGGCAAATTGACATAAAAGAGGGACAGAAAACTACTGCTAATTACAAAAATTCATCTTTGAATTCGAAATCTAACAAGATAAAAAGCGAAATCATTAAGCCAGTCAGGTTCTAATCATAGTTATCCCCACAGATCCTAACAAAAATATCCCCTGAAAAACAACTATTTTTCTATTTCATTACTGTTGATATGTATAAATGCCAATTTCATCGTATCGTTATTTTTCCAAGTGATATGTTTTTTTATTGCCAAATGTGTTCAAACGGTTAAACTAAACTAAACTCCTTGAAAAAGATCGATTTTGTTTTCTTTCTTTTTATTCGGGCTCATTTTAGTGGTGGGGAATAATCATTTGGACTTGTAATATATTAGATTGACAAATCATGTGCTTCGAATTATTTGTTTTAAAATTTCATAACTGGCTCGTGAAAATATAAACATGGGTGTACAATTAATAAAGTTCAGATCGGTCATTTCAGTTTCAATGCACCGAACTGTGGTCAAGTGCCACATTTTATAAACAAACTGGAAGCCTCAAACGTGGTTGCTATTTTACAAAGTAAATTTCGAACGCAGTTTTAAAGCTGAGCAGAGATAGATTAAGTATTTACCCTGAACGTTTTTTCCGTCTTATAAGGGTAAATAATCTTTCTCTGCTGTTCTTACAACTTTACTGTGTTCGAAATTTATTTTCTTGTCTGGTCAAGTGTCTTAGCATTAGGGTTATTAGAGATAAATAGGGTATAAATGGAACTGTGTTGCGGGGTCCGTTTGTCGTTCTTGGGAAGGAGATTCGTATTAGGTGTATCCTAAACTTACGGGAAGAGAAAAAGCTTTTTTTTCTCCTTCATTAGTTTCTTTTATTTATTTCTTAGTTTCATACAACAGAAATTACGATTCAGAATTTTTTTTTTTTTTTCAAAGTTTGTTTCTCTCATCATAAGTAATTTTTTCGGCATAACTACAGACGTATACCCTCCCGACTTTCTTACCTCATAACTTCCAGAAAAATGGATACTTTTTAACAAAACTTTCAGGAAAATGGGTATTTTTAAATGAAATTTTATACAAATACGGACGAAGGTAAAGGATGTGTACACCACCCATTTCCGGTGGGTTTGTTGTTTTTTTTTCAAAAGTTTTTCGGCTATCTGTTTTCGAACTTCTAATTTCCCCAACCCCAATAAATTTTAAACTTTCTTTCGAATTTATTTCTAATCCATGTAGTTAAATACAGAGATTACGAATCTGGGAATTTATTTTTTTTTATTTTAATTTTTCTTTAAGAAACACTCAATGCCTATTTCCTCACCTCCGCGTTTTTTAAAAATTAAAAACTCAGAATGTTTCACTTTCGTCTAATGTTTCACGCATGCGTAGAATTCTACTGAAATAGCAGACGTAAAAAATATCAGACCACCTCTAGAAAACCCGACATGCTAGAAACAACAGCTAAACGACATTATTTCTGGAAAAACTTCTCAGCTTTCTAAAAAGCTAAAAGTGTAACATTCGGAGTTTTTAACTTTTTGAAAGTGGGGAAGTGATGTGTGGTGCAAGTTGAGGAAGGGGATTTGAGTGTTTCTTTAAGAAAATGTTTATTTTTTATTCTTAAAGATTCGTAATTTCTGCATTTTGTGCGTAGAATAAAAAAATTTTTTTAAATTCGGAAAAAGTAAAAATTTTTAAAATTGGGGTGGGGAGAGGGAAATCAGAATTTTGAAAACATGTTTTTTGGACAAAATCCTAATCTCCTATATCGAAAACAGGGAAGCCCGAAGAAATTTTGGGAAAAAAGTGTTGGGGGTGGTGCAAATTATCCAATATTTCTTTTTTTAATATTCCGCCACCCATCCCTTAATTTTAAAACTTTCCACTGTTTCTCGATTTGGTGGGTTGTTGGGTTTAAAATACGGACAGTCTGATTCTGCCATTTGTTTCTCTTTATAGTTTCCAAATAATTTTTTAAATACTTCAAAATCAAAACTGTTTTGTGTTTGTGTAAGAGAAAATCATTTGATCATACTCTTTACTTGTTTCAGTCATTTGACTACGGCCATGCTGGAGCACCGCCCTTAGTCGAGCAAATCGACCCCAGGACTTATTTTTTGAAAGCCTAGTACTTATTCTATCGTTCTCTTTTGCCGAACCGCTAAATTACGGGGATGTAAACACACCAACATCTGTTGTCAAGCGATGTGGGGGGGGAACAGAGACACACATACATATATACGACGGGCTTTCAGTTTCTGTCTACCAAATCCACTCACAAGGCTTTGGTTAGCCCGAAGCTATAGTAGAAGACATTTGCCCAAGGTGCCAAGCAGTGAGAATGAACCCAGAACTATGTGGTTGGTAAGCAAGCTACTTACCACACAGCGACTAACAGAAAATTATGTTAAGATGGTTTTCTCTTACACATACACACAAGACTCAATAGTGGAAAGTTTTGGAATTGGGAGTGTGGAGTAAAATATATATATTTTTTAATTATTTTATTGGATAATCGTATTAATTCCATTGTGAAATCCAAGAATTTAAAAAAAAAGTTGATAAAGAGTGGAAAGTTTTGGAATTAAGGAAGTAGGTGGGAATATAAATTTTTTATTTTTTGGGGGGATAATTGTATTAATTCCATTATGCAGAAAACAAGCGAAAAAATTTTGTGAAAGTTCTTAAAAATAAAAAAGTTATGAAGGGTTTTAGCATGTCAAAAATTAATTTCTCTTCCAAAGAGAGAGTGTATTAGAATGTATTGAGACACTATGTTATCACAAAACTGTTAAAACTTTACTAGATTGATCTGTGACTAATCCTGGATTTAGTTTAATTTTATACAAACTTTGCTATCAATTATATAGATAACTAGATTACCTGTAATAGTTACTTCCTGGATCACCAGGAAGCTCTGAGATTCCCAGCAATGGAGTTTTGTTTTCTTTTCCAGGTTATTTTGCATGCTTTCAATGAATGTGGCATCGGAAGTATGTATAAACGGCCCTTTCCTTATAAAAGGAAAGATTTGGCTGCTATTTCTTGCACACCCTGCTACCACGTAACAGGTTTTTCAGATCCTTTATCACAAATAGTTGTTACGTGGTAGCAGGGTGTGCTAGAAATAGCAGCCAAATCTTTGGGAGTGCGATATGTTGAATTCACTCAAAAAATACCTATGGAAAAAACTATTTCACACTGAGGTTATGAACGGCTCTTTTATGAAATTGTTTCATGCATGCATAGAATTCTACTGAAATATCAGACCACCACTAGAAAACCTGACATGCTAGAAACGACAGCTAAATGACATGATTTCTGAAAAACTTCCCCGCTTTCAAAAATGCTGACAGTGAAACATTTGGAGTTTTTAGCTTTTTGAAAGTGGGGAAGAAAAAATTTTTTTTTTTAATTCTTAAAGATTTGTAATCTCTGTATTTTTCTTTCTGGATTGCAAACAAAAATTTCGAAAAAAGTTTAAGATTTTTAAAATTTGAGGTGGGGTGGGAGGAAATTAAAATTTTAAAGACATGTTTTTGGAGCAAAATCCTATGTTGAAAACATAGGAATCCAAAGAAATTTTTGGGGAAAAAAAGTGATGGTGGTGGGGAGCACAAACATGCCAGAAACAACAACTAAATGACACGATTTCTGAAAAAACTTCCTTTTAAGTTTATATTAAAAAAAACAGGTTTTTAAATATGCTCATCACAAACACAAATTACAAAATAAAAAAATGTCATTTCAATTGAAGCTGAGCTAGGTAATACTTCAATGCAAATTATGTTATTTCTTGCTGTGTGCATGCACAAAATTACAATTCAACTTCAATTGAAATAACCTTCTTTTATGTGATGAGTGTATTTAAAAACCTGATCTTCAATATAAACTTAAAAGGAAGTATTTTCAGAAATCGTGTCATTTAGCTGTTGTTTCTAGCATGTTGGAGGTGACATTTGCTCTCTGCCTCCCCACCCTTTAAAGAAACACTCAAATCCCCTTCCCCAACCTCCACCCATTACCTCCCCACTTTCAGAAAGCTAAAAACTGATTGTCTCACTTTTAGCCTTTTTGAAAGTGGGGAAGTTTTTTTCAGAAATCATGTGGTTTAACTATTGTTTCTTGCATGTTGGGTTTTCTGGTGGTGGTCTGATGTTTTTGGTGTTTGTTATTTCAGTAAAATTCTACGCATGCATGAAACATCAAACAAAAGTGAAACATTTAGAGGTTTTAGCTTTTTGAAAGCAGGTGATGGGTGGGTGAAGTAGGAGAAGGAGCATCGAGTGTTTCTTTAAGAAAACTAAATTTAGAAAACAAAAAAAATTTCCCAGATTCATAATCTCTGTATTTTTGTATGTGGATCAAAAAAATTCGAAAAAAGAAATTAATAAATTGGGGTGAGGAGGGGGCAAATTAAAATTTTGAAAACATGATGTTTGGATAAAATCATCTTCTCCTATATCAAAAACATAGAAATCTGAAGAAATTTTGTGGAAAAAAAAAGCAAGTAGTGAATGAGTTGCACACAAATGAGCAGTGTTTGGATCAAAGCACATGTAAATCTCTTCGTAACTTTTTTATTTCTGTGAATTTTCACAAAACTTTTTTCAATTCTGTCTTCTGCTCAATGGAATTTGTAGTGAGTGCGTGATTTGAATATAGAGGCACCTACCTTCTCTTCGTAGTGACAGAGACCCTCCAGAGATGACTAGTCCTTCCTCACAGCCCCGACCCGAACACTAACGATAGCAGCTGCTAGCCCAAACCCTTAGCGACGTCCTCGCACGTCTTGTCACCTGCACGACCCACGTTGGAAAAGGCGATTTCCGCTCCCTGCGCACGCCTGACAGCTGACCCCTTCCGCTTGCCCCGCTTCCGGTCAACGCACCCGGCTGCTGACGTCATCCCACACGCCACCCTGATCTTAAAGATCACAATCTCTCCGCTCCATGTTGTAGTCTACCATCCAACCGGGAGAGCGCCTTGCTCGTCAAGATCTTTTCAAGCTGGGCTCCTCATTCTCCCCCTCTCCAGAATCATCGTCCGTCGAAGCAACAATCCTGCGAAGGTCCGAGACGTGTCGTGGTGTTCCATCTACGGATACGTTGCTTCTGGAATTGATCGCCGTCACCGTTTCTCTGCTCCATTGAGATGTACAGCGCGCCTTTGGTGGCTTGACCCAGACTTCCTCCACTATTTTCACGCGAACGGGTCCCTTCTCTTCCTCGTGACCCTCCGGCGCTTTGCTCGGGTGCCTCCATTCATATTTGAACACAGCTCTCTGCGGCACAGATTCCTCAGCTTGTCCGGATCGGGGAGACAAGTTGTACCAAAAGACTGCTTCAAGCGGCGAAATGTGCCCTCTTTCCGCTATGGCCTTGACTGTCCGATGGTGCCTCTCCACGATCTCGTTACCACCCGGCCTATACGCTGCTCTGAACAAGCGTCGCACGTTCCACCAATCAAGCATAACCCTCAATGCTTCCGAATGAAACGCCGCCCCGTTGTCCATCAGTAGTTCTTCCACGGGACCTCTCTCTAAAAATATCCCGTTCAGGATCTGCACGATCTCGTCAGCAATGCCCGATCTCAACCTCCTCCAAATGGCCAGCCGGCCCGGCCCACAGTCGACCATGGAGAAGTACATTCGCTGACGGTAGTGTGTCACATCCACAGCTAGCCTTTTCCAGTTCTGCTCCACGGAAAGGCTTCCCTGTTCATGCCCACATGGAGCAGGGTCGATGGACTGACACCTGTCGCAGCTCCCGACCACCTTCCGGACGCTTCTCCTAGTGACGTCAGCATCAATTTTTTTTGCCAGATACAGGGTCCTGTCCACACCCAGGTGATGCATAGCGTGCAGTTTCTTCAGTTCAGAGTCATCCAACCGACACGCCGCAGCTATCCCTTTCCGGGCCTCCTCCGGTTCTTCCAACCACGCCCTTTTCACCCTGGTCAGTACGTCCGCCCTGTTTTTCTCCGAAGGCACGAAAACCACGTTCAGCTTCAGTCCGAATTCGGCGATCAATTCACCTAGAACTCCTAGACGGCGCTTCACTAACATCTCCGCAGCACCTTTCGTCCGCACTCTCCTGTCACCGGTGATCACCGATCCTACCCAGCCAAGCACAGTGGCCGAATCCGTCCGCATTTCAATCGTGCGCAGCCCCCATTTCAAGGCCAAGTTCACCCCTTTCAGCAGCGCGTCTAATTCGGCGACATTGATGTGGTTGAAATCATCTGCTTTCCGAAGCCAGGCCGCATCCTCCACCGCAGTGCCTTCGATTGCCAACACCACCCCTATCGCTATACTGCTAGCATCACACCAGACGGTCCCGCATTTCGTCTTGGGCACGTACCAGTTCCCACTGACCGGGTCTTCCGCTCTTGTCCTCTCCAGGATCTCCTGCATCATCGCCACCATCCCTTCTCCCACCTTGTCGCCCCACCTCTCTCCTTCTGCTCGTCTCTTGGTGTAACTACACGCCGTGCGCAGCCATCCAGCGATCGGGTAGTGACCGACCAACTTCCCACACACCGAGAACAGCTCTCTCCTGCTGACGCTGGAACTCAGCTCTGGGATTTCATTTCCTCTCCAGAACACCGATTCACCTGATCCATCTCTTCGCAGCTTCAGCCCCAGCCCGGCTCCCCCTTCAATCGACTCCGGTGGCTTAGCAATCAGTCCGAACTTCTCCAGATGTCTAACTACCTCGTTGGCTGGCACTACAGTTTTGTCCACCAAAATGTCGTCAATGTAGGAGCTGGTGGCCTTTCTAATCTTGCCGTCTTTCCCTAGGACGGACCTAAGCACTGCTGCCATGATCTTCGGAGCGGAATTCAGCCCGAAACCCAGCCTGGTTAGACAGTATGTCCGGCCCTTGTACCGCACCAGCTGATATCGCCACAGTTTGTCGCTCACATGGAGCTGCAAGTATGCCGATCTCAAGTCGACAATCGTCGCTGCCTCAGTCGACTGTCTCCACTTACGTAATGCCTCACCACAAGCGTCTGTCGCCTCACCTCCCGTGTGACATGATATGTGCTGGTTTAGCTCCCTGAAGTCCAGCACCGGTCTGACTTTTCCCTTCGTAGGCTGCACCACCGCCATCAGGGGTAGCACTCCGCCCGCTACCTCCTCCTTCCAAGGGACAAGGACCCCTTCCTCGATCCACCTCTCCACCTCGTCTTCAAACTCGACCCTGGCATGGCCTTTCAGGGTATGCTGGTAACAGCTCACCCTGTTCTCCAGCGTCGGGGGCTCGTCCTTCCATCGCCACTCTATCGTCCACCGCCGACCATCGAACGCCGCCTGAAAGTCTTTGTCCTCGATGGTGTAAGCGGCGCAGTCCCTCGCAGGGCTCTGCTCTCTCTGGCGATCCTGACTCGCAGTGCACGACGCCCCCACGCTTCCGAACGTGACCTCATTTCCCACAACACTGACGCCACCGAGGCAGTTGATGGCGTCCATCTCCATCACCACATCAACTCCATCTATCACGCGTTCGGCCACAATTGCCTGCAGCCTTAGCGTCGCGCCGCGCACCACTATCTCTACCTTGCTGCTGCCTCTGCAACAGATTTCGCTGCCATCGACCGCCCGGACACTACTCACCCCGTTCCATTCCTTCGTCACCCTCGAAGTCATCAGGGTGGTCGTACAGCCCATATCCACAAGGGCCTTGAACGTCTCCCCCTCGGCCTCCATGTCAATCAATGGCAGCGTCTCCAATAGCGCCTCTACTCATTTGAGGGGAAAGTTCGAGAGGCAGCAACTTCCCCGCGGTCGTTTCCCTGGCCGCAATCACGGGCAATGTGCCCTGTCTGCCTGCATTGATAGCAAACGGGCCCCGGCTGCGTACAGTCCCGCGCCATGTGTGGTCCCTGGCATCTAAAACACCATCCCGAGAACGGCTGCTCTTGTTGCACGGTGAGCTTCTGTACCTCTTTCTCGGGACGTCGTCCGTCTTTACGCGCCTCCGTCACCGCCATCGCTATCGCCTTCCGCCCAGAGTGTCTCGTCAACGCGTGAGCCTGAGCTACAAGTTCGCTCAATGGCATCTTTTTAACCCCGGGCAGTCGTTGTAGGTGAATCCCTACATCGTCAGGGAACCCATTCACGAACGCCAGTCGGGCTGCTCTCTCCAGTCCTTCTCCGGCAAACCCGGCCAGAGTCGCTAGCCTTCTAGCTTCTGATGCAAAGTCGTCCACTTGGCCTCCCGTCCACCTGATTGCACCTAGCTTAGCGAAAGCTGTGTACTCGCATTCCGTGTATGCGTCGCTCTATATTCTCATCGCTGAGCCGTTCCTCTTCATCCATCTCTAGGTAGAGCGACAACGCGCTCCCTTTCAAATACAGCGCCATAAGACTCGCCACGTCGCTTATGCCCTGCAGTCTCGCTACCAGCCTGATTTTGCGAATCCAGGCCACTACACCGCCTTCGCCGTTAAAAGGTCTGACGACGTCACTGGCGATCCTAATTTTTGCAGACATCGTGTTGAAAAAAAATGTGAATGCTTAAGAACGGCCAAAATAGCTTGTAATGAGTGCGCGATTTGAATATAGAGGCACCTACCTTCTCTTCGTAGTGACAGAGACCCTCCAGAGATGACTAGTCCTTCCTCACAGCCCAGACCTGAACACTAACGATAGCAGCTGCTAGCCCAAACCCTTAGCGACGTCCTCGCACGTCTTGTCACCTACACGACCCACGTTGGAAAAGGCGATTTCCGCTCCCTGCGCACGCCTGACAGCTGACCCCTTCCGCTTGCCCCGCTTCCGGTCAACGCACCCGGCTGCTGACGTCCAGCTGCTGACATCATCCCACAGAATTAATACTATTATGCAATAAAAATTTTTTTTTTATATCTTAAACCATCCCCTAACCCCACTTAATTCTAAAAGTTTCCACTGTTTAATGACATTTGTAATTGTATTATCATTTTGGATTCTGCTTGTATTTTATGCCCATAATATGCAGGGATCACTGGGGATACATTGCCAAACGTGAACTTGGATAAGCAAAGCAAGAGAAACAGATGGAATAGTCATGGTGAACACGCTTTTGATCATAGGTTTATTCAGTCTGGGTAAACTATGAGTAAACATTCATAGCTAGTGTCATCAAGAAGCAAAAACGCCTCTCATCAACTTTAATAAACCACCAATATGGTTTTCGAGCATTCAGATCCACTGGACACCTAATTTCCTACTCTACAATTATTTCCTACATTGAGACTAAGAAAACATCCTTCAATGATGAAATGATAACCTACTTTGATTATTAATAGTGTGTGTGTGAAGAGATAAAATTGGTAACTAGAGCAAAGTGAATTTTCCATTAAGTGAGTATTTGTTGGAAGTTAAAATACTTTATAATTCGGAAGAGGAAGGCCAGTCCTTCATGTGGTCATTGCTAAGCAGAGGACTGTGTTCATGAAAGCTCCTCAGTGAGGGTGAGGCCTAGAATCTGTAATGCAATACACTTGTAATATCTTATAATAATTCTGCTTGTCACTGCATTACTTAGCCCATAGGTAATGCGCTCATGTGATTAGAGAAAAAAGAGGGAGAGAGAAGCGTCCATGGCGTGAGGTAGAGGGAATGTAATTGTAACACTTTTACATGATTAGTTGAAAAAGGAGAGAGGGAGGGAGCACAATATTATGTGGTTAAAAAACTTGAAGGTAGAGTAGAAAAGTTAAAAGCATAATTTAATAGAGGGGTGATGTTCTGATAGTGAGGTTAAAGAAAGGCTGATAGAGTTGAGGGAGAGAGAGGTGGTGGTGGTAGTGATTGGATAGTGAAAAATATATATTTTTTAACTAAACTAAGTTTTGTATAATACCTATCACTTAACACATGCACATAAGTGCAATTCTGTGAAATATTCATATTCATGTGGCAGATATATGCAATTTAACAAAAGGTTGTATTGTATGTATAGGATGGTTTTTTTTTTTTTTGTTTATGGGGAAAATAAGAGTGAATATTTATTTTATGGGAGCTGTGTGTAAGTCTATAAAATTGTGCATTATCGTATTTCAATTTCTTTCACTTTTCAATGAATAAAGTTTTCAGAAATAACCCAGTAGGTTTACCATTAATTCCATGAAATATTCACGGGTCCTGCTAGTAATATTCTATATTATAAACTGCAGTATATTGAAGGTGCATGGTTAGAGTGTCGAGCTTACGATCGTGAGGTTGTGAGTTCGATTCCCGGACCGGGCTGCATGTGTTCTTGAGCAAGACACTTTATTTCACGTTGCTCCAGTTCACTCAGCTCTAGAAATGAGTTGCAACATCACTGGTGCCAAGTTGTATCAGCCTTTGCCTTTCCCTTGGATAACATTAGTGGTGTGGTGAGGTGAGGCTGATATGCATGAGCGACTGCTGGTCTTCCATAAAAACCTTGCCTGGACTTGTACCTCAGAGGGCAACTTTCTAGGTGCAATCCCATGGTCAAGACAACAGTATCTGAGCATCCACTTCGGGTGAAAAAATACTCAGCTCTAAATTTGAAATAACACTTTTTACTCAAGTCTTATACTGAACTTATTCTTATAAGTTATTATCATACTTCAATGCTGAGTGTTGAAATTAATCTTTTATTCATCACAGTGAGTTTTTTATGTAGCCTTTTGCTAACCTTCCCTTGTTAGCTAGATTAAAAAAAGAATGGTAGTTATGTAGTATCCAGGTAATCTGTGACAAAATCATGTCTTATCATCATACAAATACACAATTCTATTGGGATGTAAATTGACGTGACAGCTCCATATCTATTCCTTTATGGTTATCCTATAATCGAATTGTTTTTGCCAGTTACTGTTAGAAACACTAACATTTAATAACTGATTCCCATTGAATTCTAACAATTACTCATGGTTTCTGCCTTTACCAAATTGTACATTATTGAAAAACTTTTTCTTTTATTCTTTTACTTGTTTCAGTCATTTGACTGTGGCCATGCTGGAGCACCACCTTTAGTCGAGCAAATCAATCCCAGGACTTATTCTTTGTAAGCCTAGTACTTATTCTGTCCAAACACTAAGTTACGGGGACGTAAACACACCAGCATCAGTTGTTAAGCGATGTTGGGAGGACACAGACACACATACATATATATATATACATATATACGATGGACTTCTTTCAGTTTCCATCTACCAAATCCACTCACAAGGCTTTGGTTGGCCCAAGGCTATAGTAGAAGACACTTGCCCAAGGTGCCACACAGTGGGACTGAACCCGGAACCATGTGGTTGGTAAGCAAGCTATTAGTTATGTTTACATAACCAAATTTTATGTATTGGTAAATTTAAAATACTTATTTTATTATTTTTACTGTAATACAAAATAGTAAATACATTTGTTTGTAAACTTAAAATAGTAGGTTTTTATTAACCATGTCTTATTGAAAATGCATTCATAAATAAAATATAGCACTAGGGAATGGCTGTTAGCAGTTTAGGCTAGGCTAGGCCAGGCCTAGCCTATAGACAAGCAAATCAACTTAAGTCTCTTGGAACCAATTACCGACTTAGGGTGAGCTATACCTATATAATCATCATAAAGTACCTTACTGATGTGGTGGAGATTATTATTGATTTGTTTCTAAAATCAAAATGTATTTTAAGACCTTTGAATCTAACAATATCTCATCTTATCTTGTATTTGATGGTGATTATAAAAGTGATAGTTGAAAATTAGATACTTGCCTCTCTAGAGCTCATACATACATCCCAGGCTTTGGCACAAAGAGGATCTGGAAATGTGACATGGGCTCTAACTTCTCAAACATTTCTCAATGTTGTAAAAGATCTTGGCATTCCTTGTGTTGCAGGAGATTTTGAATCAGATAGTCAGATCATGCTTTTGGCTAACCAATGGAATTGTCCAGTGCTTAGCAATGAGAGTGATTTTTACATTTATGATGTAACTGGAGGATTTATAATGTGTGAATTACAATGCCATATCATTCACTGATGTAAGTTCTGTACAAGTTTTTGGAATGTCAAATTTATTTCAGCAAAAATTTCATTGATTTGTTTCCCAAACAATAAAAGTTTACTGCCACTTTTTTTTTAAAAACTTAGTGGAAATGATAGTATTAGTTCCAAAGGTATGTTTGATAAATATCTTTTTTGCAATAAAATGAAAGCCCCAAATAATTTTGGTCCAAAAATTATTGATTGAGAGAAAAGTTCCTATCACTTTAATATTGGCTCCATCATCAAAGTTCCCTTGAAGAAGCTATTTTGAACTTTTTCAAAATTGCAAAGAGGAAAGAATTGTAAACATTAATGAGTAAATCAGTTAGTAGTTATATTAGTATAGAATCTTCTTTTGATATGAAAGAATATTTTGAAACAGACAAGTTAGTTTTTAAATCACCAGGTTTCAAGAATTTTTGTCACAACTGTATTCTACCAGAATGGTTCATTCACTGATTAAAAAGATGTAGACTTTCTGTATCATTTCTTAATTCAGTACACTTACAGTGAATCATTCTAACGAGTCAGATTGAACATATGAGCTATCCACTTGTATCAGACAAGTTATTTATGGTATTTTACTTTTTGATAATGTTGATAAAGAATCAAGAAAGGAATCATTTATTGAAGAATATGACAGAGTTGGTTGTAACTATAAAAAGAAAAAAGTTAATCCAGTTTTTACCATTCCAGACTTTGGGCCTCTCCCATCACTGAGTGACATTTTATCAGCCACTCTTGATATCAAACACATTATATTGTTAACCTTAGGTTCAGACTTGGAGTTTTTAAAAGAATTTCCTGAAGAGTTAAAAATAGTTGCTATTACCATTGTGTATTGGGTGAAGAATGCTAACCATGAAATTCATAAAGCTATGGTGACAGTTTTGGTTCTATGCAATATATATATCTGGGTAAAAATTTCAAAGGATAAAACAGAGAAACAAAGTATTTCTTCAAAGCTCTGCTGGAAATGAGAAAAGTATGTGAATTGGAAAGAATTACAAGTTACATTGCATTATTGTGCCCACATTTGAATCAACTGCTTCAGGACCTTTCTGCAAACAAGTCACTTCTTTTCATAATTTCTGGAACATTTCTTTGCAATTTATTTCTTGAAATCCATGACCCAAAAAACCCTCAATTCTTATCAAATTTGTTGGTTCCTGGTAGTGAATTTGAATCTCTTTTTATTTCTTGTGATAATGCATTTCATTTGATTTTGAAACCATACTATATTGCAGAACAGGCTACAAAAAAAAAAAAAAAATCTCTGAATAAGTGAAAGAAATAATCTCAAAAAATACAAAAGGTATAAGGATGAGAACTCAGACTCATCCAACACTAATCTTGAAGCAAATTTTGATACTGCAAACAGGTTTTATATCCTTGCCTAAAGCTTTATTTCAATTTTAAGCACTCCATACACAATAGATTAACATTTTTATACTTCACTTTTGTTAATTTTATTTTCAGATATTTAAAATTTGTTATTACCCTGTATGAATAAGTGAAAGCAGGGTATTGTAACTGCTTGTCTTTGTGTGTTTGCAAAATTACTGGAAAATGGCTGAACAGATTTTCACATTTTGGCAGAAATACACATTGGGTGAGTAGCTCAAAATGATGAACATTTGGTTTGATTATCTTAGAAAATAAACAAAAAAATTTTAATCGAACTTACAAATTTCCTGATAAGCAAGTGGCCATATTATTTTGTTCACTTTCTTTTCCATATGAATTGACCCTCATCTGCATATGTATAGATCATGTTGTACCTATGCGGGTAGATACATGTATACATTCATAGATGTGCGACTGCATATGTACAGTGATGGATTCGAGGGTTTTGTTTACTTATTACTTGGTTTCTTAATTTCACCGGAGTACAAGTATGATGATACTTAGAAAAAAGAATCTTTTTAAAATCAAACCTATGAATTTCCCGATAAGCAAGTGGTCATATTATTTTGTTCACTTTCTTTTTCATATGAATCAACCCTTGTCTGCTTGCATATAGATCATGGAGTACCTGTGCATGTAGACATGTGCGTACATACATAAATACATACATCGATATGTGACTGTGTTTATGTGTACACTGATGGATTCGAGGATTTTTTTTATTTATGAGTTGATTTCTTAATTTCACTGGTGTATAAATACCTATAATGGTGATACTTGAAAGAAAAAAAAATTCAGTTCAATTAAAAAGCATGGGTAAGCAACGCATTGTAAGCCAAACTATAATTTACAGAAAAATTTATCTGCGTGCAGGGTATGCATTGCCCATCTGATGCCTTTTTTTTTCATTTTATTCTTGTTCGTCATTACACTGGAAGACTATCATGAAGTTTTTGTGAATTACCAACTCTATCCCAAAATTATTGGTCATACTTTACAATTTCCATAAGCATGAAATCTTGTCAGCTGAGGTAGCCGTAACACAGAGAATGCCTGTATTTTGTTTTGTGCTAAGTTGAGTGTATTTATAGGTAGATTTAGTTGTGATTTCTAGCAGATCAAATGGTTACAGAGACTCCATCAAAATAAATTAGAAGTTATTCAATTAAAATTTTCTTTCCAATGAGGCAAAGTTTTATTTTCATGGGGCTTAGGAAATGAAGAAGCACCAGAGAAGTTTCTGAATAGTTGTTTTGTTTATGTGCTAAGTTGAGTGGATTATAGGTAGATTTAGTTGTGATTTTAGCAGATCAAATGGTTACAGAGACTCCATCAAATAAATTAGAAGTATTCAATTAAAATTTCTTTCAATGAGGCAAAGTTTTATTTTCATGGGGCTTAGGAAATGAAGAAGCACCAGAGAAGTTTCTGAATAGTTGTCACAAATAAAATGGAATTTCTTCATTTTTTTTTTTTCAAGATGCTTCAACATTTTATAATATCACACATTACAAAACACTTGTAAATAATTCTTTAAAAAAATACTCTTTGCAAAATCTGTCTTCCAAATGTCTCGACATCCTGCCTTCTTCCACCCAAATCTCACAGTGTCATGCCATTGTGCCTTAGCAATAACAGCTTCGATTTTTTTTTTTTTTGCACTTTATAGCATTCAACTTTGATACATTCTTAATTCACATTTACAAAAAAATAATTACCCCCCCACACACACACTCCACCCCTTCATTGTAATTTTCAACAATTATGATGAATCTTTTGTTTTTTACTTTTTCATTATTTTTCATCCATATTTTGTGGGGTGGGTGTTTCTTTTTCTCTTATGCCATTCTGTAAAATCTTTTTCCTTTTTCTTATAACACAAAAAGTAAAGAAACCATATTTACTGCCTTTTTATCAAATTTTTCACCCCAAAATTACATTTTTTTCCCATGCTTTTGCCATTCTATTAAAATAAAATTTTATATGCATAAAAAAGATTAAATAAATTAAAAGAAAACCAAGAATTTATTAACACTTACTTGATTTCACCATTGTTTCCCATTAAATTGAATTACATATTTTCATCTCAAGAACATGACAAAACCATATATATATATATACATACATATTATACTAGGTAGAAAAGGTGCTGTAATAGAGAGGAAAAAGTAAGAGATTTTATTCTTTTTCTCTCCTATCATATTTTTCTTCAATTAAAGATATTTCTTTCAAAATTCTGATTTCGTTTCTCTCACGATCTCTTGTGGTAAGCCTTTGATAAAATATTTCACAATAGCACTATCTGAGAGAACGTGTTTCCCATCATTGAAACGCATTTTTTCACCTCAAAACATTTCTTTCCATGGTGGAAATGAATTAAAAAGGAGCGATGTTTCATCAGGACAATGCACAACCCAACACTGCAAAAATCACATCACAGAAGATCGAAGAGCTTGGTTGGAAAAAAATTCCTCATCCACCTTATTCTCCCAACCTTGCTCCTTCAGACTACCATTTGTTTCATAGTTTACAGAATCATTTGGGTGACATAACTTTCACAAACCAGGAGGTCAAAGCTGACATTTCAGAGTTCTTCGCTTTGAAACCAAAAGAGTTTTACATTGATGGGATTAAAAAGCTTGTAAATAGATTGAAATAAGTCATAGATAATCAGTGAAAGTACATTGATGATTAAATTTCAATTAAATATAACATTTGATCACTTGTTTTCTTTATTCAAAATTCGGACAGAACTTATGGGATGACCTGATATTTGCTTGCATTTAATAACTCACAAGGAAGGAACACTGTTGTACACTGACCTAGTATACTTCGCCTTGCTTTACTGCTGTAAAACTGAAGCTTTCAATTACATGTCTCAGACAAGATAGTAAAATAAGAAACATATCTCAGTTTGATCAACTAACTATTGCATGACAAATATCTGTAACCCAACCCTAGACCTGGCTGAAACTGTATTTCATCAGTTTACCAAAGCTGTTATTCTCCACAACTTTACACAAGTCATTTACATCTGCTGCATAGCTGTTCTCCACATTAGTAAACAAGCTTTGTTGTTTTTTCTTTAACACTCCAACAAGGTAGAATAGTCCTTTAAACACTTCTAGGCCTCAAAGTTTGATAAGGTAGATCATTGGGATTGGCATTCAGCTTGAACTTCCATTGGTCAGTATCTGCAATCAAAATTTGAGCAAAGAAGGAATCACAGAAGTTTACAGCTCTGAAGAGGAATGATGGGACAAACAAGAAGTTAGCAAGCAGAGATATTGATATGGATACCATGATTTGCTAGTTCAAAAGTAGCTGAGACTCTTAACAGATGTAAAATGCAAATGGCTGTTGTATATCAGCAAGTTAACATTTGCCAAGCAGTTGGGTGATTTTTTCAATGTTATCTCAAATATTTGTGTAATTAACCATGGTGCAACTCCAATATGTTGGCAGTAGTCTAATTTGTGGGAAATTTATAGTCTTTTGAGGGCCAGGAAATATCAAGGATGAAATACTTACCTTTGAAGTGAAACCTTGATATTCAGGATTTCATTTTGGCTATGTTACAGGTACATGATTTACAGTGACTTTGAGGGTTTGGACAATTAGTTATTATTAAGTTGAAATGATAATTTTTTGTATATTTATTTATGTGCTGCAATTGTACTTAGATAATGTAGAGACAGGGTTGCCATGTCTCATTAAATGTTTTTAAATCTATATTCAAAGAAGTAATGAATGTTTTGCAAGATATAATTTAACTTTTATGTGTATGATGCTTTGAATGCAAGTATACTGAAGTGTAAAAGATATTTTCATCTCCATCATTGTGGCTAAGAGTAACAGTTTACATGTTATTGATGCACAAAAACAAAAATTTGAAAGATATAACTGAACGTTTAGGTACTTCATAGTTGACAGACTATGGGGTTACGTAACAGAGATTCACAAAAGTACTTAAGTGGATAGCAAGACTGCAAATGTCAAAAAACATCAAAAATCTATTAAACTATTTTGCAATTCTAAGTTTGTCAACACCAACAGTTGACAGAAACAAATCATAGTACACAGACGATGGTAGTTCTTTCTAGCAATCTTTAATCCACAGTTGACATTTTTGACACAATTGGTGAATACAGAGGATTAAATGCAGAGCATGAAAAGCCAGGGTAAACACATTAACCAATTTAGTGGTTTCAAAGAATGTGCTGACATCACATACTGGCACATAACAGTTGATAAAGATTTTATACAAAATTATTTAATGCAAGATATCAGTTTTATTTTAAAATAAAAAGGAACTGTTTATGTTTTTTAACTAATCTAGTAGGATTTTCAAGTAGCAAAACATGTTTTTCAAGTATATACAGTGAAAAAAAGATTGAAAAAATCGTCAGAATGTGATGAGAGCTTGGTTGGTTTACTTAAAGTAGCAATGGCTATATGTACCATTTTCTTTGCAAACTGTTTTTTAAAACCCATGCGTCATCTATAAAAGAATAATTTTCTGACTGAATCTTAGAACTGTATGAAATCATAGACAGCTTGGAATGTAGGAAGGCGATGTTATAGTGAATAAAAATAAAGACAAATAAAAGCACTGTGGATGAGTAACTTGAACAACAGATAAGAAAAAGCATGTACATGATATGGGTTTCCATACTTAAAAGCGGAAGTAGTCTGGCAGCCATAGTATAAAGAAACTTACACAATATCAAATTCTTCTGTACATATTCCATTAATAAACTACGTGAAACAAAACTGTAACTGCATCATTTAGCTGAATAAAGATTGGAAAGTAGCCACCTAGTTTTTTTTTGTTTCCATTACAACTTATACAACTTTTATCAAGAATTTAAAAAGAAACTGGCAATCTGTCAGTTACAATGACAAGGGTTCGAGTTGATCCCATCAGGGGAACAGCTGCCTGCTCATGAAATTAACGTGCAAGTGGCTGAGCACTCCACTTTCATGCATACCCTTAACCCTTTAGCATTCAAACCAGCCATATCTGGCCAAAATATTTAACCTCTTTTATATTGAAACTGACCAGATCTCGCCTCTCACCTCAGCCCTACAATGTCATTCTAAAACTTAAAAAATCGCATCACTGAAATCTCTAAACTACAAGATAATGCATGATTAATTCAAACCATTTTAAATAAACAAACATCACATTTGACAGAATAATCTGAACACTAAAGGGTTAAAGTAGTTCTTGGGGAGATTCAGCATGACACAGAATTTGATAAGGCTGGTCCTTTGAAATACAGATACTACTCATTTTTGCCAGCTGAATGTACTGTGGCAACAAGAAATAAAGCGTCTTGCTCAAGAGCACAATGCACCGCTGGGAATCAAACTCACGACCGTATGATCATCAGCTGAATACCTGAACCACTAAGCCATGTGCCTTCATGAGACAGCATGGATGTCTAAATGCTTAGACATTGACTCTGGCTCACCCAAGGATCATCAACATTAGGTTTTTTTGTTTTTTTCTGAATTACATTAAAAACTATGAGGACACAATACTGTACAAAACAATAGGTTGTGCAAACTTCAGCATCTTTGAGTATATTGAAGAATGTGAGAATTCTGATTCAACCAACTCTAAATTGAACAGAATATATAAGAAGGCATCTGACGAAATTTTTATTGGATACCTGTTAGTTATCAGATTACAAAAGCCCAGAGAATTTCTTTAAAGACGTTTTTTTTTCTAGGAATTTCAAAAACTAAAGAGGGTATAATGTGAAGATGTTCCTAGGTCAACATTTATAATGATATGGTGTGGAAAGAAGAGCGATAAGATTTTAATAAGTTGAAAATAATAACAGAAGATTGCCAAAGGGAATGATGTTAATGATACAGTCTGGAACAAACATTCAAATGACTTCAGTTCTGTTAGGTCCAATAATGTGGCTGTGGTCTACTGTTGCCGCTATGATGAAGACAGGTGACACTGGATGAAGAAAGCTGTGAGACTGGCTGGTGTTTGTCATTAGCGGCTGGTCCAAAGACAAAGCACAGCAGAAACTCGTGTTTATATAACCATGGGTAGGCTCCACAGGTAAAAATTGGTTTTTCCTGTGTTGGGAACAAACTCTGTTGCAAACACACAATTGGACAGTAAAATCTGACCAATACCTGCAACTAAATTGGCTAACAACTGGGTCATGTGACTTGATGCTAAGACAAGCTCTGGTGAACCAATTCTCCAGTATTAAGGTTAAAACAGCCAAATTGACAAGATGTCTAATATTACAATAAAATGAATGTGTTAAACAGTTCTGCTAGAGAACTCCCATGCAAGAACATTTGTTGCAGAAAAATGTACAACAAAGATTTTAAAAAAAGGGTGTAGCAGAATGTACAAAGAAAATGCCAAAATATAGGCAAAAAATGTAATGTGCAAATTATATAAAAAATGAACATACAAATAGGTGCAGATGGTTGAAAAGTGAAATGTCAGACTGATCTTGAATGTTATAAAAAAAAAGTGAACAAATGGCAATAAGATCAGTATATATTGAAAAAGGTTGGGTACAAAAAAAAATAATGTGCACAGAATGCATTAACCAATAACTGCCGTATAAACCACAGAATTAAAAATAAAATGTTTGTACAGACTTGGCTGGCCAATGTACATTTCTTCCACTTTGCGTAACACAAACTGGGATGTGTAGGATCTGCAGATGGTGGGTCAACATATAGAGGAGGAGAAGAAGAAGAAGAAGAAGAAGAAGAAGAAGAATGTCGTTGCTCGGTAGATGGATCCAAAAATGCTCTCTTAACCAGATCGATGCTAACAGTCTAGTTCAGTGGTTCCCAACCTTTTCACTACCAAGGACCCCTTTTATTTAAATGAGTTTTCTCATGGACTCCAGGATCTGTCAACTTAACATGTTCATGGACCCCTAGTGCTACCTTTGCAGACCACCAGGAGTCCACAGACAACAGGTTGGGAACCACTGGTCTAGTTCAAGAAATTCTCACAATTTTCATAAGGAACGAGGAATAGGTAATTATGAATAGCTTCCACTTTAGATGGTAAAGGATTATCCCAACTTTATCAATGGTATGTCTGAGAAAAGTAAGAGAAGAAACACCAAAAAGACATTTACTGAGATTGATGTCAAATTTGTATTGCAACGGGCACATAAAAAGTTGTTGCAGATGTTCTAAATATTCTTCTGTAGAACTAGCTATCAATAAATTATCAGTATAGGGGAAAACGAAATTCAAACCACAAGTGCCTTCATCTGTTGAAAGGTACTAGCAGCCTTACATAACCTGAAAAGTATTCAAGCAAATTCAAATAACTCGAAAGGAGTAGTGGTGGCAGTTTTAGGAATGTTCACAAGCTCTATAGGAATTTGGTTATATGCACTACCAAATCAATTTCCGAGAAAATAGTATAACTGTGCAAAGAAGCAAAAAAATAGTGCACATGAGGGATCAGATAATAGTTTGGCACTGTTATGGCATTCAAACATCTGTAATCACTGCAGAGACACCAATCTCCTGATGATTTAAATATG
Source organism: Octopus sinensis (assembly GCF_006345805.1). Lineage (NCBI taxonomy): Eukaryota > Metazoa > Mollusca > Cephalopoda > Octopoda > Octopodidae > Octopus > Octopus sinensis. Next base: position 28,192,901 of record NC_043014.1, on the reverse strand, counting down.
AGATGTAATGGAGAGGACCGATTGATGCTGGAAGGTATTGTTATATCTGGTGATAGTCATCTTTTGCCAATTAAACACACGCATTATTTATCTTCACTTCAGCTTTAATTTTATTATTTTAGTTTCTTTGTCAAAACTCTTCCAAATGGAATAAGCAGAACAAGAGGAAACACATGGGATAAAGAGTCGTTGAAGAGGTCACAGAATATGTGACGAAAGAGATTTGACACAAAGAAACTAAAATGATAATAATAAAGCTGAAGTGAAGACCAAATTTATAGTGTGTGTGTTGAATTGGAAAAATATGATCATCCCCAAGTATAATGACATCGTTTACTTGTTTCATTTGACTGTGGCCTTGCTGGGGCACAGCCTTGAAGGGTTTAGTCAAACAAATCGACCCTTATTTTTTTGAAGCCTAGAACTTATTCTATTGGTCATTTTTGCTGAACCACCACCAGCACCAAAAAAGTCTAGCATATGACGAAATTCTTTCTTGGTTGTTTAAATATAATTTAAAGTTTTAGAAATGTTTATGAATGGAGTACCTTGAAAAAGGTGTCATTCATAATTTCATCACATACAATTATGAGTAATAAAGTAAGGTAAGTTATAATTTTCTGTATGTTTTTTTTTAATATTTCATGCACAACACAGTGCGAATCAGAAGTAGTGAACTAACTATTAATTATTTAGTTCTACATTTCACTCTCATGGCTAAAGTTGTCTTATATTTAAATTCATTTCAATGTCTTTTGTTGTTTATTTTAACACAAAGTGAACCAGTAATGTTTTTATTTGATCTCCAAAGTACCACCAAGATAGAAAGATTCAGAACCACTGCCCTAAATATTTGACAAAATAAAACACATCTGATAATAGAGTCCTAGAAAGAAAGGGTGGTCACAGTTGGAATGATCAGGCTTGTGCTAGGGGAAAACAAGGGCCTCTAGAACTTCTTTTTTGCTTTGTCGTCTCGTTTTTATAGAAGTGGCATTCATCAGTTAATAATGTGGATCATTCACTCGAATAATATATCTGAATTTAACAACACAAATAAAATTTCTTGAAAGTTAATTTTTCTGTTTCTGGTATTTGTTGTGAACATTTTACGAATAGCTCAAATACAAGAGGCAGCAAAATCTAACAGGGAGATAACTCTTTTGCGTAAAAGGGGAGCTAACTTAGTCCTACACCTATCACTAAAATATCTCTGAAATTTTTATCATCAGTTTATATAACTATTATTTTTAACTCCTCTTTTCCAATTGAAATATAATCCCTCCTATTCCATTTTATTGACTCAAAAACAATTCTATCTTTCTCTGTACTTATATCTGTTTTCACTAAAATAATACCTTTCTTTATAACCTCTTCATAATCCTCTGTCCCTTTTGCAAGTTTCAATTTTTCTGTAATCACAAACATTATATATACTTCTTAACCATTCTGTTCTCCTTTTCTCTGCATTTTTACTTACTCTTCCACATTCAAATTTTTTCACCTATATATTTTCCCACCTTTATCCACTTTGTAACTTTTCCTCTTCCAGTACCTTCTTTAACTATTTTGTCTCACTATTTTTTCTACTTCTATGCCGCCTCACCTCTTACACATTCACATCTCACTGCACTCCACTCACCTCCTGCCAGCCAATGTACCCTACACCGCTCACAAACCCCTATGGCCATCTCCTTACATTGATACTCTCCTTTATATATACACAATGCTCACTTCTTAACTCCTCTCCATAGAACAGCATTCTCTGTCTTTAACATTTTTCTTCTCACCTTTCCACCACCCTCCCATTTCCTCTTCATTTTTTCTGATGAAGGACTTCATGTCAAAACATCAAAAACCTTTTTTCTTTTTCCTTTTTTTTTTCCAAACATGCAACTAATAATACCTTTGTGAAAAGTTGTCCCACTCATGTTTTGCCTTTCTTTTTTAATTCATCACACACACACACACACACATGCAGGGGTTGGACAAAATAAGGGAAACACCTTAAAATTTCAAACAAATTTATTTTAATATGGGGTAAGACCGCCTTTGGCAGTAATTACAGCTTGAATTCTAAAGGAATTTTTGTCCATTCTTCAGACAAAACAGTCTCCAGTTCTTGTAGTGATGATGGTGTAGGATATCAAAGAGATATGGGGACTGGTGGCCAGATAAGATGTTCAACTTCACTAGAATGTTCCTTGTGCCATTCAGTAACAACTTTGGCTGTCTGAATTGGTGCATTATCATCCTGAAAGATTGCATTTCTCTCTGGAAACAGTTCCGCAAACATAGGATGAATTTGAACAGATAAAATGCTTAAATAGACTTGACTATTAATTCTGCCATGAAGGGAAACCATTGGGCCAGCAGATTTCCAAGACATAGCCCCTCCAGATATTGGATCTGTAAGATCCTATATATATATATATATATATACATATATATATATATATACATATATATATATATATATACACACACACACACACACACACACCCCAACAGGCTTATGTAGACATAAATGCAGGTGTGGCTATTTGGTAGAAGCTTGCTTTTCAATCATGAGGTCTTAGGTTCAGTCCCACTGCACAGCACCTTGGGCATGTCTTTCACTGGCTGACTAAAGTCTTGTGAATGGATTTAGTAGAAGGAAACTGAAAGAAACCCATCATATTTGTATTTGTTCCCCTTCCACCACCACTAGTGTTGTGATAGGGCAGTTCAGCAAAAAGTGAAAAAGTAAGTATTAAGCTTAAAAAAGTAAGTCCATGTGTCAATTTGTTTGACTAAACCCTTCAAGATAAAATATGAGTGCATACATGTTTGTGTAATTTTGTATTTTCTCCTTGTCATAAGTGTTCATTGGCAATAAGCAAAAATAACAGCCCTACTAACAAAAACAGGTGGTATCATATGCTTGCAATCAACCATGAAAGCACATCTGAGCTTCTTGATATGTTGTATAATCCATGTAAACAAAAGTTGGCTTGTGACCATTTGGGGTGTTCATTGTTCAAGAAACTAGAGTATTACATTGCTTGGAAACAGGTCTGTGTTGGTGACAGGAAGGGTATCTGGCTATTGAAAATCTGCCTCAACAAATTCTGTCTGCAAATTACTTGGTAACCTCACTAGTGCCACAAAAAAGCACTCAGTAAAGTGGTTGGTGTAAGGATGGGTATTCAACCATAGAAAGCATGCCAAAGCAGACACTGGAGACCAATGCAGCCCGCAGGCTAGCCAGATCCTCTTGAACCATTCAACCCATGCCATGATGGAAAACAAATATTAATTGATGATGTTGGGTTTCATATAGCAAGTGTTTCTTTTTAGATATTTATAAAGACTAGTGCTCCATACATGAAATTTTTATGGAAATCATTAAAAAAAAAGGTGACAACATATAACGAAATATGTTGTCATATTTCTGCTCATTGATAAAACTGTCTTACTCATATTCTAATCCTAACAAATTATTTTAAATACATTTTCAAAATAATCTAAGTATTATTCCTAGTTCAAATATATTTTAAAGAAAAACCATGATCCCTCTCAACACCTAACACCTCTCTCCTCTGAGCACAGAACACCCCCAAAAGTAGCATTACTGTTTAGGTTAAGAACAACTGGGTGAGGGGGCAGATATATTCCTCTTCAACTGTCTACCAGTAGGAGACCATTTTATTCATTTATTTATTTCTACAGGGCTTGTATCCATGAGATAATGAAATATTTATCAAGTACAGACACCATTCCTTTTGTCATACAATCTCTGCATTTTTTTTCTTTCTTAGAAGCTTCAAAGGTAGAAAAAGTTAAATTATCAAGCTATTGTTGAGTTGCATTAGATTCTTGGAAACACAGAATTCATTTCCTTAAATTTCATAAGGGTCCGATTATTTGTAAGAACTTGTCAGTACAACAAATGCTTTGTGCAAAACTGAAAGGCTACAAGTGTTTTCTTACTTTCCTAGGATTCATTAGATACTTTTATTGGTTAGTTCTGTCTCAGTAATCTATAACTTAGTAATTTTAAATCTTAATAATTTAACACATCTTGGTAATTTAGCATTCAGATTACTTTATTAAATATAAACTTTGTTTATTTACATTGTTTTGAATTAATGCTGCATTTTCTTGTAACTTAAATATTTCAATGACATGATAGATTTTTGGAATGACACTGTAGGGTAGATGTGAGAGGCCAGTTCTAATTAGTTTGAACATGAAACAGGAAGAATATTTGGACTGGATATGGCTGGTTTAAATGCTAAAGGGTTAAAATTCAGCATTTTTTACCTTTAACTATTGAGAATTTATATTCAACTAGTCACAAATATATTAAGCAAACCAAACTTTCACACTTCAGCATTTAAACTGGCTCAAATATTCAACTAGATCCAGTCTCTTACACTTACCCAACAACATTGTAAAAATAAACAATCACATCATTGAAATTTTGAAGCTATGTTAATTCAAAATGAAAATGAATAAATAAGCATTTCATTTGAAAGAGTAACCTCAATGTTAAGGGGTTAATAGTCTTTTTTAGCTGTCAATTTTTATACACTAAGTTTTCTGTATGTTTAACCCTTTAGCATTTAAACCAGTCATATCTGGCCTGAATATTCTGTCCTACCCTACAAGGTCGTACCAAAAGTAAACAATCATATCATTCAAAATCTTGAATCTACAAAATACAGGATTAGTTTAAAACAATGTTAATATATAAGCATAACATTTGATAAAGTAATCTGAATGATCAGAGAGAAAAAATACTGTTGCTGATTGTATGAGGTTGGCAGAAATATGTCATATGAAAGAGAAAGACTATCAACTCTACATTCATACAAGTTGGTCAAATGACTCCCACAATACAAGCTGTGTTGTTTAGCTCCTTGTCATCTCTGAACAAGCAGACCCATAATTAAATCCACTCTTTTTGTCAGTTAATTTTTTTTACACAGACATAATATATAACTAAAACTACATTTACAGTGTCATTATCTTTAGCAAATTGAACATCCACACAGAAGTTCACCATTGGTTCATTAGCTCAGTGATATAACTGCAGCTCTTAATATTTGTCTAATGATGAGGCATAGGAGTGGTTGTGAGGTAAGAAGCTTGCTTCCCAACTACATGGTTCCAAGTTCAGTCCCACAGCATGGTACCTTAGGCGAATGTATGCTATATAGCCTCAGGCCAACCAAAGCCTCGTGAGTGGATTTGGTAGACAGAAACCGAAAGAAGCCCGTTATATATGTACATATTGTTTTGTGTGACTGTGTTTGTCCCACCACCATCACTTGACAACCGATGTTGGTGCATCTACTTCCCTATAACTTAGCAGTTTGGCAAAAGAGACCAATAGAATAAGTATTAGGCTTACAAAGAATAAGTCCTGGGCTCGATTTATTCGACTACAGGCAGTGCCCCAGCATGGTCACAGTCAAATGACTGAAACAAGTAAAAGAGTAAAAAGATAAAAGCCTTTCTCTGCAGTAAAGGACATTACAACTATTTCATAAACTATTGATGTTACTTTCTGTCTTACCATTTATTGTGGTTATATTTTACTAAAAGATGATCCAACAAATGAAACAAAGCAAAATTTATCTCTGCTCACTCAGCTATATTCAGTGGAAGGTAGAATCATAGTTGTTTTTTTTTGTTTTGTTTTTTCTTTATACTTTTTTGAGTTTTTTTTATGAGTATTTGCATATACATGTTGAAGTATATGTGTGGGGAAGAACTTTGCTTCCCAACCACTAGGTTGTCTCACTGTATAGCACCTTGAGCAAGTGCCTTCTACTATATAGTCTCAGGCTGACCAAAGCCTAATGATAGACGGAAACTGAAAGAAGCTCATTATGCATGTATATGTATGTGTGTGTGAGTGCGAGAATGAGTCATGGTCTCCTTGTATTGACATCATGTGATAGTTGTAAATGAGTGTCACTGTCATACATGCAATGCCATTTATTTCCAATATTCTGCGAGAACATGTTTGACCATGGGAAAATATTACCTTGCTTGGAAACAGGTGAGGGTGGGCAACAGAAAGGGCATCTAACTAAAAATCCTGCCTCAAATAAACTCTGTCCAACCCATACAAGCATGAAAAAGTGGAGGTTAAATGATGATGTTTCATGAAACTATGGAAAAAAACATATTTTGACAAGTGTCATAGGTGAAAAATGGAGTATAAGAGTAACTGTAGTGTGTGTATGTGAGTTGATAATAGATGTAAATGCGAGTGGGAAAATCCCCTCTGAAAACATGCTATCAAATAAATATACTCTATGTGGTTTTTGTACTTCACTGAGTGGCATATATAAGCCTTTGACACTGTTGCTAACAAAAATATTGTTCAATGAAATATAATATAAAATTTATTAGTTATGAAAACAACACTCTAAAAGGTGTGGACAAAATTTCTTAATTTGTGAATTAAAGCTACCATTGGTTTCATGCTAAGAAAGATAGGGAATTATTTTAATATCTTAACGTTTCTCCATGTGATCAGCTTGAAAAATTGTTGAGATATTAAGATATTTGCCTATTTTTCTTAACATGAAACCAATGGTAGACTTAATTCACAAATAAAGAAATCATTTTATGTGTGTGTGTGTGTGTGCGTGCATGTGTGTGTGCAGGCATGGCTGAGTGGTAAGAACCTTACTACCCAGCCACATGGTTCTGGGTTCAGTCCCACTGCATGGTACCTAGGGCAAGTGTCTTCTACTATAGCCTCAGGCTGATCAAAGCCTTATGAGTGAACTTGGTAGATGGAAAGTGAAAGCAGTCATATATATATGTACATGTGAAGGGAGCTTCTTCAACTAGTCTGCAAGTTGCTTTCTGATTTCAATCTATTTATAGTAAAATAAAAGTGTGTTGTGCATTTCTTAAAAATAAAATTTAATTTTAAAATAAAAACAAATGAAGATCTTTATTACTTTAGCAAGACAAAATAAAAATAACATTTAAAAAAGACAATAAAAAGAAGAAAAATCAGTGCATCCCAATTGAAGTCAACTTGAGGAAAAATTGAAAACTGTTAGTGAAGTTATAAATATATTTAATATCATGTATATTTGCATGAGTGTGTGTGTGTGTATAAAATACTAGTTGATGTTTATCAGAGCAGAATTAGTACAACAACGTTGGGTTACAGCCTCACCAACAGGTTTCTAATAGGTAACAAAACAAACAAAAAATACAAAGGAAAAAATTACACCAACAAAAGACTCTTGGTTAATGCATATAGAACTGAAGAAAGGTTTCTATATAGTGATTTGTGCATAGCACATGTTTAGTTAAGTCATTAAAAAAACAAATTAACAATGGTTTATTACATCAGTAATAAGAAGAAGATTAGATGTAAACATTCAGGATTTTCTTGAGAGCTTTGAGAAGTGAATCTTCACCAAGAACTCAATACTGCACCATTGAGATCAGTACCCATGAAAGTATACATGTATGTAGCATAATACATATGTAAGAATGTATTAAATATTAAACATGAAATCATAGGAACATAAAGATTAGATGTCTTATTCTAAGACAACACAATGTCTCAACTGAATTGAGACTCACAAATGAGCGGTCAGTAGCTTACCAACTGCTCTTCATATAATTTCTTTCTTTTTTTTACAGATGACAATGCAGTCTACAAACAGAATATGACATCCCAGATCATCCAAAGAGAAACTGGCAATGTCTTCTTTTTAAGACAAACAGTTTTAAACAGAAAACAAAACCAATTTAGAGCACAAGTTTACTGAGAATTTACCTGCAGTAAACTGACAATCAAAAGAGGGAAAATAATAAGACTAAAAACAATGTATCAACAATCTTGTTGATTGAAATTGTTTAGTTATATGAAAAGTGAGTTGACCACATTACATATAAACATCCTAAGCAGAAAGCTCCTGGTGAGCCAATTCTGATCTATTGTATCCATTTCCAATAGGAAATCATTTCAATTCATTTGTCATAACACACAAGTGTTTTGCAATCTCATTTCCATTCCCTTATAAATCCAAAGCCTTTCTTTTGAAGAAAGGCATTGTTTTCAGATGGCTACTTCATTAAACAAAGTTAATTAAATGTAGTTATGATGCTTGATAAGTTAAAAAAATAATTAAAACAATTCTAAAAGCAAAAATAAAATGATACAATAAAAAGAATTCAATAATGAATTCAAAAGAAAGTTTACTACTAGAAACTATATATATATAAAAAGACAAAAAAAAAAGCAACTTAAAAATGAAAACTGACAAAAATTGAAATAAATAGTGATTGTTCCTAGAAAATATTAAAAAGCTGTTTTAGGCTTACTCAATTCTTATTCTAATAGAAAGAAAATACTGACCATTTTTTAGCCACTGCTGTTGATCATTTTTAAGTAGAGGGTGTTATAACAAATGTCAGTATGTTACCACTGTTACTTATTTTTATCAACCACAGAACGTAAAAGTTAAAAATTCACCTTGGCAAGATTTGAAACCTATGTGTGCAAGGGACATAATAAAATACTCCAAAGCATCTTCTTTCACTAATTAACCTATTCTGCAAATCCCACTACCAATTTGAAATGTCTGGCAAAATATTTTAAAGTCTCTTTTGTTGTCATTTATGATGCAAAAATATTACTCCATGTTAAGCTAATCATTGAAGGAATTCAACAAGCAAGTTTTAATTTACATTAGTGAAGATAAATCATCTAGAAACATGAAATATGGAAAGATTGACTTTGAACCATGACAAATTAACCCTTCAGCATTTAAACAGACCATATCTGGCCCAAATATTCCCTTTGTTTTATGTTGAAGGTGACCAGATCTTGCCTCTCACACCAAACCTACAATGTCATTCTAAAAATATACAACCACATTATAGAGGCCTCAACTCTGCAAGATTAATTCAAAACAATGTAAATAATTAAGCATTACATTTGACGAGTAATCTGAATGTTAAGGATTGCATAGCACTAAAGCAGTTGGCAGCTACTAAAACTTTGCATAAAACAAACTCAGAAATAAGGGGGGAATTATCTTATATACTATATGTCATTGGTTTCATCTTAGAAAGCCGGAATAATATATAATCTTGATAATTATATGAACTATTAGATAATGCTACCTACCAGCTAAGACATTAGAAGAGCTAAATTGAATCTTTGAGCTTCAGCCTTTAGAGCCACTAAGCAAAGAAACTTAACATTTTATTTCTTATCTAACAAACCTTTCTTGCCTTCCATTTCTATTTGTCTTTAACCCTTTAGCATTTAAATCAGCTATATCTGGCCAAAATTTTATACCTGTTTTATGTTAAAACTGACCAGATGTGGCCTCTCATATCAACCCTACAATTTCAAAAAATTAAGTTACCTCATCAAAATTGCTAAGGTATAAGATAATGCACAATCAATTCAAAACAATGTGAATAAATAAGCCTAACATTTGACAGAGTAATGTGAATGCTGAAGGCTTAAGCATGATAATGAATTTCAAAATGAACCAATGTATTATGTCTGGTTTTCATAGTCCTATGAACTACACATTGAGGTATTAATGATGACAAATTTTAACTGGAAATAGTGAAGACATAATAGTGTTGAGCAACTAATTAAAAATAATCCTTAAGAAAAGTCCTGAGGATTTATGTAGGGAAGATAAGGTACGGTTCTTCAGTTCAGTTGTTTTCAGGTTGAATTAGTAATAATCACTTATTTATAAATAGTGACTGACTTGTTAGAGGTTGATGATCTGAGTAATGTGGAATTGAAAGGATACTGAATATTAAAGGAAAAGAGACTCAGCATAGATTAAGGCCTCAACACTGTATAATTTCAGAACACCTGCAACTCTTCATATCCATTAGTCAAATTTAACCAGAGATAAAAAAAAAAAGACCTCACCACTCCATTTCACAAAAGTGACTGTAGCATAGATTTGACTAAAACTTTTGATATGGTTGATATCTGTATCTTGTTAGAAGATCCTCAAAATAACACAATTTCAAAGAATATTATAAGACAGCAAGAATTGTATTTGAATGCAACCAAGTTCTAATAGTTGATATCTAAAGGCAGACTTATGAGATTGGGACTTATCTAGGGAAACTGCACATCTTCACTTTTATCTCCAAAAACACCAACTTCTGACAGTAAATTTATGAGCAATAAATACAATTTTAGTTTTTGGTTCAAACCCTGAACCAGACTTGGCTGCCTATATGCTGAACAATACCTGTCTAAGCTAAATGGGTTTTTTGATGGTAGAGGACAACTCTCAGTATCAAAATCAACTGACTTTTTTCACTCCTCAAACTGCCCAGTTACCATCGCCTCCAAGTTCAGGTTTCTGGCCATACACTATCTCTAGGGCAACAACCCAAAATACTACAATTCATATTTGATTCAATGTTCATTTTCTCCATACATTGTAGCTGTAGGAGAATGATATGTTAGATGTTAATATTTGGAAACAGGACAAATTAACAATTATAGCAATTTGGCAAACAATTCTCAATCAATCATGTAAGCCCAACATAGAATCTACTAAGACCAGACACAGCACACAAAAAATTGAAAGTTGTTCAAAATACAGAACTTCAAGTGGCAGCAGGTTGCCTTAAGATGGAGCTGAAGACCATCTATTCCATCAAATAAGAATACTGAATGTACAACCACACTTATAATCTTCTGGCTTCACAATACCTAATTTAATAGTGACACATCAGAAGTTAACCATATTACCAGTTATGTTCAAATCCAGAGAACAAACTCTCAAAATTCAGTGGAAAATTTATGCAGTTTAAAAATTTGTCAACAATGTAAAGCCAAAAGCTAGCAATGAAAAGCCTGTTTAATGGATGAATATCTGATTTGTGGTTGATATGAGTAATGAGATAGTTATCCACCACCAGACCAGCTCATAATTATTAATAAAAATGCATGTCTACCATAGAAAATAATGTACATGCTGACACAAGTCTAATCTGAATTTTGGTCCTTACTAAACTGCTATCAAAAGTTTAACAGATTTGGAAATTGTCAAAATATGTCCTGATTACAATGGCACTACACATGATGTCCTGCTGTACAGATAATCATACTAATCTAAATATACTGGATTATAGAACCCCAGGAAAGTAGTATCACCTCAAATTTTAACACTTCCTTTGAAGAAATATCAAAGGGAAAGGAAAACTGCAAAATTGTTAACTAAAACAGAAATTTCATTTTGGTTAGTTTGTTCAAATAGAAATAATTTATTTCCAAAGAATAAATTATTTAAAATTTGATATTAGTGTGATGTCCACAAGAAAAAGAAGACAAGTTTTCTTGATACATACAAACAATTATAAAGGTAAGTTAAATACAACTTAGGAGTCAAGTATGGACGTTGGTGATGAGATGTATAAATAAGAGAACAATTTCATTACTCATGGACTGTCCTGTCTACTCCCAACCTTAGTTAACTTTCAGCAATAGAAACTAAGCCAAGTAGAGATAAGTGTCTTGAAGAACAAACTGTAGCACCGGTGACAAAAACTGACAACCCTTTACTAAGAAACATTTGATCCATTAGATGAGGTTCAGTGTTACTAAGAAACATTTGATCCATTAGATGAGGTTCAGTGTTTTAACAATTTCCTACACAATTTGTGCAGGGACAGTCATTAAAGAAATAACCTTTATCTTTAAATTCTACATATTATGTCCAAACTACTTCATTGAAAGGATATTTAGATGCAAAATAAAAATTATCTTAAGAATGTGATGTCAGGAAGTGACGGTGAAAATGTACATGTTTGTAAACTATATATGTGTGTATAATAAATATTACTAATTATAATTTTCTTTTGTTTTTTTTTTTCTTTCTCCACCCTAAGGATATAGAGGAATGCTATAAGATGAGACTATCCAGAAAACTTGTCTTAGACTTCAAGTGGAGAGGTAGCAGGTTTTGCTACAATGAAGTAACAAGTTAGTCAAATACAACACAAACATTGAAGAGAAAGTTAGAAGATCTTCAGTTTTGTTTTAATTTAAAAGGAGAGGGAAACAACAGAAAACCATTATGAATCCGGTTTCATGGATTCTAAACAGTCAACCAGAAATTGTCTTTCAGGAATAGATAGATTAGATGTCTATATGTTCACACAATGACATGTACACATAAACATTCACACTTATATACCAAACAATCACACAAACAAGCACATTCATCCTTCAGTATGTAATGCTAAAGAAGACTATTGTTACAATTCTCCATCATTCCTGTGTGGTGGCTTCTTTTCAGATTTTTTGTCAGTTTGTGAGTCAGCAGTGTCTTGGGAATCAGTAGTGGTTTCTGAAATGAAAACAATGATTTACACCTTTAGGTACAAGGCCACAAATGAATAGAAAACTCAACTCTAGCAAGATTTTAACTGAGAATGTAAAGGGATATTCATAGGATCAGATCAAATCAGATGAAGAGATCAATTTGAATCATAATTATGTTCCATGACAAGGAAATTGTGGATGCATAAGAAATTCACTAATTAAGTGGTTGAAACCACTTAATTAGTGCATGAAGTCCTGTGAAAATTATTAGGAACTATATAAAAGCCCATTGGAAGAGCTGTGCCTGTTATTTTTAATCTGCTGTTCATTTTAATACCACCACCTAGCCTTTGGTGTGCCTTTCGCAGCATTCACTAAGTTGAAAGTAGCTGTGTCAGGTCTACTGCCTGAGCATCAATTTCTTCTGCCATTAGTCTCAGAAGCATAAAAAATATTATAGGGTACTTGGGTAACAACATCTATTTGACACATTTTCATTGATACTAAACTGACTGGACGTTTGCTAAAACAGTTAAATGAATTACAGCTTCAAGCTATGAATATAAAAGCATTCCAGCAAGCATTGGGTAGAACACGACAGTAGACCAATAAATAACAAAGAAACTAATCCAAAAGTCTTGTACAAATCAATGCTTACCTCCATCCTCTCTGTCCCATCACTTCCTCTATCACCTGAGAGTAGGATAGGCACATACTACATCCCCTGGCCTTCTTAGGTCTCTTTCTTCCCCTACCTGCTGTCTTCACCAATCACCTCCTTTCAGCAACTTTTCTCTCCTCCCTGTGCTGCTCTCCATCATTAAGGTCTTGTTTATCCTCAATGCCCTCACACAAAACCCACAACTCTCATCACTGAGCCTCTCCTACATTTCTCTCCATCATTTGCTACAGTTACCTCATCCTGCACACTCACCCAGCCCAAGCCTCTACATTACCTCACCTAATCTCACCACCCTGAATGTCCCTCAAGGGCATGTCCTGAAACATTTTTGCCATCATTTCTCTCCCATTATCACTCCTTTCTTTTCCAACTGGGCCATCCACATATCCACTCTACAGCAAAACACCTATATCTGTCCCTCTACATCTTTAATTTCTTGTCTGGTACAAAGCCACACCCACTCAATACTACTCTCCTTTCCTAACTGAGATTTTGTTTTGCAAAGTACTTGGTGATCCTATCAGTGTTGATGTCACATAAAATGCAGAGGTGCTGGTGCGACTTAAAAAGCACTGGTGATGGTACCATGTAAAAAGCACTGGTGATGGTACCACGTAAAAAGCACTGGTGATGGTACCACGTAAAAAGCACTGGCGATGGTACCACGTAAAAAGCACTGGTGATAGTACCATGTAAAAAGCACTGGTGATGGTACCACGTAAAAAGCACTGGTGATGGTACCACGTAAAAAGCACTGGCGATGGTACCACATAAAAAGCACTGGTGATGGTACCACATAAAAAGCACTGGTGATTGTGCCAGTACGTTCTGTGAGTATCAAGCTGTAGAAACCATGTCAAAACAGAGAATGGAATTTGTGGCTTCTGGCCTTGCCAGCTCTTGTCAAACCATTCCACCAATTCCAGCATGGAGGACAGACATTAAATGACAATGATGAAAGACATCACTATTAATCACCATTAAGTTGCAGGCATGCATAGACTTGCAACAGCCATTGCATGCTCATTCACATGACTTATTCAATATCAAGGTCAACACCCAGAAAGAAGTTTAATTTTTATTATAGTACTGACACAGTTACAGATCAGTAGTGTGTGATTTTATTAAAAACATATTTTTAAATACAAAATATGTTAAGCATTGCTGTTGAAAACTGTTGCTTCTTACTCTAAGGTTATCAAGACCAACCCAACAGCAGTACATCTAGTTCTTAGCTGAGAAGAAATGTTGGTCCAAAATAAAAAGAACATCCTTTTTCAGCGTGCATATCAAATATGTGAGGCACCACACGAGTATGGCTCTCTATTCTGTGTAAACATTATTGTTTTTTTGTGATCTATACAGAACCAAAATGTAAGTGAACACCTGTACTGTAACAGAATGAATTTGAACCAGCACATGGGCTTCTCCATATGGCTGACTGAATTGCAAAAAGTAACTGCCAAATCTCCATCAAACCACACATTGCAATGTTAAATATGGAAGGATACAGTGAACAATGTAGTCCTGAGAAAAAAAGACCAAATAATCATGGCTGGAATGCTTTTGTATATCTTAAAATTTCCAACACATTTTCAAGAATACATTTACAATTGCTGTAGAACATACTATTTTATCTATATATCATTATCTTAATCACTCAAAGCCAATATTTTGTCACACACACACACATATATTCAAAAAAAGAAAGTAGAAACATTTATGAACTTACTTTCAGTGTCACTATCTGTTTTGACTTTCTCGCTATCTGCTTTTTCTGTGGAATTGGTAGTATTAGTTGCATCAGGTTTCACCTTCGGTTTTGGTCTATAACTTTTTGCCTTATAGACTAAGTAGTTCACCTCTCTATCCAAGTCCCTAATTTTAAGAGCTATATCTTCAGTTAATAATTTAGGTTTCTCATGCAGTGGAGTTTTTGCTTGTTCTGCTAATATGTTTTTGCGCCAAGCCTGAAATGTAAAGTAAAACCATTTAAAGTAGATGCAGTGAGTGAGAAAAATCTTAATATAAAACTAAAGATAAGAACTTGGTTGCTGAAAGAGGGCAGATCTGGGAAGTTACTGTGGTGGCCTGTGCACCTTGAAAATTAGGAAAAAAATAATGAAAACTCATATACAAATATACCAATTCTCCACTAGTTAATACTGGTGATAGCTCAACTTGCTAGAAACAGCAGCCCAACTTTGTATTGCATTATAGCATCTCTAAATCAATACATAAGATAGTCTTAAATACACTATTTCTGAAAAAAGGTATGATGGCCACAACTGACTGAGCTGACCTGAGACTAAACAACAGGTACTAATTCACCACACTCAACTGTTGACATGTTTCGTGCAACATGATCTCTATTTTACCATTGACACAGATATAACTTCTATTCCTGTTTCATCATCATTTAATGTCCGTTTTCCATGCTGGCATGGGTTGGACAGTTTGACTGAGGTCTGGAGAGCCAGTGGTTGCACCAGGCTCCAATCTGATCAATGTTTCTTCAGCTGGATGCCCTTCCTAACAGCAACCACTTTGAGAGTGTAGTGGGTGCTTTTTACGTGCCACTAGCACAGGAGCCAGTCAGGTGGGCCTGGCATTGATCACATTTGGGTAGTGCTTTTTACGTGCCACTGGCACAGGAGCCAGTCGGGCAGACTTGGCATTGATCATGTTTGGATAGTGCTTTTTACATGCCACTGGCACAGATGACATTCGGATGATGCATTATATATACCACCAGAACGAAAGCCAGTCAGGGGGCACTGGCCACAGCTACAATTTTGGTTTTACTTGACTCAACAGGTCTTCTCAAGCATATCATATCACATCATCAAAATCTCAAAGCTATGAGATAATGTACAATTAATTGAAAATACTGTGAAGAAATAAGCATTACATTAGACAGAGTGATCTGAATGCTAAAAGGTTAATCAAGTAGTTCACATCACCAGTGAATCAGAGATCACTTGAGATGAGAAAACAACAGAAATTATAAATGTGCAGTGAGAATCTGAGAATTTATGCTTTGTAAGTAAGCCAAGTAACTGTAATTAATGACAACTACCAATGAGATATGCATATACAAACACATGTATATGGGAGTGAAAAAAGGAGAGAGAAAGAGATGGATAATTTAAGGGGAAAAGAAAAAGATGTTCATTTTAATACTGTTTTATACCCACAAAAGATATGAATTTTGTAAATGTGTTCATTTGTGTATCCTTCAAGCAACCTAACAATTCTGAGGTGATACATGTAAACCAAAGATGTATATATGCATCTCACTTAAGAACACAACAAATTTTATCATAAAGTTTGAATTTATAAGTATAATTAATGATCCAGAAATCTTGTCTTCATCAATTCACACACTACTACTATAGAAAATATTGAAGAAACTAAAATAACAAATGAAAAAAAATTCTTTAAATATTTTACTCACATAGGTCTCATTGATGAGTTTACCAAGAGTATTCACTTCTACCTGGGTGAATACAGGATCATCTCCAAAAGTATGATTATAAAGATTTTTATAAAAATATTCTGTATGGTTTAATAGAGACTTTAAAGTGTCTAGCATTACTGGTCGGTCTCTCATTTCTTTCACTCGAAACAAGAGATCCTTTGACGCTGCCTTTAGTATATTCAAACGTTTTACATATTCCTTCCAAAAGAAAAAAAAGAAAAATATATATACATATATTGTTAAAGTCAAACATTTGTAACATATTTCATATATATTGTTTATATAAGTTAAATGAATTAAGAAAGCCATACAGTACAATTTACGTTACTCACTTTCCATAATTGTTTATTCAAATGAAATTTAGGCACAACATGCTCCATTTTTAGCTTGAGAAATCATAACAGGAATTCTGATGTTTATATATATATATGTATATATATTTGTGTATCTGTTTGTCTTGAGTATGACTAAATTACATCTGGTCATGGGACTCTGGTTTGGGAGTTCCAGGGTTTTCAAGAGTGTGGAACCATTTCTTATCCACTATTGTTCCCTGGTCTATTCTGACCCAGAGTAGTAGCACTTGTTAGGGTTCCAGTTATGGGATAAAACAAATGTGTCTAAACTTAGTGTAAATACAATTGTATGTTCACACTATGATTTTCATTTGACATAAGGATAATATAATAATTACATGAATGTAGAGTATGAGAAATGGTGATGGTCAATCTTTGCCAATGACTTTAGATGAAATTAAACTAAGATGACATTAAATGAAATTAAACAAAGTTATATATTGTGCATTGCTGTCTAAAGGTTTTAAAGAGGTCTTATTCTAATATTGGATGCATTAGGTTTGATGAATCAGCATTTAATATGTATTTACATATATTCTTAGAGCAGTAGCCTTACATAAAATTAATTTCAATTTATTTTCTAATTAGGCTGATAGAAGTAAATTAGATTAAAGTTGTAAAACAAAAAATTTTTTTTAAATCCAACCATCCTATGCTTGTGAACAATCAAATCACTCAAGCATTGAGTGGAAGAGGAATGTGCACTTATATTGTTTTGGTGGGTTGAGAATAATACAAGCCTCATATAAGAGTTACAACAATGTAATGACAATATTAAAAAAAATGACACTGCATTTGGGTTAGATTTATCAAGTTGGTATGAAATGCAAAGTTGTGGTATGCTTGCCTTTAATAAGTGGAATAATTGATCAAGAAAAAAGTGTAACCAACATGGAATTAAAACCAGACATAAGAACTTGCTTCAAAACTGATCCTTGTACTATGAAATTCAGAAGTAAAACTAACAACAAAATCTGGGTTTTTTTTTTATAATTTTACCTCTGTTTTGGTGCTATCATCTTGCTCATAGAGCCAATCAGAACTGTCTGAACATTCTTTTCTAATAGCTTCCCTCTGTTCCTCGGTTGAACACTGAATATAATCTTCTTGTGATAACTTATCTTGCATGTCAAATATGTAGGATTCTAATTCGTTTTTGGAATGTTCAAGAGCTCTCTTCTCTTCATCTTTTTTCTTAAGTTCAGCTAAACTGGAAAGGAAAAAAAATTTCATTTGATATAAGAAAAAAGGGAAAATTAACTTTTTCAATGTCCAGTATATATATACACACACCTTTCAATTCTTCTTTTATTATCATATTCATACCAAAATCTGATACCCAGAGGAACATTCAATTACTTGCTCACAAGCAAACTCCAGTAAACTTTTTAAGCTCTAATGCACTAATTTATCCTGTCAGAAAGCTCTACTGCTCATGAGCTATCAGTAATATTGCTCCTTCTATTTGGCTACAGGAAATAATGTTATTTTCCAATTTAGATAGTCACTATCTAAAGGCAAGTGTATATATTCAAGATATTTGGAAATTAGGGTAGTCCAATATATTTCTTAATCATTTATTTCACATTTTGTCATTATTTATAAACATAGTATGTCATTTAAACATATGGCATCTGTCCTATGAAACAATATTCAAATGTACCATATTGCAATAATGCTTAAAACATGCTTTCAGTACTCACGGCATACTACTTATCATAAGTGTCAATCTACATCATTCTGTATTATCTGTGCTGAAGTTGATTGATTATTGCACAATAATTAATGACAAAGGTGGAACAAGAACAAACATTTATGTTTTGTTGTTAATCAAAATTCCATTTAAAACTGAACTTCAGCCTATCAGTTGTAAAATCTGCAAAAAAGCACTAGACTGATTTTATCCAAAAGACCAGAAGTCTCTACATGTCCATTCCACCAACTAGAAATAGCAGTCAAATCTCTTTCAAATCAAATTCTACTGGCCTAAAAAAACGAAAGTAAGGCACATTGGATAATTTAGTCTGAGATATACTATATAGCAAACATGGTGGGATGGTCATTGCTGGAACTCATTTGGTCATAAGCCTGTTAATTAAAAGTGATGTTGAGGTTGGTTACAGAGCAACAATAACTGTCAGTATAAAATTTTAAATAAATTTCTTTTATATATAAGTCAGGCATGCATTGTTCCATCTCCTAATAGTACCATCTCATTCTTATGACACACTTAGGACACCAATTGTAAAAATTGGGTTGATATTTCTAGTTGTTCTTGAGACCATGTAGAGGCTCCTAGCCTCTCAGCCAATGAGGGAGACCAATGTAATTGCTTGACTGACAAGAAAGAGCAGCTAAATCTCTCAAATCATATCCACTATTTTATAAAATGATAAACTGGACAATACAGTGACAAAAAAAAATGATGATTATGGTTGGAATGCTTTTGATTAGTTCCACTTAATTAGGGCTAATCTGGGGTTAAACAATGATGCTATCTTTTACATAAATGTGAATGTGGAAAACAAACAAAATTCTGATAATTATAATGATGATAATCAAGTATTAATGGATTCAACAATATAATCCACTGAAAAATATCTAGAAAGACTTACCGATTTTTAGACTCCTTCAATTTTTTTTCTGCAATTGGTGACAAATCTAGAATTTTTATTTCCATTTTCAGATTCTCTTTTAATATCCCTGGTTTTTTAACTTTAGGAGTTTCGTCCTTTTTGGTGGTGCCCTAGTAAAATGTATGAGAAAATAAATTCTTTTAATTCTATTTACTTTGAAAAAAATGTTTAGATTTTGTGATATAAGATGATGATCAATAAATTAATCTGATTTGTCCATGGAAAAGTGGACGTTAAAACAAGGATGATGAAACTCCAACATACTTGTGTTGTATTAGTTTGATTTTTGTCACTTGGTTTTGTATCATCATCTTTTGGGGTTTTATCACTCTCCTTTTGCTCCTGTTCAGTTGGCTTTTCTACTTTCTCACTTTTCTTTTCAGCAGTTGTATCTTCCTAAATTATAAAAAATGCAACAAAAATCAATATTTTGATATTGATTTTCAACATTCTTTAAAAAAAGGTTGGAAGATGGATAAAAAAAAAACACAGTTGGGAATTGGACAAAATGTAATACTGTTTTCAGTTTACTTTACATTCTGATTTAGATACTAATGATGTTGACTTCACTCTGCATCCTTCTATGGGTCAATATAATCAACCATACTCAACATACAATATATATATGGCTTGTTCCTTATCTTAAAATCAATATTCTTTGAGTAAAAAAAAAATTAAACATGTGAACTAGACAAAATTCAGAAACTGAACAAAATAAATAAAAGATTTATCTCAATTATCCTTTACAATGTATTTAATTTAATAATTTTATTCACTGACTATCAGATAAGTTTCTTTAGAGCTAAATAAATTTCAGTTTTTGGAAAACGTGTTATAAGTTGCATACCATTGCTTTGTTCTTAAATTAGCATTCTTAAGCTGAGTGGATCAAATTAGCAGAAATGCCATTATTTTAATCCAAAATAATTTTTCTGATTGACTGACTTTCTGACCATGAGTCTTGCATTTTAACTGTAAACTATTTTAGTAAAATAAAACAATCACATTTTTGAAAATAGAAATAATATATTTCTAAATTTCTCAAAGAGATTTATGCAGTAGCAGCATGATAAAGTGAGAGTATGTTATCAATTTAATGTGACAGTCCCATAAAAGGAAAGAATGCTACTGTTATTTAGCCCTAGGAAACACCGTTTCCTGTTGGACTTGAGACATTTCCTGTGTCCTTATGTTTTCAAAGTGGAAACAAGCACCTCCACCCAGCAAAGCCAGCATCCAGAGACTAGTTACAGAGACATTGCTCATCATCAGTCTAGAGTAGTTGACAACATGCTATCACTTTATCATGCTACTACTGCATAAATCTCAGAGATTTAGAAATATATTATTTCTATTTTCAAAAATCAGTGAATGTATTTCACTTGAAATATATATGTTTTCAAAGGTGGATAGGCATCGACAGCTAGCAGACTATGCTATTCCAGACTGATGATGAGCAATGACTCTGAAACTAGTTTCTGGATGCTGGCTTTGCTGGATGGAGGTGCTTGTCTCCACTTTGAAAACATAAAGACACAGGAAATGTCTCAAGTCCAACAGGAAACGGTATTTCCTAGGGCTAAATAACAGTAGCATTCTTCCCTTTTATGGGACTGTCACATTAAGTCGACAACATGCAATCACATTTTTGTTATTTATAATATATATTATGTACTTCACTGATTTGCTCATGCAAATATAGGAGATATATAACTGTTACATTATGTGGTTTTTCCAAGACTTATATCTGCTCTTTCTTACTCCTGTTGCCAACTGTAAAGAACTTAGCATTTAAACCAGCTATATCCAACACAAATATTCTACCCATTTTATGTTCAAATCATCCAAATCCAGTCTCTCACATCTACAATGTTATTCTAAAAATAAGCAATCATATCATCAAAATTGCAAAGCTACAAGAAAATGCATGATTAATTTAAAACAATGTGAATAAATAATAACAAAGTAATCTGAATGTCAAAAGATTAAAAGAAAAACATATTAAATGTAGTAATGATCAATTTTCTAATTCTGGTATACCTTTTGAGGTTTCTCAGATTTCTTCTCTTTACTTTGCCCATCTCCACCATCTTCAGAGCCTTTTTCAGTGGTCCCTGTTTCTTTATCAGCAGATGCTGTCTTCTCGGCAGCTCCCTGAAACCAATAAAAATACAAACCAGTATTACAGCAAGAATACCAATTATCACAATTAAATGAAATCCTTTTAATGTTCAGTGCTCAAATTCACCACAGACCACTTTACTCCCAAACTATGGTAGACCTAACAATTTCTCACAATTTTTGCAAGAAACAATACAAAAAACACACAACCTAACCTTATCTTAAAAAAAAACTTTTTGGTTCCTCCAAACATTTCCATTTTAAATACCAGTTAACCTTTTGAAAATCAAAAGGAAGTACACATACCAGACAGTATTAATTGCTAGCAAGAACACAATATTTAGTTTTCCAACTATATTATACATGCCAAGTATATTAAAGGTTTACAAGTTAATATTGTGACGTACTTTTGTGTCATTGGTGCGATATTCTCATTTTTAAATTTATCTACAAAATTCAGAGCCAAGTTGTAACTTGCAGTGCTGGCTCTGAATTCTATAAAAAATCTACAGAGCTGAACTTAATAATAGTAGACGGCATTCAAACTGATCAAAATAGGAGTCAATGTGGGAGCTTCTATGCAGTTACTTGATCTATTAGAAATAGCAATCAAATCTCCCTCAAATCACACCCTAGCAGCTCAGAAAATGGGAAAGATACATTGAATAATGTAGAGCCTGACACACAAACTGATGGGATGGTCATAGTTTAACAGGCTTTGATCAGAATATTAAATTGGTCAACAGGTTAAGTCTACCACACAAGGAAAATCAAAGTTACTTTATCATAGTTGTGATCATTATGAATTAATTCAATCTATGAATATTGGTGAAGAACCAAGCAATAATTATCTATTTCAATAAAAACTTAACAAATACAGTTGAATAAAATGACATTTCTTCATAAATAAATTGACTGATTTTTCAAATCAAATAACAATACAAGGGCAAAAAGAAGTCCCATTTATTTTCCTTTTCAATAAAACTTTCAAACTGTAAGGCAAATAAACAGGTATATAAACAAAGTTAGAGAAAATTTAGAAATAAGTTAAGAAAAGAAATTACTTTGTAATAAGTGAAATAGCCAATGAATAAAAGCAAAAAAAAAAAAGATAAATAAAACGAAATGTAAACGAACAAATTATGAAATGTTTCATAGTTTATAAGAGTTTCCATTCTCACCTCTTCATTGACAGACATTCCATCAGTTTCTTCATTTCCTCGGAAAAATCCACTCAAGGTATTACCCAGTTCTAAAATTAAAAATTTACAAGAATGAATCACCAATAGCTAAGTCTATCCCAAATCCTATATTTCTTATTTTACATCACCACTAGGATTATCTACTTCCACTAATAATACTATTTTACAAAAAGCAACAAATTTAACAAGTCAACTGCTACGATTTAGAGATCACAATGTCAGTGCTCTTTCTGTTGCAAGAAATAGTATCTTAAAATATAAGCTACATATTAAGCACTTACAAAATAGAATCTAAAAATACAAAATGATCATATCTAGAATGTTTGATTATTGGCTTTCCTCAGACAGGGCTGACCTAGAGGCTAATCAAGAATGTCCCTATTAAATACAATAACCATTCAACTCCTGTCAGCATAAAAAAACATTAAGATGAAATGTTACATACATCTGCAGTTAATATACATTACCTTCTTCAACAATGAAGCAAGTAACATGTTCCATCTAAAGTTGCACATAACACAGGAGGGTTGGAAAACATGACTTAGAATCCATAGTTGAACACCTTCATGCCACAGTAACTATAACAGTATCAACTTTACATGACCTCTATTTAGCTAAACTACACTTAACCCACTTTTGTAAATGACTACAGATAACATGTAATAAGTTTAATTCTGGAATATTAGTGATGTAAATGATAAGGCAGGTTTACCATTCACGGCATTCAGGCTATGACTAACTTGTCATTTTGTTTTTCAGAAATAATGTCCTAAACTAAACAAGTAACAAGTCCTTTTATAAGACAGTAGAGCATGCTTTGAGGGAGATTTGGCTTACTTGAAACCCAGTGATTCCACCTGTTAAAGTTAAATTTCAGATTCTGTTCACTTGAACATATTAACAAAATCCAGCATGACCACTAATCACTATTACTTCAATGATTTCTAACATAGGTACAAGTCAACAAATCTAAGGCTAGGGCATACTTCATTGTTACCTCTCCCAGTACTTCAATGCTGCTTATTTTATCAATCGTAGAAGGATGAAAGCCAGCTTCTATAAATATACAAGTCAACCTCTCTAAATTTATATAGGAGTAAACCCATCTAGATGAAAATCCTGTTCTAATAGAACTATAACAGAGTACTGGGCAAAATACATGCAAGGCATTTTGTCCAATGCTGTAATATTGACTGCTCCACCCACTACCTTTATTAATAACAATAATCATGTTTGTAACACATCCAAATTAATCAAAGAACAAAAACATCTTAATAGAGATATACGTGGGGGAACCCAAAGGAAACTGGAATCTTGCAATATTATTTTGAGGTGGTCAAGCATGACCTTCGAACGTTGGGCTTCTCAGAGGCAATGACGAAAGACCAAGAACTCTGGAGATGTGCTGTGACTGTGAAAACCCGACAAATAAAGTGAGTTCATGGCTGTATGGTACACCAGCTTCACACAGCAGCCCCAGCCCATTCAAAGTACCTTGGATCACAGGATGGCCTGCTGTGCTTACCTTGGATCGTGAGGCGACCTACTGTACTTAAGGAGACCTATCGAGTCAAGTACATCAACATCAAAATAAAAATCAAATGGAAATTGTAGTTGTGATACCCGTGCCGGTAGCACGTAAAAAACACCATCGGAACGTGGCCGATGCCAGCGCCACCTTGGCTGGCTTCCGTGCCAGTGGCACGTAAAAAGCACCAACCGATTGTGGCTGATGCCAGCCTTCTCTGGCCCTTGTGCTGGTGGCATGTAAAAAGCACTCACTACACTCACGGAGTAGTTGGTGTTAGGAAGGTCATCTTGCTGTAGAAACACTGCCAGATCAGACTGGAGCCTGGTGCAGCCTCCTGGCTTCCCAGACCCCCGTCGAACAGTCCAATCCATGATAGCATGGAAAACAGACGTTAAATGATGATGATTTTATTCACTGAGTTTTACATGTTTACACTTTTATTGTCTTCAACATACAATTCATCTGGTGGATCGGTTTAAAATCACACACAAGCCTTGGCTGTCTGAGAGTAATGACAGAAAACGCTTTTCTAAGGTGCCATGGAATGGGATTGAATCTAGATCCATGTGACTGCAAAACAAACATTTTAACCACAATTACAAGGTAACATCCAGTAAAAATAATATTTTCTCAACTCTTGGACAATTATTTGAAGATTCCATGTTATTTCAGATTCTACTTTTTTTTCTATGTTTTTATCTAAGAAAGAATCAGATGAAAATTATGGCTACATACTTGACCAAGTTGATTCTTCATTTGCATTGACAGCATCAGGTGCTTGTTCAAATATTGATTCTGCCTGGAAAAAACATTTGGCTACTTAGTATTTAGCATCATATTATTGGTTTACAATGCCAACATCAAGACGGCACATTTATGCATGCAGTTTATATTCCACATTTATATACACAATGGTAAAGATCTATATATCATGCACACAAAAACATAAGGTTTACTGGGTCCTAGATATGAAGGGCAAATTAATTCAAACTCAGGAGTGAACATACTACTTCATATCACCAACAAAAATCTGTTTTAAACTTCCGTATTGGCTATTGGTGACAAGTTTGTCTTTGCTTTATAAGTATATTTATTGGAATGTGTAAGGATAAAAAAGAGAATGAAAGCAGCAGTAGCTATTTTTGTTTTCTTTTATCTGTCCTGTTGATTCTTAATGAAAATCTACTCAGTTATCAGTGCAGCTACAAACAGATATGCCACAAGCCCCGTTCCCAACCATTGACTACACCACAGATTCCAGATTACCAAATGGATTACATCAAACACAATCCTACCAACATTTAATTGTTGTTATTTAGCTCCAAGTCATCCATGATTAAAGAGACATGATGAAAGGCATTCTAGCCAATATGATTCCTGTTTTTGTTTCAGGCATATTGTATTTAGAACTACATTAGCCAAAGTTGGTAGGATGTATTTTAAAGGATATTTTACTTATTTCTAGCAGGTTAAGTAACTGAGTAGAGATCTTTGTCATTGGCTCAGTATTTTTGATATCAATTTCATAGAAATCAAAAATATATCTATTTCTGACATCTATAACAAGCAATTACTTGAATGAGACCTTTACAACATGGATTCGTTTTTATGTAACCCACTCACAAAATATAATCTATTACAGATAGAGTTTCAACATATCAACTATATATAATTGAAACTGAAAAATCTATGGTGTGTCTATAATTACATGATGTCAGTGTTACAAATGTCATGTGTGGTTTATTTCCTTGAATTTTTAGAAGTGGGTAGTACAGGACTCACATCCATTAGCAGACAACTCAAAGAAGCTACAAAAATATTTTGAGATATTTGACACCCAATGGTACTTAGCATATTAATAGCTAGATAGATAGATGGATTGCCTTCAGCAATTGCTTAACCCTTTAGCATTTAAACCAGCCAAATATTTTACACGTCTTATGTTCAAACTGATCAGATCCATCCTATCTTACCTATCCTAATGTCATTCTAAAAATACACAATCACATCAACAAAATCTTGAAGCTATAAGAATATGCATGGTTAATTTTTAAAAATGTGAATAAATAAGA
Source organism: Octopus sinensis (assembly GCF_006345805.1). Classification (NCBI taxonomy): domain Eukaryota; kingdom Metazoa; phylum Mollusca; class Cephalopoda; order Octopoda; family Octopodidae; genus Octopus; species Octopus sinensis. Next base: position 28,166,471 of record NC_043014.1, on the reverse strand, counting down.
ATTACATTTGACAGAATAATGTAAATGCTAAAGGGTTAAAGAACGTTTATAAAAGAGTAACAGAGTTTAGCTGATAGAAATACACTGCAATAAGAGATTAAAAATTGTAAATGTCTAGGCAGAATGAAGTACCAACAGTAAGTAGGTCATTCAACAACTTTATGAAGTTCCTCTGGCATTTGGAGGGGTTTACATTTTTAACTCCTTATAAATTGATATCATTAATTTTTTCTCATAAAATTTCTGAAACTTGCAATTAAGCATTTAAGACAATGAATAAATAATGAAAGAGTTTTACCCCATCTAAATGCAACAGGCCACTTTCATCCATGCGGAAATGCACACGAACACCTTTATAGTCAACAGCTGTAGTGTGTTTAGCATAGGCATCTCCAACTCCAGTCAAAGAGATATTTTTCAAGAACATTGTATGAAATGATCTGCAAAAAAACAAAAGTGAAAAAAAACTGACAATAAGGTGTCATAGGTAAAAGAAAAATGCTCTTCATCAATACCTCGCTTCCTGTTATCACCCTCAATATCTTCACAATGCAACCCCTGCCCCCAAGCCTTTCCTATATTTCTCTCTATTTGCAACAGTCACCTCATCCTGCCCACTCAGCCAGCCCAAACACAATCAAAATAAATGTTAACTTTGTTAAGACCATTTTATGCGTGTTTATCATATGCATTGTGCACATGCGAGAGAGATATTTGAAGTCTTCATTTGTGTGATTAAGTAAGGAAATATTACAAAATACTTCCTAGTTTGTTAAGCTATCAATCAGTCATCTACTATATTCTTAGTGTTGAGAGAGAAGTTAGGCGTAAGAGGAATTAGAGGCAGTGTGCAAGAGAGAAGACTGTGCTGGTTTGGACATGTAATGCATATGGATGTAGACAGTTGCATAAAGAAGAGCCAATCTCTTAGAGTGGAGGGAACTTGTGGAAGAAAGAGAAAACATGGGATGAAGTACTGAAGGCTGATTTCAAGAAGCTGTACCTTACAAAGATGATAATGGACTGAGATATTTGGCACCTTGCTGTACTCAAAACCCATCCTCTACAGCAGAATTGATATCCAAAACCACCATGGTAATGCTTACCTCCATCCTCTCAGCCCCATCAAATGTTTCCCCAACATTTCATCTCCTAACACCCATCACTTCTTCTATCTTGTGAGAGCAGAATAAGCACATACTACATCCCCTGGCTTTCTCCATTAACTTTCTTCCCCTACCTACTGTCTTCACCAATCACCTCCTTTCTCTGTCTTCTCTCTTCTCCCTGTGCTGCTTGCCATCATCATCACCTTGTTTAACTTCAATGTCCTCACATATCTACTGCAGCTCCTGTCCCCAAGTCCCTCCTATATTTTTCTCCATTATTTGCTACAGTCACCTCACCTAATCTAATCACCCCCAATATCCTTCGAGGGCATGTTCTGAGACATCTTTGCCATCATCTCTTTCTCATTGTCTTACAAAGTATTTAGTGACCCTGTCAATGCTGGTGCCACATAAAAAGCACCCATGTAAAGTGATTGGCATCAAGCTACAGAAACCATGTCAAAATAGACAATGAAACCTTGTGCAGCTCCCAGCCTTGCTAATTCTGTTCAAAACTTCCAACCCATGCCAATATAGAAAATGGACATTAAATGATGATGATGATATTAGATACTGGTGTGCAGAATGTGCAATGTTTATATAACACCATGAGAACAAGCTTTCTCTTGCATGTATATCACATTAAGAGAATAAAGTACCAGACAATTTTCATATACTACTGTGTATCTGAGACTATGTTATCTAATGTGCCCCTTCTTTTTTAAGATAGTAGAGAGTAATTTGAGGAAGAATTATGCACTAGGTGTTATAGGTCTAGAATTAGTTTTGATTTGACAGAGTTAAGGCCACTGGATTAATTAATAACCCATTCAGGACCAAGTTTAACAAAATCTTAAGATGTTAGCAGTTATTAGCAAAGAGGTCATTTAAAATATTTACAATACTACATATCTTAATAATGGAAACAAAAAGCTTACTTTCTGTGATCATCAGTGATAAAGTTAAGATCTCCATAACCAACAGAAAAAGTGAAGTCATCAGTGTGCTTGTTAAAGGTCATTACTTTCTTGACAGGGTATGTATTGCCACGCCCAAACAAGGTCCTCTTGACAGTTTTAGCATTACCAGTCTTTTGGCGTTTAAATTCAACCTAAGGAATAAAATAGAGTAATTTTTAAAAATTTACAATTTCTATTAATACAAAAGAGATTTTCAATGAAAAAGACACCCTAACTATGAAGTTATATCCATATTAATAGTACTGGGTGCAATATAGATAGTAGAAACCATGCTAAAGCAGACACTGAAGTATGATGCAGTTTTTAGGCCTATCCTGTCAAACTGTCCAACCCTCATCATCATGGAACATAGATGTTAAATAATAATAATAATGAGGAAGAAGACAACGATGAAGAAAACAATAACAGAGAAGAAGACCAAGGCAAATAATAATCCTTTCTACTACAGGCACAAGTCCTGACATTTGGAAGGAGGGACTAGTCAATTACATTGACCCCAGTGTTTCACTGGTACTTAATTTATCAATCCTGAAAGGATGAAAGGTGAAGTCAACCTCAGCAGAATTTGAACTCAGCGTAAAGACACACAATATACCACTAAGTATTTTGCTGAGCGCACTAATGATAATAATAATCTAGTTGCTGTATTGCAGTAGGGCATTAGCTTTTATTTCACTTTTGTTGGTATTTCTTAATATTTTTTCCAACCTATTTAACTTTTAAATAAAAGACAAATATATAGTATTGAGTCAGACTTAAAAGAGAGAGTTTCTAAAGCCAAGTGAAACAAAATGCACTAATTAAGCAAGAAGGGATAAAAAAAACAAAACAATAAGAAATAGGAGAAGGAAAACATGATTTCTAACAATAACAACCACCACCAGTAAAAAGTGATCTTAGTGATACACGTGGCATTGATAATACATTGATAAGAAACTGATTAGCAGTAAATCACATAAATCAATAGCGGCAAGCCAAGATTACAAAATAATAATATCAATAATAAATAAAAATAAAGAAAAGCAAAACCAAATAGAAAATGAGAATGGTAATAATGATAATGATACTACTGTAAATACTACTACTAAAAATGATAATAAGCAAAACATAATTTAATTAAAATAAGGGTATACTACTAGTAATAAAACTATAAAGGAACAAACCCTAGAAATAATAGTAAAAGCAGTAATAATGACAATGGCAGGAGTGTGTTGGCAATAAAACTCAAGGTTTTAGTTGTGCTATTAGTAAAGATAATGATTTATCACTCACATAGCAAGAAATCAGATGGAGGTGAGAAGAGAAAATGCTCAGACATATGTCAAAACAATTACCAGTGACAGACTCCAGTAATGGAATGAAAAGGGGGAAAATGCACAGTTCATTGGAATGCATAATCAAAAGGAAAATCTAAGCTAATTTAAAATGAAGTTAAATTACGATAAAGTGAAATCATAATTTAACTTTAGCTTGAGTAAGTATTAAGTAAACAAATAGCTTAACTGTTAGTTAATATATTAAAACTATTGTGTCAAAAATGTAACAAGTAAATAATGCTACCACTTGGATGGTTGAAATGAGGTAATTTTGGAGACCATAGTATGAAGAAATTCCAAGTATTCAGTGTTAATTCAAAAGAGCACTCCCTTAACTACTGTAAGTTTATAAAATGCTTTAATTTAATCCTATAACTTAGGGATCCATAAACCAAAAGCTGATACCCCATACAGTCAAAAATTAATGAAGTCATGTGAGGGAATAGTTGTTAATGAACTAATTACCCAAAAATTAGATGAAACTCACAAGAGAGCATTAAAAATTAAAGGTGAAAGAAGACTAAATTTAGGGTGAAAGCAAAAAAATAACAAATAATACTGAAGTGTAGAGGTACAAGACTGGGATCTTTGGGAATGGAGAATGATACTCACAATTAAAGATAAGAGTTTATATATAGGGATTAGAAATAAAAACTGTTGGAATATGAACTGTTTGAAAAAGTTGAAAGACAAGATTGTCAAGTGGGTAGAGAAGATTGTGAAGGGATCATTAACAAAACTCCAGATAAATGGTGGAATATATACTGGTATGAGAGGGTTTAACATGCAGTCCAATGCCTTTCAGGTGAACATATAGAAGACTAAGGAAACTAGAGAATGGTTTGAGAACTATAGGAAATGGAAGACTTAAACCAATATAATAAAACTTAATATAAAAATGTGGGAGTGTAAGAAAGATAACACAGATGTAAGATATAAGAATGGATCTGCCATATGTGAATGTGACATCTTAGAATTGAAAGCATATATATATATATATATATATATATATATACACTTAAGAAATGGGAAAAATATCTAAAGGTACATCTGAAAACACAAGTATTCTAAATTAGATGTAAAATCAAAAGAAAAATTATCCTGTATATTATACAACATAGAGCCAGGAGTAAGAGTTTAATACCCATGTGTCAGAGTATGTTAGTAGTGATATATCCTGACTAATACCATCTGAATCAACTAAACAGTGGGTTTATATGAGGAAGTTAGGATGTAAAGGATTGGTGTTAAAAGTTCAAGATACTAGGGTTTAGGGTAAAAGGATTTAAGGTAGATACTAAGGAAAAAAAAGCTAATGAAAGTATTAACATGCCATTTCCTATTTTCCATAGCAGCCATATTCTGTGTCAAGTTTGGTGTGTACAATAATTTAACAGTGTGTCTGTTAAATATCATGTGATATTTGTGTAGATGTCCAGTATATCCGTAGCTATGGTCAGCTCAAAGAAGGGGATTGAACCATATCATTTTCTTCTCTTCTAACCTATTCTTACAAGCATTATTTAAAATTCAACTGACTACTGGCATGCTGAAAAGGGTTCATTAAAACTTATTATGTTTCAGTAGTAGAAGTTATATTATGTAACCAACTGCTAGAATATTAAGTTGGATAGTCAGTTGCTTTAGCTTAGGTGTACTACTCACATAGCATTGGTCAGCTGAAACCAAATGGTTGGGAAGCAAACCTCTTAACCACAGTGTCATTCCTGTGAGTCAAAGAAAAGAAATTGGTGACCAAGGCAGAACACATTATGTCCAAGATGGATCTTATTCTTTCTCTGGTTTCAATCATCAGACAGTAACAATGTTATGTCAATACCTTTAGGGGTTTCCTTGAATCATATTGATTCCAGCTTGTTAATTTATCAATCTTTATTAACCGAAATGTGAAGTTACAGGTCACAAATTGATAAAAATGATGTACACAAATATAAACACTTGTACATACGTAGCTCAGTATATGTGTGTTTGCATAAACACAACTGTTGCATAGTTTGCATCTACCAGATTCCATTCTCAATGGCTAAACTGGGGTTATAATAAAAGACACCTGCCCAAGGTGCCATGTAAAATTGAACACAGAATCATATGCTTATGAAGTGAACTTAACAACATAGCTACGAATGACTTTAGGGTATTATTGATTTACAGACTCTCAATATAAAATGTTTATTTTATTAATATCAAAGGAAAAAGAAAAATGTCTTTGCTACTTGCATAAATTTCGACTTTGAAACAGGAGGTATCAGCACTTTATAATTTTGAGTGCTAACATATAATATAAACACAGCAGAAAAGTGAAGAAAGTAATACATAAGTATTTCTTACAACAATTGGGTAGACAGTAGCTTCTTTAACAGTGAACTTCTTCACTCGGAATCCTTGACTCAAGTGAGCAGCCTGATACACAGCACCTAAAGCAGCAGCTTCATCTGTATTGATACTTTTACCCAGCTCTTTGCTAGAAAAATAGAAAACAAAAAAGAGAATAATCTTAAAATTATTAATCTGAGGTAAAGTTGGATGGAAGTGAGCAGGGGAATGTGTGAGAGCTAAAGTGAGTCAATAGGAGGATGAGGAGTGGGTGTATCAGTGAGATTAATATATTAAATAGATATAACAGCATAACCATATTCCTAGTTTTGATCCTTAGTTGGTGTCACTCTAATTTCACTTAATACTTTGTTCAAAGGTACAAATCTTACAAACTCACAAACTCCATGAATATGTAAGAATTCACTATTTACAAAGTAAGTTTCATTTGCTAATTAGTTATGTTTTGAATCTACTTGTCTTCATCAATTGCCATGGCTGTTAAAATTTCATACTTAATCACTTGCTCCCTTTCTGGCCATAACATACACTGCCTTTGTCAATAATGTCCAAAAAGACACCTAACAGTATTTGTCATTTGTTGAAAGTATTATAAATGCTGTGTGAATACAAGGTAGGTCCAAGCTTCCTCAAAATACTTGGTGTTAACTGGAGGATGCTCATGAACTGGTAGATGTAGGTTGCCAGAAAGAAGTTAGGAGCTCTCTATAAACAGAAAGAGTTACAATGCTCTGTCAACAGCTGACAGAATTACTTTCAATGTATTGATTTTATAGAAGTTATGTACTTAGATTTAGACTTTTCTCACTTTACAGTGTAGCAATTTTATTTAAAAAGAATAGTCATACAACTTAGTAGGTTGCTTCAGCATAGCTCACACAACCAAATATAACCTTTATAAGAAAGAATAAAGGACATTGAAAGGATAGCTAGAACAAAATAAATTGTAATGTGACATTATGCTCAGAAACATGATTATGTCTGTGAGATTATGTTCAGAAACTCAAGTTGACATCATTTTCAGTAACCCAAGTGTAACTTCAGTGGCATTGTTTTTCAGAGATAAGGATGAAGCTTATGCAAAGTCAGGTCATATAGATGAATACAAGTTGGTATTTCTAAATAATAGTTATTGACTTACCGTTTTACAACTTTAAGCAGATTCTCTTGAACTTTAGGAATACGAGTTCCACCTCCCATTAAGATTACGTCTTTAATTTCCTCCTACAATTAGATTTTAAAAAATTATTATCCTATTGATCAAGCAGTATATAAATCAAGATTAACAGAGCAAATTTTCTTTCCATCTTACCAAAGTTATTTCAGAATATTCTAAGGCTTTCTTAATTGGTATTGCAACACGTTCAAAGAGGTCAGCATTGAGTTCTTCAAAGATACTTCGAGTGACTTTTATACGCATGTCCTGATTATCAATCAAATTCTCAACTTGAGCATAATGGTCTGAGTTGGCACTTAAAATCATCTTTACACGTTCAGCTTCTTTAAAAAGCTTTGCCATACTACGCTGGTTTTTGAAGACATCCTGTGTTGTGAGTTTCTTCTTGTTAAATTGCTCAGCAAGATAGTTTCTAAAGCGCATAGTCATTTCAAGACCACCAAGTCTATTATCAAATCTGGAAAAGAAAAAATGAGCCAGTGTGGGAGACATGTGGAGATTTACCTGTTAGCATTCTAACTCATTTAAACAAATCAAATTCGCTTCTTTTTCAAAGGAAAAGATATCTCAATAAATCCACAGTTATAGACATCATTACAGGGTTTTACATCCTTCAGATTTAAGCATTATTTGAAGGAATCATCCAAGGTAGTTTTGGATGATCCAACCATTTCAGTTAGTGGTTTTGTACACACACACACATATATATATATATATATATATATATATCATCATCATCATCACCATCATTTAACATGAAAGGGTAGGATGGTCCACAAGAGCTGACCAGATAGAAAAACTACCCTGTGCTACTGTGTCTGTTTTGGCAGGGTTTTTCTGGCTGGATGCCCTTCCAAATGCCAACCATTTTACAGTGTGATTGAATGCTTTTTATATAGCAGCAGCACTCACAAGACAAGGAATTATGAGAGGGGCAGTAGCATTTGAGGAGGGGAACTTGTGTCAGAGGATGAAAGATTACTGTGCTGCTGTAGAGGAGATACCAATTTTGAATAATATGTGAATTACTGCATTATAATCCTGGAATATTATGCTACCATCATGGAACAATGTTTGCACCAGAGGATAGACATGATCAGCCAAAATACTCAGATAATCGTGGATATTAACTCTACCATGTCGAATAACTAAGGAGCCAAGAGAATTTGGAGATGTGGCTGCCCAAATCAACACAGAGCCACCTCCTGTTTTATGTTAGGAGGCCAAACAGTCTTTAAACTGTCTCCAGACATAAACTCACCCTAAAGTGGGAAAAAGGTGCATGATGATTCAGCAGAGATGACGTTTTATTGAGCCATTGACCAATTCTGGTAGTCTAGACACCAGTTTTCCCATTTATCAATGTTGATGGGAGACAAGAGAGGTTTAGTAATTGCAGCACTCCCATGGTATCCAACTTCATGGAGCTCATGCTGAATGGTTTTGGTTGACACAAGGGTTGGCTAGGTGGTAGTCTAGCCCTGCTGTTACTTTTGTTGCCATAATTCAATGGTTTTTTAAACATAATATGTTTCACTAATCTATGGTCCTTCTTTGTGAGCTTTGCTTTTCATCAGGAATTATGCTTACCACACCTAGTTTTACCTTGGTTTTGCAATGCCAACATAATTTTACAATTCAGCAATTTTAGTGAAACTCCAGGCATCCATACTCTGAGTCATCCTCTTTGGAAATCAGATAAGTCACAATGTTTGATGTAAATAGCTGGAAAACATCATTTTGATAGTTTATAAATGTAGAAGCATAGATTCGAAGGCCTCAGGTAACTTATCCGCTGTTATAATTCCATTCACATCTAGCACATTCCTATGATGTCGAATAACATCGCAATGCTGTCTTACTCATATTATTTATTCCACATGGTGTTAACATTGTTGGGGGGGGGGTCTATCCAAATAAATGTTTGTATATTTGTATAGCTTTTTCCATTAACTGTTTTATGAGTGATAATACATATTAAAGAAAGCAGAGGATAGTAGCTAAAAAAAATCTGAGAAACTATATAGAAAAGTCTCTTTGGTAAATGTTAATGAAGAGGGGCATTCAGACAAAGAACAGAAGAATGGAGACAAACATAACTATATTTTCTTAGCGACATACTCAGAAAGAACTTCAGAGCAATGCAGGATAATTAAAAGCAGGGCACTTTGTTTTTGTATTTGGTTTAAAAGATTCTTTATGTGAATTTGTGCATTGAAACATTGTGGTGTAATGACTCTCCCTGGACACAATAAAAGCATTCCATAAATTCTTTAAATTCCTTATCACAATGCTCCTCTGCTGTAAGTGAAAATCTCACTGGGGTAGACTTTTCCTAAGCACAACTCTTAGATTTAGCTGTATTGAAATTTAAAATGGCTTTAGCAATAATTAAACACAAACTTATAAGAATAAAAGTTACCAAGCAACTTACGCTACTCCATGTATGGTCAGTTGTGGGTTAATATCACGGGTATCTTCTTTGCTTTGACTAAGTACGTATCCTGGAAAATAAGAGTAAATGCATTAAAATATTTCAGTGTCCTAGAAAGTATAAGTAAATGCATTGAAATATGTTTGAGATCATCAATATAAGTCATAGAAGTTCATTACACATTATTATTTGTGTCTTTAATAGGGCAGAATTCCTTATACAGTTACTTTCTCACTAGTTTGGATGCATTCAAGTCCCTTTCATCAATTCCAATATTACTGCACCTCTCCAGTCACTGTAAATCTTGTGTCACAACCACTCAAAATCTAATGCCAGATATTAGCATCATACTATTTTCCTTTTGTGTGGAGTAAGAGGGTGTCTTATCAACAAAAGTAGATAATCTCTACACTTCTTATATCCAAACTTGCTTGCTAATGCTTCCTCTTATCAACTACTAATAATTTTGTCTCTTATTTACAAATTAATTCATGAAAATCATATTTTCTAGTATCTAAATGCATTTTTAATGATGGGGGTCAAACTGACCCTAAGGTATATCATGGTACAACAGGGTTAATAGTATTATATACTATGAAATAATACAACTTTAGGTCATATATCTATGACCTGATCACTGAAACTGAGGTGCAATGAATTATATCAAATGCACAACAAAACATGAAGATAGTAATAGCAAATATTGCTATATTTTGAAGGGTTACCATGAATATTTTGCAATATAATCTGGAGTGTTGTTGAGAGAGTCAGATAGGTTTCCTTGTAACTAAAGTTGGCAGAGGATCTACCCAACCCTCAACTCCAAAACAACATTCCTCCCTTTCTTATCCTCATCACTCCAGTTCTCTCACCATCTAGGTTATATAGACTTTAACAGACTGACATGTGCCTCATTGTTATCTTTCACCATTTATCCAGCCCTTGCTATTCATTACACTCACATCCCCGTCTTCCCTAGCACTGGTGCCACTTTAAAAAGCACTCAATACACTCTGTATAGTAGTTGGTGTTAGAAAGGTCATAGAAAACAAACCAAAAATAAAGCTCACAAGCAAAATGTGGTCCTCATGCTGAACACATTTAAGAAAGCTAAAATGATCCTTTCAACCCATATCAGCATGGAAAGAAAGCATAAAATGACAACAATAACGGTGTTTTGTTGTGGGCCTAAATACTTAAACATTCCCTGAAACCATCAATGCTATTTGTCACTGTTGTGTTAAAAGCTACTAAATTTGTTGTTTTCAAAAACAAAATAAAACAAAAAAACTTAACTCACCAACGACACTGGCAGTTGTGGAGCTGGCTCCCATATCATAAAATATAATGTATTGTGGTTTGTTGCTGAAATCCTTCCTACGGAATACTCCATAATTCAAGGCAACTACAAATGATAAATTATTGTCATCAAAAGTATAAACATTTGCAAAATCACAACTTTAGAAACCTTAATAGAATCTCTAAACATAACTACAATAAAAAATTAGTTAAAAAATGAATAGTATAAAATAATTTTCAATAACCAAGTTTGTTGACAGTAAAACCTTAAGGTACCTAAATTTTTAAATAACTATAGAAGCATCTACCCATGAAATTACTTTTATATCGGGTAGAAGTAGGGATTCACCAAGGATCAGCCCTTAGCCCCCGCTTATTCATCATAGTCCTCCAGGCAACAACAAAGGAATTCAAAACATATGCCCTTGGGAGCTCCTCTATGCTGATGACCTTGCTCTCATAGCAGAATCACTACCAGAACTAGAGAAGAAATTTCAGGTGTGGAAGCAAGGTTTAGAATCGAAGGGCCTTAGAGTCAATGTTTCAAAAACCAAAGTCCTAGTAAGTAGGAAGGTGAACAAATCACAAACGCCTTCAGGTAGATAGATGGCCCTGCTCAATCTGTAGAAAAGGTGTAGGTCAAAATTCCATAAGATGTACCCAGTGTAAGCTATGGACACATAAGAGGTGCAGCAACATCAAAGGAAGGTTAACCAGGATGATAGCTTTTGTGTGCAGCAGATGCACAGGGGCAAAATAACACTGCAGATGCTCAGAAAATGGATTCCATCACATGTCAGGGGGAGAAACTAGAAGTAGTTGTCAGCTTCTGCTACCTAGGTGACCAAGTCTGGAGTGGGGTGGTGGATGCTCAGAGAATGTTGCCACTAGAATAAGAATAGCCTGGGCAAAGTTCAGATAGCTCCTACCTAAGCTGGTAACAAAAGGCTTCTCAGTGTGAAAGGTAGACAGTATGATGCACATGTGCGAACTGCCATGCTACACGGCAGTGAAACATGGGCCACAACTGCTGAAGACATGTGTAGGCTTGAAAGAAATGAAGCTAGTACGATCCCCTGGATGTGTAATGTCAGTGTGCACACACAAGAGTGTAAGTGCCCTGAGAGAAATGTTGGACCGTAAGAAGCATCAGATGTGGTGTGCAAGAGAGATAACTGTGCTGCATATGGGTGAGGAGAGCTGTGTAAAGAAATGTCACTCCCTAACAGTGGAAGGAACCTGTGGAAGAGGGAGACCCAGGAAAACATGGGATGATGTGGTGAAGCATGATCTTCGAATGTTGAGCCTCACAGAGGTGATGACAAGAGACCGAGACTTCTGGAGATATGCTGTGATTGAGAAGACCCGACAAGTCAAGTGAGATCACAGCTGTAGCCTATACCAGTGTCACATAACTAACCCATTTAAAAAGTACCTTTGAATTGTCGGGCAACACACTGTGCTTGAGGAGACCTACTGAGTCAAGTAAAATCTAAAATCAAAAATGGAAATGGTAGTTGTGGCCAATACCAGTGCACCTGACTGGCTCTCGTGCTGGTGGTAAGCAATAAGCACCATTCATGTGTGGGTTGTTGCCAGTGCCGCCTGACTGGCTCAAGTAAAAAGCACCGTCCAAATGTGGTCGATGCCAGCACCCCCACCCCAACTGGCTCCTATGCTGGTGGCACGTAAAAAGCACCCACTACACTCTTGGAGTGGTTGGTGTTAGGATGGGCATCCAGCTGTAGAAACATTGCCAGATCATATTGGAGCCTGGTGCAACTTCCTGGCTTGCCAGTCCCCAGTCAAACCATCCAACCCATGTCAGCATGGAAAACGAACGTTAAATGATGATGATGACAAATGTATAAAATAAATTTCAGAGTAAATGTCATTAAGAATATTGATTATAAACACACAGAATATACTATATGTAATTTATCATGTTTGTCTACAAGAGAATATGAATGTAGGATTCCATCATATCTGCTAATAATAAACTATAATAAATTGAGTCTTTAACCAACATGTATGACAAAGTAGCAAACAATAAGAACACTACATCAAAGTAGTAAGTATTCAGACGAAGGTCTATATCAAAAGTTTTAAAAACTATTTAGGGTAGCTAGCCATCATACATAATAATAATCAATAAGAGATATTGTTCTCAGAATAATTAACAAAGTGGCCAAAAACAAAGCCTTACAGTAACTAGTGACAAAGTATGCTAAAAATAAATGTTGATTCTCAGTGAAATTAGGAAAAAAAAAAAACATCAGGGTAGATACCTGCAGCATTCACACTCATCAGTTGTAATAAATTAAGGCCACCGATGTGAACAGCTTCCTTGACTGAGTTACGTTCTGCCTGGTTGAAGTGTGTGGGCACTGTCACCACAACATCCTTGATATTTTGTTCTGGAAAAATAAATAGATTCATATTTTAGCAGATCATTATCTGATGATATCATCTAACACAATTGTCCATTGTTGACCTGCATGTGACTAGCAAACCAAATCCTTTAGACACATACCCAAAGGCACTGCAAACATGCAGTAGTCACAGATGGTGTAAACAAAGAAGTTAACCCGTGTTCTCTAACACTTGTGATTATCCTGTATCAATTTTTCTCACGGAATATCAAGGTTTTTTTCATTCATAACATGCCACTTAATTATCTCTAGCACAAGACTCCAGCTCTCTTGCATAGCTAGCACAATGCTTTAAACCTATATTTAATATTGCATTCATCTGTCTTTATTGGTGTCTAGAAAGTGCTCCATAGAGTGCTTGACAAGACAGGCATGAGCTATCGATGTGGATAATGGGTAATATCCAGTACAGATGAGCCCTCAACAGTAACCATAATGGTTCTCTAATCTTACCTTACCATATGCTAGTTTACCCCCATCACATCATGCCCCTTGATTAACATCAAATTCACTCATCCATCCACAAACACTCTCCAAGCTTTCCTATCATTTATGAACTCTCTTGCCTCTCTCACTCCAACACCTCTAACCACCAAAGCTTTCTTCACTCCATCCATTCACACAAACTGAGGTCTGCCTCTGGTTCTGCTGCCTATCACTTCTGCCTTCATCACCCTCCTTACCATCCACTCCTCATCCATCCTCTTCATGTGGTCAAACAACCTCAACATTCATCTATCCATTTTGGTTGTTAGTTTTTCTCTCATTCCTGTTCACCATTGCACCTCCTCATTCACCATCCTGTCCATGTGTCACACCAACCATAGTCCTCAAACACATCTAGTCCCCTTTCTGCCTCTCTCAGCCCTCATATAACATTGTCAGCACACTTCCTCAGCCAACAACACCACCAGTTTTTAATGAATTAAAGGATTCTTTTGTATAGTTTGATTCTGCATTAACCTGATCCTTAACTGCCTTTCAGTGATAGATTGATAATGAGAAGACTTTAAATGTGTTTTTTAAATATTTTTCATGATATGTAAGAATATTCTGTTGTACATAGTCTTCAGCATATTAAGTGCTTGTGATATATGAGTTAGATTTTACTCAAATAAGAATAAGAAATAGTGAAGTTTTACAGTAACCAAACCCTCATTTCTTCATTAGTGTATATTTAAATGTATTACACACAGAAAATGATGAGATGGTCACTGCTGAAATGCTTTTCATTAACAGGTATGTTTAATGAGGACAGACCTGGGTCTAAACATAATATACACACACAGATATCATGACAAATAAAGAGCAAAAGTGCAGTTCCAAATTATTTCCAAAACTGACACCATCTCACAATTGAACTATTTATAAAAAAATCTATGGCACAAACTTTTGCTTTTCTTATCACCATAGGTTGGAATATTTTCCCAACTCATGTCAAATGTCAGCCCATATAATTTTGCAGTTGGCAACCTATCTCAATGAAACAAACAAGAAAAGTACTTATTCTGTGAGAAAAGAACTGAAGCAAGTACAAGAGCTACATCTAGGTAATTTTGGGAGGTTTCAGACTCCTGAATCAAGAGACCAAGGAAATATCTTATGAGGCCTTTCATACCTAGAAAAATATTGATCCTTCTCCTGAAGTTAAAGGTAATTCATTAAGAAGCAGAAAAGTAAAATGTTTAGTCATCTAGTCTTCTTCCAGGTATTTAATTAAATTAGTTTGAACTCAGCCTCACTGAGAGACTAACTTCATGCAAGTATATAATGACTTGCTAAGTTAAGGTTAATCATAGGCTAGACTGACATGATCTGGTTAACAATATTTGTTGTAATGATCTCCTTATGATGTCTCCATTACAAAAAGAATCACTTCGCGTGAGATTAATCTGTAATTATTATCCAAGCATTTGTTGTCCTTGCAGTGAGAATTAAAACAAGATTTCTTTCATAGAAATATCCCAAACTTCATATTCAAAGAATTATGAAATGGAGTTATTGTAACATTCATGTTTATCTCAAGGACATTAGTAACATAGATGATTCTACTGGAATTTAAGTGTGGGTTATAGATTTGCTAGCTGACACAGCACCTGTGATTATTAGTAGGTTATAAAAATTAAAATTTACATCACTGATGAAAAGGAAGTAAAAAACAAAATGTTAAATACCTGCAAAATTTTCTGCCAACTGTTTGCAATATTCTAGCAGCATACCAAGAAGTTCTTCAGTACTGTAAGAAGTTTCCCTATACAAAATAAAAACAATAATTCAAGTTACAACCATTCGAGAGATGCTTTTTAAATGAGCAGCCATGTAGATAATGGGCAGTGGGTGAGCTGATTATAATTAAAAAATATCAATTTGAATGTGTTATTCTTTTCTTGTCTCATTTTTCTTGTCTCATATAAGCCAATAACATGTCATGATACAGAGTCTTAGAGTAGCTGTCCACCGAAGTTCCATATAATATGGGAATGAAAAAGGAAAAGGAGGAAAATACAATGTTACTAAAACAAAGACACATTCACAAGTAGACAAACAAATGGTTTGATTAGGGTATAATCAATTTGGCGAGGAAACTAAAGAGAAAATATTACGACGATGACCACCACAGATCTACAATGGAAGAATTCACCACGTGTAGTTGAGGGTAAAAGAAATCGTTGAACGACGGTAAGTACGTCCAAAATTTATAAAGCAGTGACATACATACATACATAGATACTTGTAGTACACATGTATATACGTGCAGAGTGAAAATAAATCACACTATTTAATGTGACGGACTACACTGCAAAAAAATCAAAAATTTCATTTCTGTTTACAAACTTTCTCCGTGTCTATACGCACAAATACTTTTATGTATACACACGCAATATTTAAGAAAAAAAGGAATATACACAAAAAAGAACGAAACATGTGTATATACACACGCAATATTTAAGAACAAGGAATATACACAAAAAAGAACGAATCAAAAACAAATATTTTATATTTTACTTTTATCGTATTGTTGTTTACATTTTCTGTCTCTACGGATGACCAGAACCAACAGAATCGCCATGGTGAAATCCATAGCGGCGTGCGATAAGACTGGTCGCTGCTCTAAAATAGAACACTGCCCAGAAAATCACACCTGCCACATCTGTACGGAACCCGAAAATACGTTCCGTAATCGCTGGGTCGAATGTGGGACATGTCTCATCTCTGTCTGCCTCCAATGTGCCACGGACTTTCAGAAGATCCCAGGCCAAAAAAAGAGCCATCATAATGCTATGATGGATAGACTCTGGAAGATGGTTCAGCTTAAATCTTGGACTTTTCAGTGTCAGGCCTGCGTGCCTCCACAACCGACGATTGTGTCTCCCCCTGCCACTCCCGTGGAGGAGGCGGAACAGCAACAGCAGCAACAACAAAATCAACCACAACCAGAGCAGCAGCAACAACAACAGCAGCAGCAACAACAAAATCAACCACAACCAGAGCAGCAGCAACAACAAAATCAACCACAACCAGAGCAGCAGCAACAACAACATCAACAACAACAACAGCAACAACAAAATCAACCACAACCAGAGCAACAGCAGCAACAACAACAACACCAATTGACCAGTGCGGTTCTTGCAGAACTGCAACAATCGATCTGTGCTTTAAAAGGGGAAGTAGCAGGAATAAAAGCAACCATTCAGGTTGGACTCCACAATGAGGGGTCTTATCGGAATGCTCTGCTAAAGAACCTCCCTGTACCTGTACCTCTTGTCGCATTTAAGACCGCGGATTCTGCCACCCATGAAGTCATTGCCATTGGGGTGCCAGAAGACATGGCTGATCTTCAGGCTTTTGCTGCCAACTCAGCCAAAGACCTAGGCTGCGTTCCCCCAACGGGTGCTATCCGCCTTGGACGACCTGGCCCAAAACCTAGGCTCATCAAGTTGTCTTTTACGGACCCCACTGAGGCAACCTCTTACCATCTGGCCTCAGTTAAAGCTGGGCGGGAAAATCGGACCACCTTCCGAACACGCCCAGGCTTACCGTCCAATGTACGTCCGAAGCTACATGTAGTGGCTTCCCTGAATAGGAACTCAGCTCTACAGGAAAGCTTCAGTCTTCGGGAAGATGGACAAATCTGGAGATTTGTCAAGACTGCTGAAACGTGGAAGAGAGATACCAGCTGGTCTGAGTGCTCTCTACCCACAATAACTAAAAAGACTACAGCAACTCAGGGAAACTAAGCCAGAACAACCTGCCATCCTCTACACACCATCATAAACTGCGAGCAGGGTACAAATTGTTGTCCTTAAATGCTCGCAGTTTATGCAACAAAATACATTTGTTCAACGCCTACGTCAGAAGTGTTGACCCTGACTTCATCACTGTCACGGAAACATGGGCGCATTCCTTACTCTGTGATGGGGTTTTCAACATTACGGGGTACAACCTCTTCCGTAAGGACCGCACTAACCGCCGTGGTGGTGGTGTGATGGTCTACGTTCGTTCAAATTTTTTGGTAATTCCTTGTGCCGATTTGAACGAATCACAAGAAGAAGTTTTTTTCTGTGACGTGCGTATGACCATGTCAACACTCCTGCTTGGCGTTGTTTATCGTCCCCCAAGTTACCATCGGGACACACAGCTTTGCAATGTCCTCCGAGCTGCTGCCAGGAAAACAGCCACTTATGTGTTTATTGCAGGCGATTTCAATCATCCTGAGATCAATTGGGAGACCTTCCAATGGCCACAGAGTGCAAACGATTTTGTTGAGCTTGTGCTGGACTCAAACTGGTCACAAGTAGTCACCTCTCCAACAAGAGGCGACAACACCTTGGACCTGCTCTTCACAACTCCTGAAGCGGTTATCAATTGCACTACGGAGGAACCTCTAGGTGACTCTGATCATGCTATGATCATCGCCAATCTGGCTCTTGCGGGCAACAAAAACCTGAACCATCTCCAATCTGCTTCCTTCGATTGGAAGAGAGCAGATTGGAACCTGTACCACACTGAACTACAGCACCCAAACTGGCGTGAATTCTACAACTCTGGAGATGTGAATACTATACTCCAGAGTATCCTGGACTCAATATGGGCAGCATGTGCAGCATCAGTGCCACGTAAACAAAAAAAGAAGAACCGCCCCAAAAGGGCAATTTGGGAAACTTCAGCGGTCCGACTTGCCAGGAGGGAACGTCGGACTGCTGAACGGGAATACAGGTTGCATAAATCAGACACCAACAGGAAGAAGCGGAATAAATCCTCCAACCATCTCAAGCAAGTGACAAAAAAAGCAGTGCTTGAATTTGAACAGTGCATAGCAGCCAATCCTGACAGCAAGGTTTTCTGGAAATATGTGCACTCAAAGCAGAGACCTCACTCTCCAGTGGGCCCTCTTCGCAACCCTCACACAAACCAGATCACTGACGACCCCAAGGAATGCGCAGAACTCATTGCCGAGTGCTATGCAAACATATTCACTGTTGAAAGTCAAAATGTACCATCTTCACCATCACTAACAGCAAACTCCATAACAACTATGGAATTTACACCTGCAATGCTGCGACGTCACCTTCAAAATAAGCGCAACTATGCCTCCCCTGGTCTCGATGGAGTTACACACCTGCTTCTCAAACGTGGCAGGCACTTCCTTTTACACCAGCTTTCTATTTTCTTCCAGTACTGTCTCAACAATGGTGCTACTCCGGAGCAGTGGAAAACTGCCAGTGTCATTCCTCTGTTCAAAAAGGGCGACCGCACATCACCTGTCAACTATCGCCCAGTCAGTCTCACTAGCTGTATTGCAAAACTGATGGAATCGTGTGTCAGAGAAACACTCTGGAACTTCTGGAGCTCTCACAGTCTCATCCGACCCTCACAATATGGATTTGTCCCTAACTCCAGCTGCAGTGACCAGCTTGTCGAGTTCCTTGAGGACATTACTCAGATTACTGACAGTGGCTCATGGGTGGATGTTGTCTACCTTGACTTTGCTAAGGCTTTCAACTCTGTGCCACACAAAAGGCTTATGGTGAAACTCTCTGCAATGGGTGTGGGGGATGACCTTTTTAACTGGTTGAAATCCTTCATCCTCAGCCGAAAGGAGGTAGTCACAGTTCTAGGACAGCACTCTACACCATATGAGATGTCATCGGGTGTACCACAGGGATCTGTCCTTGGCCCCCTCTTGTTTGTGGCATACATTAACGACATAGATGCCAATTTAAAGAATGCCACAGTATTGAAATATGCAGACGACATCAAGCTGTACCTTGAAATCAAGAGGACAGATCCTGATGTCTACAACTCTTTCCTGCAATCAGACCTAGACACAATGCAGCAATGGATCACAGACTGGCAACTGAAACTGGCTGTGGACAAGTGTACCACCATGCATTTTGGGAGAAAAAACCCTGCGTTCACATACTCCCTCCACAACACTGATATCAAGAAATCCTCTTGCGAGCGTGACCTAGGCATCACTGTCAGCAGTGATTTGCGTTGGTCAAAGCATATCTCTAAGATTGTCAGGAAGGCCGAGGGTGTCTTGGCATCACTCAGCAGGTCTTTTGTTAGCCGCTCTCCAGCCATCTATTTAAAACTGTATACAGCTATGGTACGACCACACTTGGAATTCGCATCATCAGTTTGGAACCCCTATCTTGCACAGAACATTGACCTCCTGGAATCTGTCCAGAGACGTGCAACCAAACGCATACCCTCCATCAGACACCTACCATATTCTGAGCGCCTTGTTTCCCTGGGCATGGATTCACTGAAGCTCCGGCGTTTGGCGACGGACTTGGTAAACACCCACAAAGTTATCAACCACCTCACCAACAACAACACTGAACACCTTTTTGATCTCCATGTGTCTAACACACGTGGACATGCCTACAAAGTCAGAAAACAATACAGCTCCCATGACTTTCGGAAACATTTTTTCACGCTCAGAGTTGCTGAAGCATGGAATAAACTGCCTGCGTCAGTTGTTGACTGCCATGACACTGCATCTTTTAAGGCCCTCATGCTTTCCGAAATCCGCCGAAACTTCACCTGATTATATATACACTTTAGATGAGTTGTAGTGCACCTGAGCACTGTACACAATTATTATTATTATTATTATTATTATTATTATTATTATTCAAGTAATGATGATTCCACTGAAATGAAAATTGTAAGTTTTAATAGAGTAATGAAATGCCTTACCAAAATCTACAAATATAGACATAATAGTGTTATATAATAGATGAACAGATAACATACTAGACATGGACACACAATGTTACAATTTAAATAACCAAACTAGTACTAGACATTTCTCACAGTAGGAAGGCTGACATTCTGACAGCTGATCACTATCAAAATCATTTGGCAACAGATTTGTGTTAAATCTAATATTTGCACAACAATAATACTGAATGGTCAGCATAATTCTCACCTTGTGTATAGTTAATACACAAATTAAGGAAATGTGAAGTAGCAGAAGTGACAGAATGCAGGTGGTTGTAATTTACCCCCAGGCTCTGAACTAAATGAAATTGTTTCAAGTGAGAGAAAACACTTCAGATGAATTCATTTGGAAAATACTGGATTTTACAAGATGTATAGATAAACACTATATTACAAACCAACCAAGCTTATACCACATTGATGAAATGAATATTAAAACAATGACAAAAACACACACATAAAAAAACAAAATTGAACACTTACTCATCTACTTTGAAGATAACAGTACCTCTTTCTTCATCTTTAACTAGCGTATAGAAAGGGAAACGTTCCTGATAAAGCTTCACAGCAGGGTCATTAAATTGTTTCCCAACAATGTCCATTAAGTAAATATAAGCATTTACAGGCATTTTTACTCGCTACAAAAAAGAAAAAAAGTCTTAAAAGTCAGGTCATTGAAATTTCAGATAGAGACTTTATTTTTACAAATAAGATATCAAGCTTTTAAAAGGGCACAAAATACTGTAGTTATTTTCTATCATCTGTTTATCTTATAGACAAGTTTCTACTTCAATTTTAATTTCTTTGGCATTGTATGGTTAAGGTTTTGATAAATAGACTACATGATAATGTATTTTAGACCTTGTTGCCTCTATATACTTGTATCTTTTAGCTCTCCTGCCATATTTATCCTGCAAATATTCAAAATGGGAATCAGTCACATCAACGGTCATATGTCCTGCTCCTGTTCTCATGGATAATTTTTTTTAAATAACAATAAAAATAGACACACTCAGTTCTGTGTAGTAATTATGAAAACTAGTAAAAACTTCCTTGTTATTAGGAAAGGTTTTATATATAAGCTGGTTAACACTGCCTACAACAGTTATATCAAATATGAACAGGAAGCCACAATGAAAGAAATGTACAACTATGAATGAAGAACAATAGAAAGCTTTCTCCATTTTGGTCTGCCTGCCATCTCCCAGCAATCCCCTTATCCTCATTTCCTCTTCCATCATCATTGGCTATGTCTTTCTCAATCTTTAATTGCATTCCACATTTATTTCCATTAGTCCCCTCACTCAGTCACTCCTCTTTCTTCAGCCTTCTCACCCCATTTCTCTTCACAACATCCACTTAAGTGCAGTTGTCACACTACTACATTTTCAATAAACAAACCAAGAAATTATTGTATATTTACTCCAACAGTCATTCTGCACACAGTCACTTCCAGCTACTTTCCACTTCACCACATACTTCTTCTTACCTTTTACCTCCATATTTTCTCTCCCATCCATCCCTACTGTCTGCTATTAATACCAGATCCTGTGTACAGCAACTCTCATGGTAAACCTTTTATATTCATGTCAACATCTCTGTCAGAACTACAGAGTAGAAGGCTTAAAACAGAATCTTGATGCATTCCAAACTCGTCACTGTTCTTGTCCTTCATTCTTACAACTGAGTGCTTTCCCTCTTATATCCACATCATTAATGTTAGCTAACCATTCCTCCACACTTAACTATCTCAATGCCCATGTCATCACTTCACAAGGAATCTTTTAGTTGCTATTCCATTTCCTCCTGACATTTAACAACTTTTTCAAATCTCCACCTTCCCCTAATTCTATCTGGATCCACAACAATTTGCTCTACTCCATCCTTCAAAGGAATCTTTAGGTTTTCACAATTAAATTTGTGCATTGTTGCTTTTAACCTAAAATCACTAACAGAAGGTCATTATCAAACCTATAATGGATTGGAACAGTAAAAATTTAGCTTCTAAACTTCTTGGTCTGGTTAATCCCCAAACTCATAAAGTTCACACAGTTCTCAGCAAGAGAGAGTACATGAAAATCAAAAGCAGGATCTTACTGTTGATAAAGCCAAATCAGAAAATTGTCTCTCTTCTCCTTTAAAGGCAATAATCGTTGCAGTTGTTCTTTTGGATTCTCTGTAAGAAAGACAAATAACTATGAAAAATGCTTACAGTCAGAAAGTATACAACAAGAAAATAATTCAAAGAATTTAAAGAAAAAAATACATACAATAAAATCATTAACTGTATTGATAATAATAATTTAGTTTGTTTACAAGTTATGTACAAGTCATAAAAAAAAAATGGCCTTACAGATTTAATACTATTTCCATGGGTACTCCTGGCTGAAACAAAAAAGAAAATAAATTTCAAATTGAAATTATAAATATGTGCATGAGAGTGATCAACAAATCGACACAGAAAGAAAAATGTAGACTATAGATAACACACACATAGTGCAAACTACACACAAAGTGAGAAGGAAAAAAGGGGAATAAGGGAGAAGAATATCATAGTTAAAAAGAAGTAACATATTTATAAAATAAAAGCAAGAGTTTATTGTAGTGTTTGCTTAACAATAATGATTTTCACACAAGTGATTTGGTGGGAATTGATATACATGAACTACATTTTTGGATAAAAATATCATTTGATAATAAAAATCTCCATGTATAAAAATAAAGAAGCTACTTTCACTAAAAAAACATTATGTATAAAATTATAGTCTGACCAATGCATGCATGCATGTAAAAGTCAACATGTAAATGATTACAATACACACAAAAAAAAAAGCACTCGATTTCCACCAAGTCACCTGTGTGAAAATCTTTCAGTAATCAATACAATAGATCCTTTCTTTATTTTATATATTACATTACTTCTTTTTAGCTATTGTATTCTTTTTCTCCCATACTCTCGTTTTTACTTCTCTTTTGTCTACATCTTCATATATATATATATATATATATAAAACAAAATCTGTTTTCTAGCCATACCTTTACAATTCCAATCTTCATGAAATTGGAGCCCAGATCTACAGACATCACAGCAAAGCTCTCTATAAAAGAAGGAAAATCAAATTTTGTCACTAGTTTGACAAAAATACAGAAATTATTTTTAAAATAGATTAATAACCAATATGAACTAGGTTTTTGCTTAACAAGTATAGTGTAAAAAATTGTCCCCACTGTGTGACTTGATTACAGAACTGATTTCACATCGAAAACCTGAGCATTACTGTATAGTGATATATATTAATATATAGTAATACAAATGATATATTATCTGTAGAAGACATTTAACTGTCAATGTCTGTAGCAGACACTTAACCATTCAATGGATAGATGTAAATAGGTAGGTAGCATAGGAGGTATAATACATTACTACCAACAGCTTATAGTACTGAAATGAAATCCTTCCATATTGAAGCCATCAAATATACTGGTGTACTAACAAGAATAGCAATACATCTCTGTAAGCAACTTTATATATGAAAAATAGAGATGAAATCTTTCACATAGCAAAAAAAAAAAAAAGAAACAAATGTAAGAAAAAAAAAACAAACTGAAAATTTCAGTGTAGTAAATGTTATATGACCACAAGTGACACCAACACTAAAATTATTATTGAAAGTTAGAAAGAAATTGTTCAGCCCAGATCACTAATCTAATACACCAATGATCAAACACATAACAGTGACTATCATAACTATTTGTCTTCATACAGTGTATCTAGAATGATATTATGAAGTGTTTTTTCCCATTTCAAGATGGTAGGATATGATTTAAGGGGTGCTATTTCTAGCAGGATGATCAATCATGAAGAAGCTCCCTGTTGACTCAAGGGTGAAATTGCTTAGTTTGATACTTAGTTTGTTGTTGTCCTGTCAGAATTGATTGTATCTGACTTCCACTAGGATTCAATAATTGAAATTATTATTCATAAAATACTCTTGCACCTAAGTGAAACATCTATATATTAATATGCTAAATCCAAATGCATTACACTGTCACATGGTTAGTTGAAGGGAGAGGTGAAGAGCAAGAGAAAAAGAGAGAGAGAGGTGTTAACAACGTGAGGTAGGAGGAAAGTAATAGTTATAATGTGGTTAAAAAGTTAGTTGACGGGAGAGATATAGAGAAATAATTAGAAATTCAATGTTTAGCAGAAGGGTGATGTTCTGGTGGTGAGGTTAAAGAAATGCTCTCTCTCAGAGGGGAGGGCAGTTATATTAAGAATGGAATGCAGACAAAATGAGAGTAGTGATGTTATGCCAGCCAATGTCATTGCACTGTCATGTGGTTAGTGGACATGAGAGGTGAAGAGGAATGAGGACATGAAGAATGGAATGACATGGTTAAAAAGTTTATTGAAGTTAGAGGTAGAGAGAAAAATATAAAATGCTTAGCAGAGGGAAATTTTAAACATTATATATTATTGTGACTGACAAGAAAATAATGTTACAATATTTAATTTTTTTATATCTTCTCTCAGTTGCTCAATTAGCTGTCTATCCACATTGACAAATACATCATTGGATGGACGGTGGAAAGAAAGCTTATAGTAGATATAATAATAAGCTTATAGATCAATGAAAATGAAATAGCTTAGCAAAATAGTTATGGATATTATTTCATTTTTAAATATTTTTTTTTTAAATTATTCAAACTTTGTATTGTCAGACTAGTTAGATACATGAAGGGCAAGAAAAATGGATATAAACAAACAACTGAACTGAAATGAAATGAAAATAATCTTGGTTGAGAAACAACTTAGACTGAACTTTGTTATTGAAAACTATAATGGTGGTGGTGATGAGGAAGGTGATGGAAGTGACCGTGATGAGTGGCTAGTGAAAATGTATTTATTTTTTATTTGAAATAAATTTTTTATATCGCCTATCACTTAATACATGTGCATAAGTGCAATTATTTATCAACTGCTAACTTGAACATTGATATTTGTTTATAAAATATGGATCACAGATGATGTAAGCTAATAATAGAAAGAATGAGATGGTATAGGTAATGATGTAAAGAGAAGCAGTGGGTTGAATCACTAGAACAAGCATGTGAGCAGCAGTGTATATGAGGAAAAAATATCAAAGAAAATACAGTTAGTATTTACAACAGATAAGAGAATGTGTTCGAAATAGAATAGAAAATGAAAGAGAATGTCAGAAAGACTGTAAACATATGGTTAAAAGTTACAACATTGGTAACATGAATATTCTCTGTAATCATTTGTGAAGCTCAGATTTATAATTGAACCTCTGAACTGCTGAAAGATTGGGAAAGTCATGCTCCCTAAATTACAACCTTTCCTGAAGAACTGAAAGGTTTTCTCTTATGAAAATAATGCAGAATATACAATTTCAAAAGAAACACTAAGTTTTATTATTCTCTATAAACTTGCAACCATCTAAAAAATTTTGTATTTATCGTGAGATTTTCACAGGTACTGCTAGTTATTGTTATTATTATTGAAAACAGTTTAAGAAAAGTCTGCAATATTGTGTAATGGTACTTTTTAAAAAAATGGTAGATTTAGCAGGCAAATTTTCAAACTGAATTGCAAGACTTTTCACCATGTTTAACTATATTTGCTTCAGCTTTACATATAGAAAATAAAAAATGATTCTATTGAAGTAATAGATTAATATCCTACTGACTTCCATCTATTTTACATAAGCACAACTAAAGAGAACTGATACTACAAGTCATCACATTTCAAGCTAAGATCCAAGAGAGCTACTTTTTCAAGTAAATCACTCTATCTTGCCTTTCTGGTATTTTCTAAAACAAATATGATAGATCAAGATCCAGAATACAGAATCATTTGGTAATTTCTAAAGGAACTGACTTCACAGTTTTTTGAAATAGTAAGCAGCAGTCAGGACACTGCTATTAGCTGTGACTATTCACTCTTATGGTACAAAAGTAACCACCTCATTCAATCATCATATATCTGAATTTATTGTTGAAACTTCCTTTAGTATAAAAGTTTCAGAGAATTGAAAATGTAACATTATTACTCTTTTACTCATTTCAGCCATGCAGCTGCAGTCATGTTGGAGCACCATTTGAGTGAAAATGGTTGTTTACAATCTCTAATAATCAAAAAGTTTTGTTTCTAGTGGAATGAAAATGAACCTTACCTGTAAGGTGCTAGTAGAATAGAAAAATATCTTACTTGGAAAAAGGTATGGGTTGGTAGACTGGAAGACCATCCAGTTGTAGAAAATGAGAAAAATGTTTGAAAAAATAATGGGACAAAGTGGGGAGAAAAGATCTTCAGATGTTGGGCTTCACAGAGGTGATGACAAGGGACAGAAACATCTGATAGTTTGCTGTACTTGAGAATACATGTCAAACTAAGTAAAACTGTGGTTGTCCTTGTGCACATGCATATCCCATACATCCCTCTTCAGCTGAGCGATCTTAATCTTGTGGGTTTGTGAGTGTTGGTGCCAAATAAAAAGCACCTATGTTGGTGCCACATAAAAGCGCTCGTGCTGGTGCTGCATGAAAGCACTCAGTATACTCAGTAAAGTAGTTGGCATTATGAATAGCATCTAGCCATAGAAATCATGTCAAAACAGACATAGAGCCCAGGCAGCTCATCAGCTGGACAGCTCCTGGTAAACCATCCAACCCATACCAACACTGAAAATGGACATTAAATGATGATACAACCCACATATACAAAACAATACAAGACCTGACCTTCCATCTATTTAAGGCAAAAGATTCCATAATCTTTATTGATGTTGTAATTTAAATTTCTTATTACTAAAAGGCATATGACTGTGTGGATAGAGATGCAATGTGGCAAATGTTGCAGCTGTATGGAGTGGATGGTAGATTGTTGAGAGCTGTACAGAGTTTTCATGGAGAAAGTAGGGCATGCGTTAGGGTGGGTGGTGAAGTGAGTGAGTGGTTTGATGTGAGAGTGGGGTTAAGACAGGGTTGTGTAATGTCTTTATGGCTGTTTAATCTATATATGGTGTAGTGAGAGAGGTGAATGCTAGAACCTTTGGTAGGGAAGCCCAAATGATGGGAGAAAATGGAGAAAAATGGCAGGCGAGTCTGGAAGAGTGTGTGAGAGGAGGAAACAAAGTGAATATAGCTAAGAGTAAGGTGATGAGATGTTTGAAAGATAGAATGGTTGGTAGGATGAATGTGAGTATAAATGGTGAAATGTTAGAGGAGGTAAGAGTTTTTAAGTATCTGGAATCACATGTGACAGCAGATGGAGGAGATGGGTGAGGAAGTGGGAGATAGAGCGAGGAAAGGTAATTAGCTACGTGGAGTTGTGAAAGGTATGCTGAGAGATAAAAGGTTGAGTATGAAAGTGAAAAGAGGTGTGTATGAGGGCATGATTGTGCCAACAATGTTATACGGTACAGAGATGTAGGTTCTGAGAGAGGCAGAAAGGAGGTGACTAGATGTGTTTGAGATGAGATGTTTGAAAGCTATGGCTGGTGTGACACATATAGACAGAATGAGAAGGTGAGCAGGCATGAAAGAAAATCTAACAACCAGAATGGATAGACAAATGTTGATGTGATTTAGTCACATGGAGAAGATGGATGAGGAGTGGATGGTAAGGAGGAGGATGAAGGCAGAAGTGGTAGGCAGCAGACCTCGGTCTGTGTGGATGGATGGAGTAAGGAAAGCTTTGGTGGTTAGAGGTGTTGGAGTGAGAGAGGCAAGAGAGTTTATAAATGATAGGAAAGCTTGGAGAGTGTTTGTGGATGGATGAGTGAATTGATGTTGCTCAAAGGGGTACAGAACCAGCATATGATGTGGCAGGGGTAAACCGGCATATTGCTGTTGTGCTCTGCTGCTGTTATCAAGGGTTGCGTTCTATGCCTTGACCCAAGCATAGAACAGGGCTTGCCTCTTTGAGCAGGGAAATGAATGGAATGCTTGGTGTGTGTCTTGTGGTTACCCACTCCTAAAAAAAGGGGGAATAGGCCTGGGTATATAAAAAAAAATAATTCCCAAAAGAATTAGGTTGAGATATTTTACCTGACAATTTAACTTGAGTGGAAACAAACAAAACTGTTATTAGCAGGGTGGATGCAAACTGTTGCCATGACATGATGGAGGTGAGTTGGTTCTGAAATGAAGAGAAACAGACGTATTAACTTAGAAATACCAGTAAATCTTTAATGTTAATTCATTTGTTTGTTCAGTTTTAATTTCCTACCCTTTAGCATTCAGATTAGTCTCTCAAATGTAATGCTTATTATTTACAGTGTTTTGAATTCATCATGCATTATCTTGTAATTTCAAGATTTCAATGATATGATTGTATATTTTTTGAATGTAAGGAAGGTGTAAGAGGTCAGATCTGGCCAGTTTAAATGTAAAGCAGAGATTATTTGGGCTGGATATGGTTGGTTTAAGTAAAATATGTCCAAGTAAAATAGAGTTAAACATCCAGCATCTGCATTTTATGTTCTGTTGCTTAAAGGAAACTGAAAACAATTTGGCTATATAACAATGATCAGATCATCTATATGAGGAACTGGGATAAGCTCAAGCTTTGTAAAATGGTTGAGAGATATTGCTGTACAAGTATTTTCATATCAGAGTTGCTAGCAAAAACATTGTTTCCATTCTTTGACAACTTTTAAAAGCTTGAAGAAAATGGTAGCTGTGGTCAATGGTAGGGAATGAGTGAAGAATTGAAACTAGATTATGAATATAACTATATCAGTTCACAATTGATATATGTGCACTTGACTTCACCTTTCTGCTTTCCAAAGTTGATAAAATAAGTCTCAGTTATGTTCTGGAGTCAATACAATTGATTACAGCTACTTCAAGTATTTGTCACCTTAAGCCTATATTAGATATCAAGGACTGGTAGGGTCATTAGGTCTTCAGACAAAATACCCTATGGTATTTCTTCAGGCACTTTACATTAAATGTCTTTTCATCCTTGCAGAGTCATACAAGATAACTACTGGGTCAATGCAATCAACTCTCTCCCTCCAGTCTGCTGGCCTTGTATCTAAATAAGAAACAGGTATTATTATTATGCTGCTTTCTACTTTTTGCAAAAGTGTGACTATCAAACTTTCCCCAATTGAATATCAAGTCTATACAAGACATTTATTCATCCTATATCATTAGATGTTGCTTAGCTCCAAGTCAGCCCTGATTGAGCAGACCTATAATCTAAAGTATTCCAACCGTGACCATCCAATCTTTTATTCAGGATCATTTTACTCAATGTGCTCTTCCCTTTTTAAGATTGTAGGGCGCGATTTATAGATTTGACTGCTACTTCTAGCCGTTCGAGAGATCGCATAGCGACTCACTCGTATTTCTTAAAATTTAGTTCCAAACGAGTCCAGATCGATCAGACCTATGATCAGTCCCGTTTATATATAAGCATGTTGGCCCACATTATTCAATGTGACCCTATCTTACTAAGACGGTGGTATGATTTGAAGAAGATTTAGCTAATACACCTAGCAGCTTGAGAGACTATGTATAGGTTCCTTCGTTATCTCCGTCATCATCATTTGTGTAGGAGGTCTCAGACATATCTCTCCGAACTAAGGGAAAAAGTCTATAATTAATTCACTGAACAAAGGTTGTAGCGAAATGTGACAATGATAACTTCCACAGAATACTACAATAACCACAATATTAGAATCCGCGGAACTCTAAAGACAACTAATTCACTGTACATACAAACACATATGTGACACTGCACGTTTACTCCACACTGAGTATTGAGCACTCGTCTTTTTGGTTTTGTTTTTTCAATAACACACACTTTCCGTTCGATTTGTAAACAATATATACTTTCATTTAAACATATGTTATTTTTTCCGAAAAACGGGCGATCAATTTTTGCTCTGTTCAGCACACATTGTGTTAGCCCCTTTCTCAGATGCACACACCGATTTACAATTACATAAAATATAGCGATAGTAACGTGTGAACACACACACACATAAGAACAATCGAGAGACATCTGGACTTCATGTTGAGAAACTAAGAATTCTTTACATATCCATGAATAGATACACACACTTACAAACATACATTCACTTATACTCAACGCACACGCAAACCTTCAACATGGTTGCTCAAATGCAAGGAATAGCAGCCATATTTCCCTCTACACTCTTAAAAAA
This sequence comes from Octopus sinensis, assembly GCF_006345805.1. NCBI lineage: Eukaryota > Metazoa > Mollusca > Cephalopoda > Octopoda > Octopodidae > Octopus > Octopus sinensis. The sequence goes on along the minus strand of NC_043014.1, from coordinate 28,135,934 downwards.
TACGAAATGATCGCGGCTGGAATGCAAGTGATGGACAGACTGTTCAGGTAGGACGAGTCGAAGCTAATAACAACACGTGTGCGGCATCACATGAAAAGAATCTGAGTGGATTGAATGAAACAAGGAGTTAAGTCCAAGGGAGCGGCGTGGAACTGTAGAAAAAGACGGTGAAGGAGTGTAAAATGCAGAGGATATTAAGAGGTAATATCGGATAATTTAGGAGACATTTGTAATGTAATAAATTAAGAGCGGAGGAAAAGAGAAACACTATATGATTTTGTTCCGGTTATGGTTACAATATCGAGGAAGAGGTGGGATCTAGAAGTCACCAACATCGCTATTACTGTCTTGAACGCCACAAATTCATATTTCCCCATCTTCTATTTACTGGTATTGCATTAATGTTTGAAATCATAAGTATGAAGAGAAATTATTATTTTGACATTCAAATACTACACAGGTTTTCAAGCTATCTATATCTATCTCACTAGGGTCGATACATATAAATACCGGTAGGAGACAGAATCATCCATACTATCCCACCCACTTGGGCTTGTTCTTGGGCATGAGGCCATTCAGTACAATGCTAAGTGGTGGTAGTCGATGGGATAAAGGGACTTAAAGCAGTTGAAGTAAACAGACCTTACACAATACATGTCATAGCAGTCATATATATAAGCTCAGTTATTTTTACTTCGACAACTGTCAGAATGAATGGAAACCTATTATTAAAACAAAGGAAAAGGTTACAGGTGAGGATTAAATTTGTTTCGTCGGATTTTTTCGCGGTGCAGCAGGATTATTATAACGACTATATTTTCTAATACTATAAGGAATCGAAGAACTGTCAACATTGTGTTAGTTTTTCGTTCCTCCTTTCCGACTTCCAATGGAAGAGAATTACTATTTCAGAGAGGAAAGTGTGTGGATGGAGGTCCAAGTTAAGTAGGAGCTATATATATATATAAATATACACACCCTGGGTTTCTCGCCATAAAGGGTACCTTTATGGCGAGAAATCAAGATAACCCTAAAAACCGGCCTTCACCAGTAATTAACATAGACTGCTTTAATTCTTAGATTGTGCTTCTTTTCCGGATTTATGTTTTTTCTAGAAAAAAAAACGAGATATATATATATATATATATATATATATATATAAACGTTTATTTTTTTTCATTTACTGTCAAAATGAATGGAAACATTAAAAGTTTTAGATAAAGAAAAGGTCGTCGGAGTTAAATTAGTTTAACTTGATTTAAAAAATATTTTTTAGGTTAGCTTTAGTACAGTAAGCCGGGTTATTATAACGATTCTAATAATACAGAGAACCAAAGACATGTCAACATAGCGTTATTTTTTCCTTCTCCCTTGCGTCTGAAAGGGAAGGAATTACTATTTCAGGTAGGAAATTGTATAAATATAAATAAACACCCAAGATAAGTGAAAATATATAAATTTATAAACAGACAGATGGATAAATAGAGGGCTACAAAGATTCTACATTTTTTTTAGTGATTTCTGGAAAGTTATTCTAAAAATAAGGAAAAACGTGTAAACGGTTGCTTTAAACATCTATCCTTTTCTCTCTCTTTCCTATATATATATATATATATATATATATATACTTATAAATATAGAAAGAAAAAGGGAAGGATCAAATATAAAACAGCAAAAAGAAACTAAGCTTGGAGTGAATCTTACCGTGGTTTAAAAACTGAAACTCTGGTCGTATTTTGAGTACGTACGGTGCCTAGCTCAGTCTTTTTCTCTGTCAATCTCCATATGATCAAACATACAATCATGTGGCGCATTCCTATTGGTCTAAACCGGCAAGCCGGCTTACGTTACCCGCTGTCTAATGTATGGAAGCACAAATGTACAACTATAATTTATTGCTTTATATTCCTGTATTTTGACTTTTTTTTATTTTGTCTTTTCTTATTATTCCATTCACATCTAGGATGTATAATAAGAATATTAAATCGAACCCCAATACTTGACTTATGATTTATTTTGTCGACATTCGAAATTGAGAAAGACAAAGTTAGCTTCGGGGTATTTGAATTCAAAATGAAAACATTTTGTTCGGTTCAGCCAAATAACTGGGAGAATTAAGCAAATAATGATTTCAAATTGTTTCAAGTTTTGGTGCAAGGCCAGCAATTTTGAGAGGTGAGAGGGAAAGAAAATTACATCGACCTTGTTGCTCAAATGGTACTTATTTCATCGACCCCGAAATGATAAAAGGCAAAATCAACCACGATGAAATTTTCAACGCAGAACGTAAAGAGCCGAAAGAAACGCCGCTAGACATTTTATCCGACGCGCTAGCAATTCTGTCAGCTTGCCGTCTTTATTTTCAAATTTTGATTCAAGGCCAGCAATTTTAGGGGATGGGGTAATCAATTACTTGACTGGAACTTATTTTATCGACTCAATTTGAACTCAACGTAAAAACGGACGAAATGTCGCTAAGTATTTTGTGCGACGCGCTTACGACTCTGCCAGCTTGCCACCTTGAGCAAGGTAAAAAACTTGAAATTTTAGGGAAAGGGGGCTAGTCGATTACATTGGCTCGACTGGTACTTATTTCATCGACCCTGAAAAGAGAAAAAGAATGTCGACCTCGTCTCTAATCATTTTGTCCGGCATGCTAACGATTCTACCACTTCGCCGCCTTGAGGAAAGTAATAAAAGTAAGAATTTTCTTTTATTTGTCAGCAGTGTAACGGATGAGGGATATGATACAAGGACATAAATAAAGTAAGGGGATTTACATAAAATCGAATGAAAAAAAAATGAAACATAAATATACATGGTATACAACTATAAGGCCAATCGAGGAACCTCAATATCCCTGATCTCCCTGGATATCTAGGGCAAGTGTCCTCTCCGGTTGTCGTTCTCCGACTTACAAGCTTGTATTTCAAGTGGTCCCATCTGCTCTAGACATTTAATCCTTTGTCATCCACCTTTCAAATAATTTTGTTGCAGACAGCACCTCCCTCAACACTCTCACGTTCCTTTTCAAGTGAAATTTGGAAAAGTCGATGAAGGTTCTACCAAAGAGAAAAGTCTCTATCATATCTTTCTACTTAGTTCACCACACAACCTCTTTCGCTGTACCACAAGGTAAAAGCATGGGCCCAGGAACATGAGATGCAAGGGATGCAAGCGCACCTCCTAAAATTTTTGTGGGATGCTAAATCAAAACTTGCACCCCTTCTTGCTTTTCTCAGGTTTAGAAAACTGTAAAAATTGATCTGTAAAAAGTAGCTTGAAGTTAGGTTCCTTCTCAAAGAACAAAAACAAAAATAAAGAAAACAATAAGACCTTGTTTGTAAACAATTTTGGACCTGGGTTTGCACCACCCCGCCTCAAGAAAAATTCGTTCCCGATCCAGTGGATAGAGGAACGCTACCTTCCTTGCTCAGTTAAACAAGAGCGGCTAGCAATCCTCACGATGGGGCTCGACTGATAACCCTGATTCGTCTCATACGCAGCAACAGCTGTTCGACAAAACTCTTAGCAAGTCAGCAATGTCCGGATATTGAAAGGTGCGTGCAGGACGATTTCATCACGCTGCACAAATTCCGGACAGACCTGTTTGATGGCACTTCCAAGTTAAGGACTTCTGGAAATTATCCATTGTACATTTCGATGCAAGAGACCCCAGGGAAAGATAGACCAGTTCATTTTCGTTAACGCCCAGTTTCCTCGAGAACTCTGTCACTCTTCCCAACCACTAATTCTCTTCAGATTGCTAGAATGAAACATCCACTGATCCCGTTGCATGACTGGTAGAGGGCGATGGGTGTCTGACAACATTCCAGATAGCAAATGCCTAATCTCGGTCTTTACGTCATTCAGGACTGCAGTTCCGCCAAACAGACAAGCTGCGAAAAAACGTTTCACGAACTGTGTCCATTCCTGTTCACCACCTTGGAATATCTGCAGGTAGTACAACGTGAGCGCGTGTCTGCATATCAGCAGAGCATGTCTACCTCGCCATTCAGAGAGTATTGACGGAAGATGGACCGGATGGCGAGTGGAACGTATCCCTTCCACACAAAACTGAATAACAAACTATCCAAATTGATCAGACGGTAATTGGGGCAATGCTCGATAGTCAGTCAATGTATGCGACGTTAGCATTTTCCACGTCTGTTGTAACCTCTCAGGGCCATTTCTGACTAAGACTGGTTACTCTGCTCGTTATCCCGACGGGGTCCAGACTGAACCGAATATCAAACAGTATAACTGTTTAATATCCAAACGCCGTCCGACGGTATGGACCTGCCTCTTTATGGGCCAAACTGCAATCCCACCGTCTTGTCCCCGTTGATTTTGGTCTTGTTATCTTTAAAAGTCTCCATTTTGGTGACACCCGTGTGAAGATGGTGACGTCGTCGGGAGACATCGACAGTTGGAAAGGGATCGCCTCAAATGTTCCAGCTTCCATAAATGTGACTCTAGAACCAGCACATAGAGAAGAGTCGAGAGCAAGCGGTCTGTGAGACCGAACGTGCAATGCGAAACAGTTCCTAAAAGTGACCGTTCACTTTGGCCACAGAGCAGGTGCTGCTGTATGTTGCAACCTGAATCCGATCGATTTCAGGACAGCTTCCAAATAACGGTGGTCATTCCCTATCAATAACTTCCGCCTTATCCGAATCGATCAAGGCCCTAGCGAAGCCAGCTTTGTTCCCAATCCAACGATGTATCGTATAGGATGGAATTTGTCTTGGATGCACCTGTTCGGGATCGCGCACATTTGCGCTTTCCCGACTGTATTTTGACATTTTTTAAATTTTGTCTTTTCTCATTATTCCTAATTTACAACAACTGACAACAAGCGCTAATATTTTCGCTAACACCTTGACCGAAATCTTAAACTCTTGTAGTGGATGCGTGGATGTATTAATAAATACATAAGTGCTTTGTAATAAATTAAAGATTTATTATCACTACATCAATTTGTAAGCAATGTTACACATCGCTTGTACAAAATGCATATTAAATAGTGGTTGCAAATAATACATATTAAAGGAATGCATAATACAGGATACACATTAAAGCAGAATATGTTTGATGTGCGTGTGTGTAAATCATGCATGACAGAGTCACCTTTCTGAATATTCTTTCGTCGTCCTCATAAATGCGTGACGTTCTCTTAAACGTTGGTTCGGCTTCTCTCTAGATACCTATTTCTCCGTTCTATTTATAACATCTCAAATAGCCAGAAAAATAGATATACCGCAAGAGTGTTATTGCGTACAGTAGGTCGCTGGTCGTCCTGTTAAACTTCGCCTGACCTGCTCGGGTCAGAGGTCGAAGGGAGACGATCCATCATTTTTTGTCAGAACAAAGAGATTCTGATTTCGCGCCATTTTGTGCATTGGTATTTTACGACCAATGATTCTTGGGTCTGATTTCGAATCCAAGCTTTGAGAAGGAAGTGCTAATTCTTACACTACCCCCCTTCTAGTGAGAAAGCCACAGAGATCGAACGATATTGGAAATGTATTATTATTATTATTTTTATTATTATTATTTTTTTTTTTTTTGATTGTGTGCATGTAGAAAAAATTTTTTTTTTTACACATTGAACGATAAAAATATGGATGAAAGGTTTACAATTTGTATGTGCTATATGGTGGGCAATATGTATATGTGCCCAGGCAGAATTATGTTGGCGCGTTGAAAGAGATGTGCGTCTATTGATTACTCGACCTACTAGAGGTCTAATAGAGACAAGGTATCTTTCAGTGGCGAAAAAAAAAATCGAGTGATAGCACGCATGAGAACAAGATTTGTAAATGTGTGTGGATATACAGTTAGCAAAAAAATATATTTATGAGAAAGCAAACATTTTGAAGAGAAAACAAAAAATATGTACATGCAAAAATGAAAGAAATGTTCATCGGCAAAGTTCGATTTTGAAATGTTCCGTAAAAGTTCATACAGACAGTTTTTGTTTTCATTTTTTTTTTCTTTACGTACACAAATGTTCTTTGATTTCTCTGGGTGGGTGATGCAGTTATGTGTTCATTAGGAAGATGGATACGTTAGGAGTTCAGAACTTACCCGAAAAACTTGCACAAACCTTGCTGGCCATCGAACTGTTCTTCCTGATTTGGTGTGTCGGGGTTGTGCAGCATCTGTGGTGTTCGCTGGAGTTGCCGAGTCTGTTTGAGGAAAAGAGGGGACTGAATGTAAGTCCTCCTCGATGAAAGCTTTTTTTAAACGATCAATCGAGACCGTATTTCGTTTACCTCCAATATCGAGGACGAAATACTTGGGTTCTCTTTTGATGACCTTGTAGGGCCCGGAATATGGTGGTCGAAGTTGAGAGGGTATCCCATCATTCCTCACGAAGACATGAGTCCATGTGTTGATATCTTTTGGGACACGTGAAACGACGTTCTGTTGTCTGGGGCCTGAGGGTGATACTTGCGACATGGATGTTCGTAATCGGTGCACATATTGTTGTGGGTCAGGGAAGTTTTGTGAAACAGGTTCGATCATCTGCCCAGGTAAGGTGAGTGTTGTGCCATAAACGAGTTCGGCCGGAGTATATCCCAGTTCTTCCTTAATCGTGGATCGAATTCCAAGGAGGATGAGAGGGAGATGTTCCAACCAGTGAGAACTGTCTGGAGCAGCTTTTATAGATGCCTTGAGTTGGCGGTGAAAGCGTTCCACCATGCCATTTGCTGCAGGGTGGTAAGCTGTAGTGCGGGTGTGTTTACACCCGAGGAGACGAGTCAGCTCGGTGAAAAGGTGGGAATCGAACTGACGTCCTCTGTCGGTGGTAATTGTTGCGGGTGTGCCAAAACGCGAAACCCATTGTGATATCAGCGTTTTAGCGACCGTTTCTGCTGATATATCAGATAGGGGCCAGGCTTCGGGCCATCGCGAGAACCTATCTACGCAAGTTAGCAAATATGAATAGTTCTGCGAAGGTGGCAGGGGTCCAACGATATCAATGTGAACGTGCTGAAATCGTGCATCGGGCTGCGAAAATGAACCGATTGGTGATTTTATGTGCCGGTGGATTTTCGCTTTTTGGCACGCAACACAGCACTTGGTCCATTCTCTGATATCCTTGTTGATACTGGTCCACACAAAACGGGTTGATATTAGCTTTTGAGTGGAGCGAATACCAGGATGTGACAGAGAATGTAGAGCGGAGAAAACTTCTCGACGATATTTCTGTGGTACATAAGGGCGTTGGTAACCAGTGGAAATATCACACCAAATATGGGCTGTGGATGATGGTAGTGGAACATGTTGAAATTTCAGAGATGACGAATTCCGGAGCTTTAGAAGTTCTTCGTCATTCTCCTGGTCAGCTGCTATACGTGCCAGATCAATAGTAGACGTGGTGTGGATAGCATTGATCTGCGCACGTGAAAGTGCATCGGCTGCCACGTTGGTCGTCCCTTTGATGTGGCGTATATCCGTCGTGTACTGCGATATGAAGTCGAGGTGACGAATTTCTCTCGGCGAATGGCGATCCGGTTTGGTGTTAAATGCGTATACTAATGGCTTGTGGTCGGTATATATGGCAAAATTGGTACCTTCTAGCATATGACGGAAATGCTTAACGGCCAGGTATGCCGCCAATAATTCCCGACTGAATGTGCTGTATTTGGTTTCCGCGGGTTTTAACCGCTTAGAAAAGAAAGACAACGGTTGCCATATACCGTCAACAAGCTGTTGTAGCACACCTCCGATTCCGGAATCGGATGCATCAACGAGTAAACATCGTGGGGCGTCTGGTTTTGGATAAACCAACATGGTAGCGCTAGATAACGCTTTTTTCAGGGCAGCGAAAGAAACGAGTTGATCTTCGGTCAGAGCTATATCTGCGTTTTTGCAGGTTCGCTGACGTAGCAAATCCGTGAGCGGTTGCGCTATTTCAGCGAGGTGGGGCACGAACCGTCGATAGAAATTCGCTAGACCGAGATATTCCCTTAATTTGCGGAGAGATGTGGGTGGTGGAAAATCCACGATGGCCTTGACTTTCTCGGGAAGGGGACGAATTCCATTTTTATCGACTATATGGCCGAGAAAATGAAGGGAAGCAACTCCGAACAAACATTTAGTAGGGTTGATAACAATTCCGAATTTACGTAAACGTTCGAATAGCAGGTGAAGGTGTTGATTATGCTCTTCGTCCGAGTTACTGGCCACGAGTATGTCGTCTATGTAGGCATAGACGAAAGGCAAACCTCTAGTCACCATGTCGATAAACCTTTGGAATGTCTGTGCCGCGTTTCGTAAACCGAAAGGCATACGCAGGAATTCAAACATTCCGAAAGGTGTAGTCACTGCTGTCTTTGAGATGTCTGCAGGTTCGACTGGGATTTGGTTGTATGCTCGCACCAGGTCGATTTTTGAAAAGATGCGAGCTCCATGCAGCGAGCTCGAAAAGTCCTGAAGAAAAGGCACCGGATAGGCATCACTGATAGTGCTTTTATTCAGTGATCGATAATCGCCGCAAACCCGCCAATCGGTCGATGATTTTTTTGGGACGCAGTGTATCGGCGAGGACCAGTTGCTGCTGGAAACGCGGATGATTCCGAGGTCGAGCATGTGCTGGAATTCCCGCTTGACGGCCTGGAGACGATCAGGTGGTAACCTTCTGGGCCTTGCAGCAACAGGTGGGCCGCTGGTTTTGATGTGGTGGGTAACGTCGTGCTTTATCGGCTGGTTATGAAAAACTGGCCGGGCGACATCTGGATAATCATTCAGGATGGAACTGTGACGAGTCGTTGTCGTAAGCATTACAGTTGGGCTGACTGTGTCCATTCGAGCGGCTATACCGCGCACAGTAAGCTTGGTGGTGGTGTCGACAAGTCGTCTGTTCTTTATGTCTACCAGGAGACCGAAATGATGCAGGAAATCGGCTCCTAAGATAGGGGTCGGCAGTTTAGCGACGACGAATACCCACTGAAATGTGCGGCGTAGTCCTATGTTTAATGTTAGGGACTGTTCACCGTAGGTTGGAATGGGTGAATGGTTGACTGCCTGAAGACAGACTGATGTCTCTTTTCTTTTTCCAGAAGTGTTGGAGACTGGGATGATGCTGACTTCCGCACCTGTGTCAACCAGGAAACGCGTGCCTGTTACACGATCGCAAACGAAAAACAGGCGACTGTGTGGGTGCGAACCAGGAACTTCCGTCGCGTTCAATTCCTGGCTGTGCCGTTTCCCGAACTGGGTGAGGAAAACGAGCACGGTACCGTACATTTTTGTGCCCGTGTTCCGAATGTTCGGTGGTACCAACACGTGTCATGTGAGTTTCGGGTAGCACTGGGGCTTCGAGACCGTCTGCCATCTCGTCGAGATCGGCTGGTGCTTCGACGCTGGGGACTAAACTTTAGGGCTTGTATTTGGGCTGTGAGAATTTGTATTTGCGCAGCTTGCTGCGTCATTAATGCACGCAAATCCGAAATCTCTGAAGAACTGGTTTGTGCACGGAAAGGATTGGTACTGGGAGCGGCTGGCGTCACCGTCGATACCGTTGGATATCTGTGCGGTACTTCGGCTATTTTGTCAGCTAGCTCCGCAAGTTCTTCAAGGGATGTGTTTTCTCTGGTGGACGCGAGAACAACCTGGGTATTGGAGGGCAGACGCTGGAGAAAAAGTTGCTTGAAGATTTTTTCTGGGAGCGTCTCATCTCCGAGAAGCTGTTTCATTCTCCGAAGAAGCTGGGACGGCGTTTTGTCACCCAATTCTTCCGATATCAGAAGCTGGTGAAGTCTTTTTTGTTGGGATTCTGAGGTTCTGTTTATTAACGTGGTTTTAAAAACTTCATATGAAACAGAACCGGGTGGTGCCATGATAAGGTCGCGTATCACGTTCGTTATTTCTGGTGACAGAGAACTGATAACGTGAGAAAGTCGAGCCGCATCGCTCGATATTCTGTGAGAGGCAAACTGTGCCTCTATATGGTGAAACCACAATGTCGGGTCGTGGGTCCAGAATGGTGGAATTTTTAACGAGATCGCCGCTTGGAATGCCATGTCGATGTTGGCCGCTGGGTTTTGTTCCGGGAGATTCATTGTTTTTGTCGGAATTTTCAGTTGCTTCGTTGCTGGTGATGTGCAAACTGTAATTCTTCGACGCGGTTGATGAAGCTGGTTCCAGGGAAGGCGCGATTCGTTTTACGGGGTCACCAAATGTAGTGGATGCGTGGATGTATTAATAAATACATAAGTGCTTTGTAATAAATTAAAGATTTATTATCACTACATCAATTTGTAAGCAATGTTACACATCGCTTGTACAAAATGCATATTAAATAGTGGTTGCAAATAATACATATTAAAGGAATGCATAATACAGGATACACATTAAAGCAGAATATGTTTGATGGTGCGTGTGTGTGCGTGTGTGTAAATCATGCATGACAGAGTCACCTTTCTGAATATTCTTTCGTCGTCCTCATAAATGCGTGACGTTCTCTTAAACGTTGGTTCGGCTTCTCTCTAGATACCTATTTCTCCGTTCTATTTATAACATCTCAAATAGCCAGAAAAATAGATATACCGCAAGAGTGTTATTGCGTACAGTAGGTCGCTGGTCGTCCTGTTAAACTTCGCCTGACCTGCTCGGGTCAGAGGTCGAAGGGAGACGATCCATCATTTTTTGTCAGAACAAAGAGATTCTGATTTCGCGCCATTTTGTGCATTGGTATTTTACGACCAATGATTCTTGGGTCTGATTTCGAATCCAAGCTTTGAGAAGGAAGTGCTAATTCTTACACTCTGTATTTAGTAAACTTATGGATAAAAAAATTGTCAACAACGCTCCTTTTGACGGTGTCTTTTCTCAGCAGCTTTACCACTTCCCGGCTCACACCACTAGGAATTCCCCCTTCTGCTGCCAGTTGCAGTAGATATCTACACGAACCATTATAATTTGTAAATTAAACCATCCAAACTAAACGATTTATGACTTGTGCAACCGTTCATAGTCTTCCGTATTTCATCAGCTCTTATCAGCTTTTCGCAGCACTTCGAGTCTTCCGCAAAGAGCCGCAGCCGGCCGTCGAAGTAAGAACTGCCGTCTCCAACCATTGCCTGCCCCAACCAGTCGAGCGAAGTGCTGCTGGAAAGCTGCATTCATCAATCGGAACCGAATATCACGCTCCCATCCCGATCTACCAAAGACCTGATTGTCACCACCAGTTGACGATTCCTGCTGTCAACTGCTGCTTAACTAATTCACTAATCCGGCCTCTATAGTATTTTTGCGTCAGTAAGAACACTTTCAACTTCCAGTAACCGGACCTTGTCAATAGGCCCCACCAAAGCAGTTTACAAATTTATGTTCTGTGTCGCCAACCAGTTTGTACTATGAATTCCCTACACTATCACTGTCCACTGGCCTAAGAAATATTTTATATGTAGATGAGCCGCTGTGAATGCTCTATATCAACGCTAGGACATCAGGGAAATTTAACTGGTACCTTTCAGTGAGTTAGAAACTTCTGAGCAGGTTTCCAAAGCTTTTGCATTACATACTCTCATGCGCTAGTCCCACTGGGTCCCACAGTGCGTCTATAATTCTTTTCTACTCTAGGCACATGGTCCGAAATTCTGGGGAAGGACCAGTCGATTAGATCGACCTCAGTACGCGACTGATACTTAATTTACCGACCCCGAAAGGGATGAAAGGCAAAATCAACCTCGGCGGAATTTGAACTCAGAACATAATGACAGACAAAATACCGCTATGCATTTCGCCCAGCGTGCTAACGTTTCTGCCAGCTCGCCGCCTTAACAGTGCGTCTATAATACAATTCCAATCCACCATGAATAGCAGTGATCGGAACGTTCCTAGGAAAGCCTAAAGATAACTGAAGAAATCTGCTTATCCTATCCCTGTCGGAGCATAGACACCATATCCGCTACTTTTCACATCCAGAACCATAGCTTACAGTACAGGTTCGGGAAGATTTCTCGTGCCTTGACATCTAAGGATTTCCGGTATAACATTGCCACCTCGTTACATACGTTAACTAGAAATATGGACACGTGTCAAAGGAAGTATAAAGATTGTGTATATTTATTTGCCACCTCATTGCCGTTGAGATTTTGTTGGGACTGTGGGAAAATTGTGACTTCGAATTGCAAATTGTGAATGGTGAACTGTGACTACACCTTCGAATAACTCTGCTTTCATTTTGAGGCAGTTGGTTTCTCATGACCTTTTCTTCTCTCTAACACAGACTTCTTTAGTTTGGTTTTTCGCCTAAACTTCGTCGCTTGGCGAGATTCCAGGGCCAGGGAGGTCTGTAGTAGTTGAGGTGAAAGATGATTCTAAAACTATGTGTGTATTTCTAATTTTCTGTAGTGAGTGCTGAAGGTATTACTGGAAAGTTTATTTGGAGATGAGTTCGATATCGTGGTCTGCTATTATTTTTTGATGTTGCTGCTGTTGATTTGTAGATTTTGTGGCTGTTACTGTTGCTGCAACTGCTACTTCAGGTGCTATTGATTCGGTTTTTGCAGCTGCTGTTGTTTATTTTGTTTATGTTGCTGCTGTAGCAGCTGTGGTGGCTTTTGCTGCTGCAGGTCGTTGATGTTGTTTCGGATGTAATAATGGTAGGAATACAAGATTTCTTTCCGCTCGGTGCTACACAATAAGTAGCTACTCAATAATCTCACTTCAGCTGAAACATTCGGTATTTGTCTAGTTCTGTATAATCTGGAGTTTTGTCCTGATCGCCTGGTTTGACTTGCATGTAATTCCCTACAAGTTTTCCTAACACTTGAAGGGAATCGGCTCCCACTAGAACAACGCATGCTATCACCCACCTGATGGTAGCATCACTCTCTTTTTTTTTTTTTGTTGCATCGAATGTTGTAGGATTATTCAACGTCATATTTTTTTCCAGAAAAATTATATTTTTGGATATACGAAAAAATTCAAAACGTCCGACAATTCATTTAGGGTGCCCGTTACATAAAAATAACTATATCCAAACAGACGCTCAAGAGGGTGGGAAAACGGTAAAAATATGCAAATTACAAAGCCCATGATCAAACTTCCGTCTTATTCTGCAGTAAATAACAATAACAAAAATAGTGATAAATCTTTCAATTAACACATTTAATAATAATAATAATAATAATAATAATAATAATAATAATAATAATAATAATTGTTCTGTTCTGCACTTTTTAAAAGGAAGTAAAAAAAATCTAAAAATCGGCTATAATAATATAGCCTTCCAGTCTCATTGCTTTGAAGGTATAATGTGGAGAAAAAAGTTACAGAGGTTTTGAAGATCGGGGGGGGGGGGGGGGAACTGGGTATTTTTAGCTAATAGCGAGACAGAAATTTTCTGCGTTTAGCGGAGAGGTGTCAACTTTAAGGTTGTACCCTGTGAAATTTATAGTTTAGCGTCTGACCTGTTCATTGTAGGTTTCTAAATAAACAGAAATACCTAATAAAATCAACATGTATCATCCTACTGTTTCTTTTGTCTCTTCATTGATTGTATGTTTTTATCATTTTTTAAAAATTTGTTATATTAATATATTTGTCTGCACGTGTTTACTTTATGCGTACTTAAGTATTATGTATACCTGCCATGTATTTATGTAAATCATTGATATATAAGTGCATGTGTGTGTGTGTGTGTGTGTGAAAAAGGGGCGTCTGTCTCTGAAACTCCAAAGTTGAGTAACATTTTCATGCTTGGATTTGTAAACTACAATAAGAATAACACTGGTCAACACAGAATTTGTCCCAAAGAAAAGAAAACCTGTATCTTATATGTTTTTGCATGCAGAATTCAAAAATAATATCAAATTATCTGTATCACCCACAGTTTCTCTGTTCCACGATATCCCTCTCAGTTCCTGTTACGTGTGCTAAATTTAAATATGAAGCTAACGGTTTATGAAATACTCCTAATTTACGTTTTTATGAATAGAAATAACTTAGTGAAATCATAAATCCAACTATCTGAGTCAATGATTCCCTAAAATATATGAAATGAAAAATATGTAAAAATACTAAGTGTGAAAAATCAACATAGACAACAACGGCATAGACAACATTGAACCACAACACAGCGTGCGGTTGTCATGGTAACAAGCTGCTAATGCCATGGTGTCTGTTGATTGGTTAAAATTACCCAAATTTCTCAACTTTAATTCCAAATAACATCAGATTCTTTAATTTACGAGATAATGAACTTGGTTGATCGTAATCAAAATTCAGAGTTGCATCAATACACCAAAATTGAAAGTAATCAGAGCAAAATTAAGTGGGGCTCATTTTGCGAATGAGAAAGACTAGATCCTTAAATGCTAAACTAGAATTTATTAGAGATTAGTACTCAAAGAGAAAGTATTTGAAATTCACGATCTTACAGCTGATGCTAACAGATTTTGTGACAACACAAGGATGCATACAATCAATAACTTTCTTACTCAGCCTTTTCTGTGCCTTCTGATGGCAACATTATATGTAGGCATGATTTATCTACATTCTTTCATTAGAAATATGGGCCCATGCTAGAGGAAGTATAAAGATTGTGTATGTTTGTTTTAAAATATATTTTGTTATAGTTTTGCACATCATTTCATTTAAGTCAAATTTTGTAGTTGTGTTATGAATTCAGTAATTTAAATACCGTTATGTTCAGAGTTCAAATCCTAGAGCCCAACTTTTCCTTCAATCCTTCCGAGGTTCGGAAAATGAAGTACCACTGGTGTTGATTTATAGTGTTGATCAATAGTACAGGATCTTTTCCTTTTGGACGGCAGTTTTCAACACAATTTCTAGTAAACTAAACACTTTAAAACTTCGTATACTAGTAGAATGTGTCAAAATAAAACATTTTTTTTTTCTCTTGGCTTTCTTGAGAAAATTGTAATTAGTTTGTTTAACGTAGTTTAATTTTTCGAATTTTAACCTATGAATCGCCTCTATTGAGCTAAAATCGTTTGCTGCGTCTAAAACTGAAACAACATCTCGTCACTGTTATGTTTACATTCGGAAGGCGTATGTATAAAATTATAGAATTATTTTGTTTGATAATTGTTTAAATTATTTTCCATTGCTTTTCGTTTTTTTCTTTCTACGCGTAACAATTAAATTAATTTAACAATTGTATAAAATTATAGAATTATTTTGTTTGATAATTGTTTAAATTATTTTCCATTGCTTTTCGTTTTTTTCTTTCTAAGCAATGGAAAATAGTTTAAATAATACACGTGTATTCTCAAACAAAACTCAAACCAAAACAAAACGAATAATTTTAGACACACGCGTGTAACAATTAAATTAATTTAACAATTAAGAAAAAAAAAACGAATAATTTTAGACACACGCGTACAATTAAATTAATTTAACAATTAAGAAAAAAAACGAAAGGCTAAATTTAGGGTTAGGGTTAGTGTTAGGGTTGGGGTTAGGGTTAGGGTTAGGGTCAGTGACAGGACGTTGTCTCAGTTTTAGACGCAGCAAATGATTTTAGCTAAATAGAGGTAATCGATTGGTTAAAATTCGAAAAATTAAACTACGTTAAACTTACAAATTACAATTTTCTCAAGAAAGCCAAGAGAAAAAAAATGTTTTATTTTGACACATTCTACCAGTATACGAAGTTTAAAAGTGTTTAGTTAACTAGAAATTGTGTTGAAAACTGCCGTTCAAAAGGAAAAGATCCATAGTACATCTTAAATATGACTGAACTTAAAACAAAGTGTGAAATCAATCAATTTTTATTTTCTCTTCATATGATCAAATTCGAACCACCAAATTACGTATTAGCTGCCGTTCCGGTACCAAGCTGAGCTTTTTCTCAAGCAATAAGTGGTTTCATTATATATGACGAGAAGACGATGAACTGGCAGAATCGTTAGCGCGCCGGACAAAATGCTTTGAAGCACTTCGTCTTTAAATTCTGAATTCCATTTCCGCCAGATCGAATCTGCCTTTCATCCTTTCTTTGCCTATGAAATAAGTACCATTTGAGCACTGGGGGTCGATGTAATCGCCTAGCCCCTTCCCCAACATTTCAGGCCTTGTGCCTATAGTAGAAAGGATTATATAAGACACACTGATAAAATTGTTAGAGCGTCGGAAAAAATGCTTCGCGGTACCTGTTCCGCCCTTTATTTTCAGACAGAGTTCAAATTCCACTAAGATAAACGTTTTTTTTATCCATTTGTGGGTCGCTAAAATTGAGTACCAATCAAATAATGGAGCTGATGCAATCAACTAACCCCCCACCCCCAAAAACTACTGGCTTTATATCTGAATTAGAAAGAGTTATGTTTATTGTGTAGTTGACATTCCATAAATATATGCCTCCGGTTAGCACTTTTACGTATTTTAACAGAGGCCTCTTACGTGGCCTTACATGATTTCTTGAAGCAGACGATAACTGCAGATAGTTTCAAATTTTCTTTGTTTCCTTTACATAAAATTCAAGATCATACTTTTAGTTTTCTTTTGTGTAGATTTTTATATTTGACCACTCGGTACATTTTAAAATAAAATAGGTTTATTTTTATATGCCTGCGCGTAAACGCATGTGCGTATGTAGGTGCATGGGTGTGGTGTAAACATCAATAACGAGTACTCACACTCATGTATGTATGTATGTTTGTGTATTCATAGAAAACTAGTTTATTCAATGTCTGACGCAAGAAAAATATGCTAAAGCTGACGTCATGTAATAAAGTCACACACAATCACACACACACGCACACAAACACACACACACACACACACACAAACAAGCAAAAACACACGTGGCTTTACATGATTTCCTGAAGCAGACGATGACTTCATAACACCCTGATTTTCATCATTTCCTCTTCCAATGAACTTTGAGATCATACTTATTGCTTTCTTCAACGTTTCTTCTTATGCGGAAAATAAAACTGACATAAATACACAAACACGAAACTGTACATGCGTGTATGTGTACATACATACATGCAAATATGAATAAATATGCATTCATTTATGTATGTATGTTTGTATGTATGTATGTATGTCTGTGTGTATGTATGTATGTATATATCTATATATATATATATATATATATATATATATATATAGAGAGAGAGAGAGAGAGAGAGAGAGAGAAATAGATAGATAGATAGATAGATAGATAGATTAGATGTATATATCTATATATATAAAACTGAGAATTGTGTGTGTGTGTATGTATATATATATGTATGTATTTATATATGTATATTTATATATATACATACATACATATATATATATATATATATATATTATAATATATATATATAATATATATATATATATATATACATATATTAATGTACATATACATACATATATATATATATGTATGAATGTATATATGTATGTATATCAATAATAATAATAAAGGGCAAAATTAATTGATTAATTAATAATTAATAAGTTTACCAAGTAGTTCAGTATGTTAAAAGAACCATTTTCGGTAAACTTAAACAAAAATTTTTGTTATTATGAGTATAATTATAATTAGGGTTCAGCAAAAAATTTGATTCACTACATACCGAAATTTAGAAATAGCAGTTAAAACTAGCAATTTCTCTACCATAAGAAAATCTCCCAGACAACAATACTCAACAACTCACGCAGGCAAAGAGAAAAAATAACGAATTCACCCGGCTTTGGTTAACTGTAGACGCGTTTCGGAGTTAGATAGATGTGAAAAATGCAAAAACCACATTTCCACTCCATCATTCTCACTCTTCAGTACAGTATTTCGAGATTTTAAATTTGAGAGCACTGAAAAAATTAAACATACCTTATCTGACCAAGCGTCATCAGATAAACTACGTCCAACAACCAGTACTTCCGAATTCAAACAGATAAATGAGATCTCTTATTCTCCTTCACCTACCCACGTACAAGAAGTTGTGGCTACAATGCTGCTGCTGGTCACTTGGTACAGGAAGTTCTCGCAGTTTGTATTTTGCTGTTAACCATGGTGAAGTGATTCACAAACAGCGCAGTATTGGAACCTGTGTGAGCATTGCTTGTTGCTGTGTACATAGAGAGATGATGTTGATGTTAGGACGAATGGTGGTGGCAGAGATGGAGGTCCTAAATGCTACTGGACGAAGTTGATGAGTCTCCATGTGGCTGCTGTTGTGTTATCACTGGAACTGGCTGTGTCCTGTGTGTATGCTACAATAGCCTCAGGCTGACTAAAGCCTTGTGAGTGGATTCATACACTGAAAGAAGACTGTTGTCTATATGTATATATTTGTTGTGTGTGTGTGTGTGTGTGTCTGTCTGTACCCCCACCATTGCTTGACAACTGATGTGCTTTGTTTACATTCCCATAACTTAGTGGTTCAGCAAAAGACACTGATAGAATAAATACTAGGCTTACAAACAATAAATCCTGTGGTCGAGTTGTTCAACCAGTGGCAATATGGCTGCAATCACATGGCTGAAACAAGTAAAATAATAAAAAAAGTATGCCATTTTAATCCCAAGCAAGGCTGGGTATCTCTGCTAGTATCTACTATATGTATGTATATAGGCATTTTTGCTGCTGAATGCACTTCTTATCACCAACCCTCACCTGTTTTCAATCAAGCTAATATTTCCTCACGGCCAGGCATGTTTTTCAGTGAAGACTGGAAATAAACAACCTCGCTCATATCATAATGATGCTCATTTACAAACATCACATGACATCTAGACAAGGACACACACACACACATGTACGTATGTTTATACATACATACATACATACATACATCTCTTTCTCTATATATAAACAGCAGTTTGTCTGTGCGTGTTTCTGTGTGTCTGTTTGCTTGTACCCTCACCCTGACCACGGCTTTCAACCGATTCTGATGAAACTTGACACACACATAGCCCAATGTCATAATTCAAAACTAACGCAGCGAAAATTTTGAAAAGTTCCCCCAGTTCTGAAAAAAATCGATAAATTCGACATGGGGTCGAGAATCAGAAACACAAACCGCAAACTGTCTAGGGGACGCAACTCCACCTTTTTTTACTCTCAAAAAAAAATTTACCATCATTTTTTTCCATTTTTTTGCTATTTTTTGGCTATAACTCTCTAAAAATGCTTTATAGTTATTTCCCTTACAAACCTGAGCAACGCCGGGCGATACTACATATAGAAAGAAGTCCTGTCGCTTAGTAAACTTATCTGGCGTTTGAAGAATGCGAATTCAGCATTTAGACTGGAATGGTCGATTTTATCGGTGTCTCTTCTGTTTGATAGAGGCAGAAGGATATGTAATCTTTGTAACTCTGAACTTTTCCACATATTGTTCGCCAGAGGCCGTTTGGTAAACGGGCTTTTACAGACTGCTTTTCAATGTCCCCAGTGGCGGCATCATATGTTTCTTACATATAAATGACACCTAAGACAATTAACACCTTGATATCCTAATAAAAGAAAAAAATTTTTGAAAAAATTTTTGGGAAAAAAATCTCTGAATAAATTTTGCAAGGGGATATTACTCCCCTTGGGCGATTGGTCGGTTTTTTAGAAGCAAGGGCAGGAATTATACCCCCCTGATTTTTGACGAGGTTAATTTAGACAAGCAGGCCACTGACGGACACACGAACACAGAATTATTTCAGCCGCCTGACCGGCTTCTTTCAGCAGTGCTCACTATCTCGCGCCCCTCGCCACCATACGGCCACGCATACATAGGCTTGCATACACACACATGCATGTAGGAAGGTACTTTCTCGCACCTAAATAAGACACCCTGAATTCTTAAAATATTCAGAGCATTAACTTTGGTTACACAGAATATCTTCACACCCCTTGTTTTCATTATTTCCTCACCTACCAGATTTGACCGCGGCCTGACCTTGATTTATTCCAACGGACTTTTTTGTCGGCCTCCACCAACGTACATTGAGAAACAGTTTACCCCATGGGCTCCTAGAGAGCGTTCTTGTTCGAGTTGCTTGCTGCGCCTTTGTTTTGTTTGGACATCGTAATTCCTGGATTTTCCTGAAGAGAAAGCTGCAGTATGGTATCCTTATTCAATCAGAATTTGGAAATTTGTGGCCTTTGAAACATGTGTAGAATGTAATAAAAGGAATTCTGTAGAATCTTCATTCAGCTCCATTTCTTCCATTCACTAATTATATTAAACTTCAATTATCCGCGCCAACGCACAGTTGCAACACCCTATGGTCATAACTCCAACCGTGCCTTTTCTGCTGTGATTTTTGCTACCCAGGTATCGGTTAAACTTTTGAATAATCCGTAACGAGATATTTCATCTTTCCATTTCAACATATATATATATATATATATATATATATATATATATATATATACACACACACACACATATATATGATGGGCTTCTTTCAGTTTCCATCTACCAAATCCACTCACAAGGCTGGCCCAAGGCTATAGTAGAAGACACTTGCCCAAGTGCCACACAGTGGGACTGAACCTGGAATCATGTGGTTCGTAAGCAAGCTACTTATATATATATATATATATATATATATATATATATATATATATATATATATATATATATATATATATATATATATATATAATTCTCTAGTCCAACCCATGCTAGCATGGAAAGCGGACGTTAAACGATGATGATGATGAATTCAATAACCTAAATTCTGCTCATATATAATTCAGTTTAAAGTATAAGGATTCATTAAGAATTAAGGCACATCAAAGTATACAACACCACAAATTGGCTGGATAGAACCACAGAGAGCAGGCAGTGAATTCCATCACTGTAGACACTAATTATACAGACTGGATACTGTTGTTGGGTAATTCTCAATTCCATTTATTTACCAGTGATCTGATTGATAGGGGCAACACTTGGTGTGATGCAAGTATAATAAAAACAGGTGAATTGTTTCACTTGGAATCTTTATTTATGTGTTTGCGTATACCGTTGTCCAGACATCATGTGATGGTTGTAATAGATTAAATCATGCATTACATAGATTCTCAAGATAAACATAGTCAACCTGTGACTAGCCATACACCAGTTATCTTACTTATTTAAATATATATATAATTATATATATATATATATATATCTGTGTGTATGTATCTATATGTTTTATGTATGCATATATCATCATCATCATCATCATCTAACGTCCTCCTTCATATATATATGCATGCATATATATGTGTATATATGTATATATGTGTATGCATATGCATATACTTATACATAGTTATAAAATAATGAAGGCAACTATATGTAATAAAACCAAAAGGGTTTTATATATATGTATGTATGTACGTTTGTATATACTCATACATACACATGCATTCATTCATATACACACACTCATATAAATATACATACACTTATAGTCACATACACCCACCACACATACCAATTTAAGTAAAACAAAAGTTGTATGTCTCCATTGAACAGACCTACATGTCTGTTCCGTGTTAATGCTGAGCAATTAATGTTTTCTCTATAAAAACCTAAGTTTTTTTCTGTTATTGTATCTTCTTCCTTGCCATTATCTGTACTATAACTAATTGTCAGTTCTTGAACACACCCACTTGCTAGATTTATGCGCTGGTAACTTTAACTTTAAACTCCACTTGCTGAAAGTAGTTGACAAGTCATGGGTTGATTATGTTTAAACTTGCCCGATGAGACAGGGAATCCATGTAATGTATGGAGTAGCCCATTGTGACTACATTGGTTAAAGATTCCTAGCAAAACAATTGCTGTGAATTTAAACTTCATTCACCTGTTATTATATGTGTATGTATGTATGTATGTATGTGTGTGTGTATATATATATATATATATATATATATATATATATATATATACAATTGCAGTGTGGAAGGTGTTTATAAGCCATTTAAGAAACACACAAAACTGTTAGATTCACTTCAACATTTAAATTTAATTTGTCAAAATATTTTCGTCGCTTTGAGACCGCGACCTGTTCACTGACAAAACTTCGTGCTGCATCTCCGTATATATATATATATATATATATATATATATATATATATATATATATATATATATATATATATGCAGCACAAAGTTTTGTCAGTGAACAGAATGTGGTCTCAAAGCAACAAAAAATATTTTGACACAAATGGAATTTAAATATGGAAGTGAAACTAACGTTTTTTTTTTGTGTTTGTGTGTTCTTGAATGGCTTACAAGCATCTTCCTCATTGCAATTGTTTTTGTTTCAGCACATGATCTCAGATCAAATCACATGCAAGTGCATTTCCGTAATATAATATGTGTGTGTGTGTGTGTGTGTGTGCGCGCGCGCGCACGTATGTATGTATGTATTATTGTCGTAGGTTCATTTATCCAAAAAAGAAGGGCACTCTATAGCATTAGAGAAGTAATATATTTTTTAGGAAGTAAAACATTCACAAAGGGATTTAATTCTACGTTATGGCCAGTCATAAAGGGATTACTCTAAGAGACATGCTCAAGTGGTTAAAGATAATATTTTCAACCAAGATATTATGAGCGTATCTGATTCTTCAAGTGCTTCAATTCTGTGTATGTACATATATTTACTAGATTGCTGACATTTATCAACAGTTTCTCCCATTGTTATGTTGATGCACCATTTTCTATCATTAATAAAATTGTTGGCATTTTTGACAACACAGGTATGCTAGTGTATATATAATGTACACAATGTGAGTATATATATATGTACATGTTTATGAATGTGCCTGTATGTTTGTATGTATGTATGTATGTATGTATGTGTGTGTGTATGTATGTATGCATGCGTGTTTCTATTATCAACACAAACACAACCACCAACAGCAACAGTAATATATAGCATGAAGTAGATAAGCAAATCCATCTCAAGTAAAAACATATAATGAAGTGTCCTATTGTGTTTTTAAAGCTGAACGGAATGTCTTTGATCTTAGGTCTATGAAGACTGACTTGAGACTAAACAGTCACAACAAAAGAATTAACAAGAACAATATAACCACCACAACACCAGCAAAACCTTCCCACCATCACTAACATCTAAACCAATGTAACCCACATCATCACCACCATCAATCCACCAACTTTTGAATCCAACTGACTACAACAGATATCAGCATGTATGCTAACACATGTGTGTGTGTCAGAGTGTGTACGAGTGTGTATGTGAGTTTGTGTGTATGAGTGCATGAGTGTGCATGTATTTATGTCATAAGTTGGAAGTGCAAGGGGAGAAATGCCTATAAAATCTAATGACCCTTCAGCTGACTGTAATCATATAATACTTTCTCTTCCTCAGTCCTTCACTTTTCCATCTCATTTTAATTATTTCATCAATAGGAATTAAAACAATTTTCTGCTTTCACAAATTAGATCTTTTCTGAGCCAATTTCTTTACTACAAATTTATTGTAGATATTTAATCACCGCTGCTATTGTATTTACTTTCAATTTAAGAAGCCTGGAAAGAAGCTATCAAGTAGACTTGAAGGCAGTTGTGCAAAAAGGAACCATAAAGAGATTGCACTAGATATTAAATTTCATGTCTTAAAAAGACTTGATGCAGAAGTAAAACTAAGTTATATTACCAAAACATTAAATCTTACAACAACTACAGTGGGAACAATACATGTCAGCAGAGAGAAAAATATGTCAATGCTCAAGAAGCTACTCCATTAATTGTTTGGACCATATTTTTCCATACATCTAAAGGTAATGCTTAAAATAGAATTACTCTGAGTGTATGGATCATGGATCAGAATCAGCATAATGTATTGATAAATATGATTATAATTCCATAAATAACGAAAAGTTTATATGACAATTTGCAGAAAAGGGAAGATGAAACTTCAAAGAAAAGCCCTTTTTGGCTAGTAAAGGCTGGTTTGAAAGGTTTAAGGAGTGCATGAATACGCACAACATAGAAATGACTGGTAAAACTGTGAGTGCTGATACAGAGGCTGCAACTAATTGTCCTGGGCAGCTGAAGAAAATGATTGCAAAAAGGGGTTACACACCAGAGCAAGTATACAATGTTGAGGAAATTGCACTTTTCTGAAAGTGCATGCTTGATAGAACTTTTATTTCTCAATAAGAAAAACCAACACCAGGAATTAAAAGCTTCCAAAAATCACTTGACACTTCATTTGGGAGGAAATGGTACTGGGAATATGAAATTAAAGCCCCTACACATGTATCACTCTGACAATCTAAGGGCTTCCAAAGATTACACAAAGTTTAACCTCAGATTTGGTATTCAAATAAGAAAGCATGGATGACTAAGAACCTTTTCAAAGAGTGGTTTACAAACATTTTTGTCTTGCAGCAGAAAGGTACAGTGCCAGACAATATTTTGAATAAAGCATTGCTTCTTTTAGACAATGCAATTAACCACCCAACAAACTTAATGACCTTTCTGATAATGTGAGAGTAGAATATATCCCCAAGAATACAACTTCTTTGTTCCAAGAAATGGATCAAGGTGGGATAGCTAACTTCAAGGCATATTATGAGAACTTTCAAACAACTTATGAAAGCAATTAACAAGGAAGATAAACCTACAGTCAGAGATTTCTGGAAAAAAATTCAATATAATGGATGCTGTGAGCAATATACCTTATTGTGAAACCTTCAACTTTGAATAGTGCTTAGAAAGGTATATGGCCAGACTGAATCTTTGACATTACAAGTTTTCCTCAAGCAAAAAGTCTGCATCAAATTTGGAAAGATATTGTGACACTTGCAAAAGATGTAGGATTTGAAAAAGTCATAGAGGATGATCATTATTGAATTGCTAGTGTCCTAGATATAAAGTTTATCTAACGAGAAGCAGATGTTGTTTGAAATAGAACAAGCTGAGCATACAGCTGAGACAGCGGAAATTTCTCCTACACCACTTCAATTGACTACAAAAATTATTGTTAAAGGAGTGGTACTTTTAGAGGAAGGTCTGCAGGTTTTTACAGAAAATTATCCTAATCGTGAACCTGGCATAAGAAATTACAAGGGGAGTTTACAATGAGCCCAATTTCTATACTAAGCTATACAAAGAGATATGTCATAAACAACAAACAACTTTGGATAAGTTCTTCACCCCTCAAGCTGATGTTCATGATATTAAACTATAAGACATGGAGATATTATCCCTCACTCAACTAGTAATGCTCATTCTACCACCACCCCTCACACTGTAGTCAACATCTTTTGTAGTAAGAATGTACTCTTACGATATTATGATTCTCATTCTCTGTCTTATTCCTCTTGAAACGTTTTTATATTTTTATGTATCTAAATTGTATTGTGTATGTTTAGAAATTGTTATTTTCTTGCTTAAAGGTGATTGTGTTGCTTGTTCTCTGTTGTTTATTGTCCTTCCATTTTTTTTTTATGTTTGTTGGAATGCAATCTCAGTTGATAATATGAAAATCAAAATGAAGGAGAAAATTAATTTCACATAACACCATTTTGCATTTTGACCAGATTTTTGGAAACACATTACTTCCATAAACTAAGGGTTTCCTCTGTGTGTGTATGTATCATCATCATTTAACATCTGTTGTCCATGCTGGCATAGGTTGGATAGCTTGACCAGGGTTGGTAAGCTGAGAGGCTGTACCAGACTCCAGTCTGATTTGGCATGATTTCTATGACTGGATGACCTTCCTGACATCAACCACTCTGAGAGTGCAATGGGTGCTTTTACATGGCACCAGCATGGGTGCCAGCTGCATGACACCAGTATTGCCATGACTATGATTTCACTCAAGCATGGCATATTGTCAAAGTTCTGGGTCATTTGAAATTGCCTTCATGGGGCCCAATGCTCAAAAGGTGCTTTTTACATGCCACCAGCACAGCATTGGTCATATTGCCTCCATGAGACCCAATACTCAAAAGGTGCTTTTTACATGCCACTGGCATGGATGCTAGTTACACAACACTGGTCACCACTACAATTTCACTTGGCATGACAGGTCTTCTCCAGCACAGCATATCACCAAAGGTCTTGGTTACTAGTCATTGCCTCTATGAGGTCCAACATTCAAAGACCATGCTTCACCAACTCGTCCCATGTCTTCCTGGGTCTACTTCTTCCACAGGTTCCCTCCACAGTTAGAGATCAGCACTTCTTCACACAGCTGTTCTCGTCTATATACATCACATGACCATACCAGCACAGTTCTCTCTCTTGCACACCACATCTGATGTCACTTATGCCCAGCTTGTCTCTCAAGATGTTCACACTCTCTTGTATATGCACACTGACATTGCACATCTTGCAAAGCATGCTAACTTCATTTCTTACAAGCCTATACATGTCCTTGGTGGTCACAGCCTATGTTTCACTGTTGTATAGCATAGCTGTTTGCACACACACATCATACATATATATAAAATACACACACACACACATATATGCATATAGTTAGAACTACATACATATTAATTTCATATGCATATATATTTCATATATAGATACACAAATAGCTGTGTCTAAAATTCTTCTTAGAAAAATTCAAGTAGTTCTGTATAGCTCTATTCACTCAGCCTATTATTATTCAGTTGTTTGTTTAACTAGTTAGCTTATTGGTTAATGTGTTTGGTCCTCCTTGCTATTTTGTATTTTCATGATATATCGTTAGAAGGTCTATCATTAGCTATTCTGCTCAGATGTATAAATTACTGTATTCTTTATATACCTTTTATATGCGTCCCACATGAACTATATATTAAGCACTGTATATGTGTATTTATGCATAATATAAATGCATATACCAAAATGTACTTATATTTCTGGTATATATATGTGTGTGTGTGTGTGTGTGTGCTTACATTAATGATAATAATAATAATAATAATAATAATAATAATAATAATAGAGGTGAAACGGTATGGCACATTATTTGCACAAAGACACACACACAGCAATACACACTTTCTCTCTCTCACTCTCTTGCTTTCCGACAACACACATCTCTCTCTCTCTCTCTTTCTCTCTCTCAGTCAATCACTCACACACTCAAAAAAGATGCGGGGGAAAAATAAATAAAAACAGTGTATGCTGTTACTCTCTCCCTCACACACACGCACGCGTGCGCACACACACACACACACACACAGTAACACACATCTCACTCTCTCTCTCTCTCACACACACACACACACATACACACACAACACACACTTTCTGTCTCACACCCACTCTGCCAACAACACATACGCATGTCCCAGTCAATTTTCTCTCTCTCTCTTTCACTTTATTGTGAGATCATAGGAAATGTACATTTCTACCCACAAAAATAAATAAATAAATAAATTTTATGGAATTTACAGAACTCCAGTATTGTAACAGCTGAGCTGCATGCACACGCCTTTGAGTCAAAGTCTGCTGGCTGTGGACAGATGACACTTTCCATCATACCCTGCAAAATAAGCTGAGAGTTTTCATCAACTAAGGATAATAATAATAATAATAATAATAATAATAATAATAATAATAATAATAATAGTAACCCATCCCGCTCAAAAGGTCCCTGAATAAGGGTTGTTTAAGGACATTGAACGAAACACCCATGTTTCCAGAGGTGAATTATTCAAACCCCAAAGAATCCATCTCAACACATGGCTATGATGCTCCCCCACTACTTCTGCTCGTGATCAGAGATGCACATATCGTCAGCCACTAAGGGACATGCTCAACTGGTTAAGGTCAAACAACTGACAAGCAAATCTGTGGTATTGAGCAGAATATTTGCTGTAGCCCATCTTTTATACCAAGACAAAACAATGTACATGATAACACTTCCAATCAGTTAAGATCAGAAGCCATGAGAGCCACTGCCTGGTACTGCATCAGGGCATATAATAATAATAATAATGATAATAATAATAATAATAATAATAACTAGCTGGACCCGTGAAAAATTTATGGCAAACCTAAAAAATGTAAGCATCTGTAAACAGTGTACTGGTGCCATGAGAAATGTTTGTATATTATAACCATATGCCTTTCCTTTCTGAGTTCAAATTCTGCCGAGATTGGCTTTGCCTTTCATCCTTTCAGGGTTGATAAATTAAGTATCAGTTGTGTACTGGGGTCAATCTAATCAACTGGCCCCTCCCCACAAAAAATTCAGGCCTCGAAAAGTATATTATGACAGTTACAGAATATAGAAAGTAATGTAACACCAATGATTACATAATCCAACCAAAATATCTCAGTTACACAAACATAAACAGAATTACTATTTAACCTTAAAATACATTGTACATATTCAAAGAACCTTAATGTACAAATTGAAATGCAAAAGAATGAAATAATAAATGGATTTATGAATGGAAGTTTGGTAATTGCATTTATTTCCACCACATGACACTTAATATTGCAAACCTTTTAACTAACCTAAACTATACACACACACAAATACATTCATATATATATATGTCTTGTGTTGTAGCTGTAAATCATAGGGGCCAGCCTTGTCATATTCTGTGTGAGGCTGAATCTCCCTGAGAATTACGTTAATGATATGCATGTCTGTGGAGCACTCATCCATTTGTGAGTTAATTTTATCCTTGTGTGGTAATGTAAAGTGAAATTGACATCCAATATTTGCTGTGTATATGTATCTATGTATGAACTTTTCTTTGGATTTATGTATCTACTTCCTCTCTCACTTTCTCTCTTTCTCTTTCGCTTCCTTTGTGTCCTTCTTTTCTCCTGATTTAACAATGTGTATTTAAGTCCAGAACGTAAGAGAGAAAGAGAGTGAGAGAGAGAGAAAAAGTGAGAGAGAAATAGAGAGAGAATGAAAGAGACAGTGAGTGGTGACAGCATTCGTTTTCTGTTTTTAATTGTTTATCACATTGCAAGAAAAGTAGATACATATCTATGTATCTACTTTTCTTGCAATGTGATAAACAATTAAAAACACAAAACGAATGCTGTCACCACTCACTGTCTCTTTCATTCTCTCTCTATTTCTCTCTCACTTTTTCTCTCTCTCTCACTCTCTTTCTCTCTTACGTTCTCTCTGAAACATTCAAAAACACAAAACGAACGCCATTACCACTCACTGTCTCTTTCACTCTCTTTATCTCTCATTCTCTCACTTTGTCTCTCACTCTCCCTTTCTCTCACTCTATCTCTCTCTCTCTCTCTCTCTCTCTCTCTTACTTCCTCTCTGTCCTCCTCTCTCTCTCGCTTTGTCTTTTCTTTGAAGTGTGACACACACAACAGGTACGTACAAAAACAAATAGTTAGCAGAATAATATTATTGATAATAATAATCCTTTCTGCTAAACGCACAAGGCCTGAAATTTTGGGAGAGGGGGCTAGTTGATTACATCGACCCCAGTGTTTCACTAGTACTTAATTTATTGACCCTGAAAGGATGAAAGGCAAAGTTGACCTCAGTAGAATTTGAATAATTATAATAATAACAATTATAATTCGAATGTGGAGCCTAAAAACAGAAACAATTCCTATCATAGTAGGCACATTAGGTATGATAAAAAAATCATTCAGGCAAAAACATAACAAAAACACCAGGACTAGCAAGTATATATAACATACAGAAAATAGCACTACTAGGCCCTGCATACATTCTACATAAAACACTTTCAATACACAACAAACCACAGCACATACCCAAGGCACGCAGAGCTGCACTTGGTAGTGCAGTGAAAGCATGTGATAAATATAAGACTACTGAATGATGATGATGATGATGATGATGATGATGATGATGATGATGATGGTGGTGGTGGTGGTGATGATGATGATTCAAGTCTGCAAAATGGAACTTTTTTTAAATTGTTTTGGTAATTGTACATTTCCTCAGATATTTTTGTGGTGCTAATTTGAAATGTCAAACAAATTCTTTCCCATTACCTAAGGTTTTCTCATAATTAGTAAATCCACATATGGTAGAACAAACTGAAACTAGTAAAAATGAATTTGGTACTTTATTTAGCAAAATAAAATGGCATAAATGCAACTGAAAGGTGAGAAAATAGATTTTTACAAGGGTTCTATTAATTTTCTTTTGGGGTTCAGTACCTCAAAATTCAGTAGGAAACTACACCTGGAACTCTTTCACTTGTGAGCATTTGATGGACATTCACATGTGTCATCCAGCAACAGTCAGCCATTGTATTGACAATCCATTGTCCCTGATATCTTCTTTCCAACTCCTTTATGTCTTGATGAAACCTTTCCAACTGTTCCTCACTTACATCCCCAGATTTTCTGGAAAGAAAACCAAATGGCCATGTAGGAAATGGTCTTGAATGCTCGTTTTATATCCTTAGGCTTTGAACTTCTTCAGCATTCTTCCCAGTATGTGTTTGTAGTTTGGATCTTTGTGGTAACCCAAGTAGTTCTTCATCATATCCTTAAAACTAAACCATGCATCTTTTTAAGAATCACTTGGAGAGTTTTCAAAATTCTTCCTTCTTCAACCTTGGTACTTGCTAGAGCTGGAAACTTGCAATGCAAATAATTGAAGCCCTCTCCATCCTGTTGCAAAGCTTTCATGAATTGCTTCATGAAGCCAAGTTTTATAAGTGGGGGAGCCATAAGAACCCCTTTCAGATTAGTCAAACTTTCTCTAAGGATATTCTTTCTTCCTGATGTATGCCTTTTAATTTTTTTAGATCAATGGAGGTTCCTGGCTCTGTTATCCTGTTCACATGAGAAACAGAAATTTTGTGTAGCCTAGCTATTGTCCAAGCACCATGCAGATTATTTTCAACTTGCCATAAATCATCCAGTTGTGGTCTTTGAATTTAATCTTGTGTAAGAATGACACCAAAATTTCAGATGTTTCATTCATGTTCACTGAGTATCCAACAGGGATCAAAGTATATATATTACCATTATACAGTAGAACAACTTCAATAATGTGTACTGAGGTAAAAGATTCTTGAATTTAAGTCCAGGACTCATTTTATCAACCCTGAAAGGATGAAAGATAAATTCAACCTCAGCAGAATTTTAATGTTTACTTTAATAACAACAATAATAATAATTATTATTATTATTATTTCTAATTTTTGCACAAGACCAACAAATTTGAGGGGCAAGTCAATTACATTGACTCTAGTACTTGACTTGTACTTATTTTATTGACCCCAAAAGGATGAAATGTAAAGTTGACCTCAGTGGAATTTTAACTCAGAATAATCCAAAAGTGGATTATTTCTAAAAATGTAAAAGCATGAAGCATGATCTTCCTGGTTTGATCAAAGGTTTTGAGTGTAAATTCAAAAAATTATGAAGTAATATAAAGAGTAAAAGTTTCAAGTACTTCACAAGACCATAGAAATTTTTTGAAAAAAGCAGTTATAAGAAAACTGAAAATTCACAAAATAGTTTATAGAAGTTCTAAGGTCTGTGGTAGAGCAATTTTCTTCTAGATTTGTGCAATACAGTGAGTTAAAGAAAATTTATAAACTATCCTCAAAGAGAAGATATCAGGAAACTGAAATTAGATGCATTTGAATTGTTATGATGAGTAGATGTAGAAGTGCAGATAGTTGACTGGAAGCAATGCTATGTTACACTGAGAGCTGCTTTAGAAGAAATTGAACCTGAATCTGTACAAATAATCGTAGACAGCTTTTTAAGGTTGCAGATTTCTGAGTGTGTGGAATTGCATTCCCTAAAATTTTGGCGCTCTTAAAATTCTTAAAATTCTCGCAAAAGCACTCCTAACCCTTTTTGTCATCAATGTATTCCAGCATTAAATAATATAAAAGTAAACAAAAGAAACAGAATGGTAAAAAGCATACATTTTAATCCAACAAAATATGTCATCAAAGTTAACTTTTAAAATTTCCTTTCTTTTAACTTATTGTATTTGTATATTTTGAGTTATATTTTATAAAATTCCTAGTCTTATAAATATAATGGTAAAATTGGCTTCTTATCTATAAGCATTTACCGAAAACCAAAGAGCATGAATATATGATAGTGATATTCCTATAACAGATTATTAAAAAACGGAATTTTCAACTAAATTGAATAAAAATGTGTCACTATCACTAACCTAGGCAGTACAAAATCATAAGAAATATATAATTACTGAGAGTACACAATGACTCAACAGGTAGTGGGTGTTATGAATTTATGTTTTTGTGAATTTAACAACTAGAAAGAATGAACTTCAAATATATCACATAAAGAAAATGATCTTGTGGATATCTAGATGTTTTGGTGACTTTTCACCCTGTACAGATACACACAGAATTACATTCATATACACATGTGTGTAAAAGAAGAATAGTCATATCCCCCCATTTCTCCTTCTCATACAATCTTGTAAACTAATTCTTCAACTCACCTTGTGCCTTGTGGGGCCATTTATAACACCCCATTGCCATTATCCACCTCTTGCAGCTCCCACTGTTCATTTTCTCTTTCTCTTCCCTTCACTTACTAGATGTGAGTAGCCATGCAGATCCTCTACAAAAACTTGCACTGCCCCACTCTTTTCATAGTTCAATCCCTTCTTTACGAGTATGAAGCTGACCTCCACTCCTCTTGCCAGGGGTGAAGTGGGGTTAGTTTCAGGCAAAAAAAAAAAAAAACTACCCACTCCATTTGTAAAATGGTTGGCATTAGGAAGGGAATCCAGCCATAAAAACTGGAGCACGATGTAGTCCTTGAATATACCAGATTCTGTCAAACAAACGTTCAGCCCATGCCAGCATGGAACATGGACATTAGATGATGATGATGATACATACATAAATACATAAACAAGATAAACATTTACACATATCAACCTTCTATTGAACCTAGCTCTCGGAATTACGACACACAATATTCACTTCCCCTTCGGACTCGAATGCAAGGTATATTACATTTTTTGTCGTATCAAGACGTTGTAAAACAGCCCGATGGAAAACAAATTGGTTAAAAGTTTTGAAAATCACAACAGAGTTACCTCCCTGAAACATGTTGCGAAGCTAACATTAGAACAGGAATTCACAGAATTTAACTTGCAAACCCCTTTAATTAAGTTAGTTTACAAAAAAAAATTATAGCTAAATCACACCCCGGAGCTTCAAAAAAAAAAGAAGAAAGAAAGAAAATGTAATTCGAAGTATACAACAGCTGAAAAAATTCTGCCGTATTTGAATTTCCTTGATAGAAATCCTTTTTTGACAACACAAAAACAACTGTCATTGATAATCATAATCTCTGTGAATGAATTATGATACTCCATATCACAATTCTGACTATTTCCATACTATAGATCTACTCAGTCAAATCTAACGTTGAGCAGCAAGTTATGAAGATTATTCAGACATAGTTATTACTAACTGAAATTGCTGAACATTCATTTTAATCCCCTGGCATGAAGCTTTTTGGGCTGGGCAGATGATTGACAGAATTGCTAAATTGTCATAGAAAAGGCTTTACCTTATTTGGCTATGTCTTTTTAAGTTTTGAATTGAAATACTACTGGAGGTCAACTTTGCTACTTACGTACTTATTGATTTCATCAATTATCCATCCCAGCTTCCTCCTAAAAATTGTTTAAAATCATTATAGAAACAGAAATGGCTATGGCATTAAATGGTTTCTTTTATAGCTACATTATTCCTGGACTGACCCCATACCATGACACCAAAGAGAAATGTTTTCTCCAATCAGCTCAAGGGAACAGAAGAATTTGGGAGTTGAATTAGGTGGATAGGAATTGTGCTTAAAATGACCACGAGAACAATACCTGTTCTATGGTGATAGATTTGATTTGTTTCCTTGTTTAACTCTGTCATCTAGCTTTGGGAGTAGAGTAAATCAAATGTATTCTGTACCAATGTTGTGCCCTTGTTCCAATCCTAGAGATAATTGTGACCATGTTAATGCTTGTCTTCCTCAGGACTCAGAACTTCAACAAAATTCCTGCTTTTAGCCTCTTTCCTTGCTTGATACATCTAATATTGTTCCTGGCTATCAACTTTTTTACACTCAGTCCAAGCTGATTTATTAGTTGTTAAATCCCTATTTAGTTTTCAAACGGGTTAATGGGTTGCATTTGGTTGTTTCTGAGGAATATCCAGGAATATCCAGTTGTCTTTATTCTAAATTTTATGTTTCCCCTTTCTTTCCTATCTATAAACAAACTATAAGAACAATAATTTTCAAGTATTTTCCAAGCCACAAAACATCAAATAAGTTGCTAAAAGTACTGCAGCAAGCCATCAGTTTATTTTTAAAGTTTTATTAAATGAAACAATATATTACAAATGTTTTAAAACAGAGATGGATGCATTCCTTGCACTTTGCTACAAAGGAATACACAGACACCAGTTTGTGTATTTTAAAAACATTAAGTTTTGTAACTAGCCTAGCATTTCTGACTTAGCTGTTAATTTTAACACACACACACACACACACACACACACACACACATGCATATACAAACAAATAAACACAACACCCATGCACACATTCTTACGTTAGTACCAACAATCAATATATAAAACAGGCAGGGTGAAGAGCAAACCAGCTGCATGACAACACTCCCACACATACATGCTTGACAACAAATAGACGACCTTTGACAAAATAGCATAAGAAAATTATTTGGTGAATTTGAAATCATTTAAAAGGTGACTAATGTGATAATAAAATTATGACAAATTAGGTAAGACTAAAACCTAAAGCTGATGTGAATTACAATCAGTGCAAGTGTTTATTGGTAGTTCTAGTCAAAACACCATTTTCAGAATAGTTTGTTGTATCTAATGTCTAACATTGTCTGCCATGTCCTTTTCTGATGTTTGGGTGTACCTTGAAGTAAATTTGACCGCTGTTGTAATAGGTTGTGATACATGATTGTATGAGAGGGGCTAGGGGTTATTTAGGGGGAGTTAGTTGGGAGGAAGGGCTGACAATGTCTTGGACACAAATGAAAATACACACACACACACACAAAATATATTTACATATGTGTGTGTGTGTGTGTGTATTCTTTTATTCATTTCAGCTAAGCAGCTGCAGTCATGCTGGAGCACCACCTATACTTAGGTAAAATATTGGTTTCAAATTTTGGCACAAGGCCAGCAATTTCATGGAAAGGGTAAGTCAATTACATTGACCCCTAGTGCTCAACTGGTGCTTATTTTATCAACTCCAAAAGGACGAAAAGCAAAGTCAACCTTGGTGGAATTTGAACCCCAAACATAAAGATGGACAAAATGCCACTAGGTATTTTTTCCAGTGTGCTAATGATTTGCCAGCTTGCCACCTTATATATAGGTAAAATATTACAAATAGAACAAAAGGGAATAAAAGATGGATAGTTGAACACCATAAGAGATTGCAACAAGTAGACAAAAATCGAAAGGTGATGAACAAAATGTATATGCCAAAAATAATCCCATAAAAAGTTGTGCACAGTAAATTATACATTGGAAAAATAAAAGAAGGAAAAGGAAAAGAAGTATACTAATGTTTAGGGTTAACCCCTTACCAAAGAGTAAGAAATAAGCAAGAGAAAAGAAACAATATCTATTTAAAGCACATGGGTACATTTTGACCAGACACACACACACACATACACATACACACACATCTCAGAAAATAAATAGATCTTTCCTTTGTAGGTGAATTGTACAATGATTCTCTAGACCATGAGCTCTCAACCATTCTTTTACCTATGGACTCCTTTGATTGTTATTTTATTCTGGGGGACCCACATAGTCATACACGGTTTAAAAACTAATTTTATAAATACTTCTTCCAAAGTTCCTACTTTGTTTATCACAGCATTCACTTGTGTAGGTTGAACTATGTAAAACATCAGAGAAAGAAACCTTGCAATAAATACACCCTAAAAAAAATTTTTTCATGGACCCATGAAGTACTAATGTGGACCCAACATACTATTTTGTTTGTGTGGGCTCCAAAAATCTTATATCAACTCCAGT
Source organism: Octopus sinensis (assembly GCF_006345805.1). Classification (NCBI taxonomy): domain Eukaryota; kingdom Metazoa; phylum Mollusca; class Cephalopoda; order Octopoda; family Octopodidae; genus Octopus; species Octopus sinensis. The sequence continues at coordinate 28,099,972 of NC_043014.1, read as the reverse complement.
TGAGAACAATTGTTCTATACTGTGGCAAGAAGAATCCTAAGATTTTGTGTTTTCTTATGCTGGCTAAGTCCACTTTCAGACTTCAGACTAACCTAAAATATGCCGCCTTTCCAAACCAGACTACTCTTTTGCTTCTGGTGTTTGGCCATGGCTTGTTGCTGTAAATAATTAATATATATGGCTCTTTACGTCTTGACAAACAGTCTAAACAGCAGAGAATGTCTTCCTGCAGCTTCTTTCATGGCTGATCTTTCTTATGTTTGATGAGCAAGTTCTGTGCAAAATCTGCTAGGATTCACTGCTCTTATCTATTTGGAATTTAGTGTAATTAGTTCTCAGAGCTTATTGTTGTTGTTGTATATTTAACTTTTGTTTTGTATTTGTACAAGTTGGCTCCAAGTCTTACCTAGAGACCTCAAGAGACAAGTTAGAAGTTCATGTTGGTGTTATGCCTAGGGTGTCATGTATTTGGTTTTGCACATAGTATTGTTTTAGAGAATGTTTAAGAAAACATAAGAAAATTGTGAATTTGTTTTAAAATTTGAGATTACATAGACAGTATTTTATGTAAGATATGGGCAGTTCCCATGAGCACTATCTTTTGAGTTTCAGCCATTTGGGGGTTTCCTGGTATCTGAGCTAGGTAGCAATCAGCCCCTTTTGTTATCATATTATTATTATTGTTATTATTATTATTATTATTATTATTATTATTATTATTATTATTATTATTATTATTATTATTATTGAGTGAGAGAGCAGCACATGCCATCAAAGTGACACTGGGGTACAAATATATGAAGCCCAATATACCCATCATGACTACCCATCATGACTACCCATCATGACTACCCATCTGATAAGAGTACACCAGGAACATGCATCACAACCATATGTGTGTGACATGGTGATTTCATATCAAGATAAACAGCACATGACCTTACAGGTGAGGTCCAGTTAGAATTTTCTTCAGGTTGAGTTGTCCATCCAGCTCAGAAGGTCCCTGAATAAGGACTGTTTAAGGATGTTGAATGAAACACCCATGTTTCCAGAGGTGAATTATTCAAACCCCACAATATTCCTTTCAACACATAGCTATAATGCTCTACCATTACTTCTGCTCATGATCAGAGGTGCACATATCATCAGCCACCAAGGGCCATGCTCAATTGCTTAAGGTCAAACAGCTGACAAGCAAATCTATAGTAATGAGCAGAATATTTGTTGTAGTCCATCTTTTACATCAAGACAAAGCATGTACATGATAACACTTCCAATCATTTGAGATCAGAAGCCATGAAGGCCAGTGCTGGAATTACATCAGAGAATTATCATCACTGTTGTTGCTGCTGCTGTTGTTGTTGTAATATTGTCTCATGACAACCAGTTAATGTTAACAAATGCTGAGATAAAATTAGCACTCATTGAAGATGGTAAAATGGAAAATATAGCTTCAGCTCTTTGCTCTAGAAAGACTGAAAAATGCTATAAAGACCAGAAAGAAATTCGTGGTTGAATCAACTCAGCCATAGGAAAGAGACCAACAGAACAGAAGAACAAAAGCTCATCAACATTGAGATGTGGGGAAGAGATGGGTTTATTTGCTTCAAGATTCACTGTTCATAAAAAGAATTATTTCATGTTCTCAGTTTCTAGATTCTCATGACATCAACAACATACAATTCTTGCTGGTAAGAATAAAGTTTCTAAAAATGGATAGAGAAATTTGAAGAATTGCTTTGGTCCATTGGAAGAACATCTGTCATGTACACAAGAGAAGTGGGTGCGAGTCCTGTGAGCAGCCTTTAACTTTTTTTCGATTCAACCCAATACTTACATGCTATTATTTATAGCTTTATTTGCCTTAAGATTCACTGTTCCTAAAAGGAATTATTATACAATTCTAAAGCCTGGTACTTTCTATGGTCATATCACTTTTGAATTATAATAACTGTTTGCTTTAAAATTAAAATTTTTAAATTTTTTTGTAGGGGCCACTTTAATAAAATACATCATTTTTAATAACTAAGATCTACCTAAGCATATCTTCTTCAGTTACTCACATGCCTTGCTGTTATTTTTTAATGACTGCATCAATTAATGTACTATAACTATCTATTCTTCATCTATTAGTATTTAAAATATTAAACTGAACTTCACTATTAATACAAAATATTATCTATTTAAGTTAGCTGTATATCATCCATTCTTTATTCTAAATTAAATGAATCTCCTTGCAATGTAAACATAATGAATTTGAGATTAAAATAATGTAGCCATTTTATATAGTATTACAACTTAAAATCCTTTAAAACATTCTTATTAAGTCATTTATCCTTTTAAACAAAAAAAAATGCATATATATTAATCTTTAAATAATACTCTATTATCCTTTAATTAAAATAATCCTTAGTTACCTTTCCTCTTAACAACTCTTAATGCTCAACCATCACAGAAGACACAACTTTTTTCTAAATTCCGTACTTTACGTATCTTGTTTTTCATTAACTATCATCTTTCAATTGTTTGAAAAACACATGCACTTTGACCTATATTTGTCAATATTTGGTGTTCCTCCTCGCCACCACAACACCACCATCACCATTCTTTTTCCATTTCATGCCGATTGATTAAACCACCAAATTCTGGGTTTTTCTACTTGTTGTTGTTAACTTTTCATCAATCTCACAGCTCTGCCTGTTGTTACTACCAATTCCTTCCACCACATAAACCATTTCTGCGTATTTATTGATGCATTTCTAAAAACCCACATACATTGGAAAAACCAGCTTTTGGTGGGAAGTTGATGTCAACATTTCTATATTTTACTCTATGATCAGATAATATTTGTTATTCAAAGCAAAGACCTCACTCTCCAGTAGGTCTTCTTTGCAATCCCCACAAACATTGGATTACTGATAAACCCAAAGAATGTGCAGAACTTATTGTTGAATACTATGTTGGTGTTATTACAGTTGAAAATCCAAATGTACCTGCTTCACTGTCTCTAGTATCAAATTCTAAAACATCTGTAGAATTTACATCTGAAATGCTGCAATGCCACCTAAAGAATAAGCGCAAATATACCTCTTCTGCTTTTGATGGTGTTAATTATATGCTTCTTAAATGTGGTGAGTTCTCTCTTCTGCACCAGCTTCCATTATCCTTTCAATTCTGTCTTAATAATTGAGTTACTTGCATTAAAGTAACTCACTTGGTAACATCCACAAGATTATTCACCATCTTTCAAGAATGAAAGAAAAAAGAAAGAGGAAGAGAAAATGAAAAAGGAGTGCTAGATGGTGGTCAAGATATTGTGAGAGGTTTGGGAGAGGAGAGCTATCAGTAGATAAAAGGAATAGAAGGAAGAGATAAGAATGTGAAGAAGGAATATGTGTGAGAAATGGGTGGTGGGGTGATATGTTAGAAAGGCACTAAAGTGGAGAGATAGATAAAGAATGTGGTACAGAGGGGGGTACTAAAAGTGAGTTGTAAACCTCAGAAAGGAATGGAAGAAAAAGAAAATATGGTCAAATTTCTAAAAATAGACGTAGGCATTTATATGAGGTCAGAGATTGTACTAGCTAAAGTGTTGGTGGGGACTGATAAACCAGTGAGAGAAAGAAAAATATATATACAGATATTCGTACATGTGCACATGCATACATATTAATGTGTATATAGGAACACATACTCACACATATACGTATACATATGTATCCATACACATTCCCATACATGTATATATGTATATGTATGTGTGTGTGTGTGTTTCATATTATTAAACAATTCAAAAATTAGAAATTGAGAAATTGGCAAGTCAAATAAGGTTGTTGGAGGTTACCTAAGGGGTATTTGATACATGTACTGTATGGTGATTTAGGCTGCATTTAGATCTGTGGTAAAATTTGAAAGCATGAAAAAGGCGGTGGTTGATGTACTTAAGGATTCATTATACTTATTTAGTAGTATTGAAGAGTTATGTTTTAATGTGTGGAATGCCTCTTTTAGGCTTAGCTTACAGGCTGAGCATTGACCCTGGTATGGAAGCCCTGAATCTATTATGAATCATAAGTGATATGGAATATTCCTGTTTTTAAGATGATATATGTAATTGGCAAGGGTTTGGGATTTACTGTATTTCTCATCTCTAAAAGAATTGAGGTGTGCAGTGTATCTCTGTTTAAAATTTATAGTTGATCCTATATATATGGTTGTAGAATTGTGTAGGATGTTGAGGATGGTACATTTGTAAATTACATTAGACTTTCCACAAGGGGTTTGTAGAGGGCAAATGGTCCCAGGGCGGCAGTTACATGGTAATGCAGGAATTATTCTCTGGAATGGAGGAAGTAATACTGACTAGGGAGAGGTTAGAGATGGGGTAGATTTGTCTATGTTATTATTATTATTATTGTTATTATTATTATTATTATTATTATTATTATTATTATTATTATTATTATTATTATTATTATTATTATTATCTTTTTTTCTTCTTCTTTCAAATTTTCTTCCATTTCTTGCCGAGTGTCTTCCCGACTCCTAGGGCAAAGAAACTCATAGTATACATTGGTAAGCCATTAAACTAAACTCACTAGTTTGTTCATTTTTTTTTTTTAAAGTTAAATTAAAATACATGGGTAGTAATAGTTCTCACATTGACAATGCTCTTCTCAATACGTGTGATGTACCAGTTAAGACAATCTTTTGCACTTCTTGCAGGGATGGTAAGCCAGGGATCATTCTCATATAATTTTCGGTTCCCTTCTTGATCATTCCTAGTGCTCCGACGATCACTGGTATTGTAACCGCCTTGAGATGCCACATTTTCTCAATTTCAATGAGCAGGTCTTTATATTTTCTGAACTTGTCAAACTCTTTCGCCGAGATATTATGATCACAGGGGATGCTCATGTCGATCAATAAGCAAACTTTATTGTTTTGGTCTTTCACAACAATATCCGGTTTATTGGCTTTGATGGTTCGGTCTGTATGTACTGGAAAGTCCCACAGAATCATTACATTTTCTCCTTCAGTTACAGCTTCAGGGTGGTGATTATACCACTTGTCGGCAGTTTTGATATTGTAATGCCGACTTATTAGCCAGTGTAGATATTGGCCAACTCTGTCATGTCTTAATTTATACTCCACTGGTGCTAAGACTTTACATCCAGAGATTAGGTGGTCCACTGTTTCAATCATGTCGTTGCAGAATTAGCATTTTGGGTCTGCTCCATTTTTCATCACATTGGCCTGGTAGTTCCAGGTTAATAGGCTTTGATCTTGCGCAGCCAGGATGAAACCTTTGCTCTCTGCTTTTAGCCCTGAGCTCCGTAGCCACTGATGGGATTGCTTCTGGTCAACATCAGCTTGTTTGTTATGGGCCACATATTTGCTGTGCAGAGGTTTCTCCTCCCACCTATCAGCCAATTGCTCGTGCGCTTTTTTCGTTGCCATTATTTTCACCTTCTTTGCAACAATAGTTGCCGTACTTCCCTCGGGTTGTTCAGTTTGGGTATCCTGCACAAGATCAATAGCAAATTTTTTGCTTTCCTTTATGATAGAATGAAGCTTCTTTTGTCTCTCATGATTTTCCACGAGCTTTAGCATCCAGTCATTCGTTATTTCAAGATATTTGGCCAGTCCAATTGTGATTGTTTTGTAAGCTAGTTCAAATTGGATCAGGCCTCGACCTCCTTGGGCTCTGGGAAGGTAAAGGCGATCCACATCTGCCTTTGGGTGGTGCATCCTATTATAACTCAGCAGCTTGCGTATTTTCCTATCTATATTCTTTACTTCACTCATATTCCAGTTCAACACATTGTAGCTATAAGTAACAACTGGAACTGCTAAGGAAACTATAGCTAACACCTTGTTATGTGCATTTAGTTCAGATTTCAGGACCGCACGAACTCTCCTATAACATTCCTTCCTGATCTTCTCTTTCATGCTTGCATGCTGAATACCAGAGCCTTCATTTATCCCTAAATATTTGTATGTTTATTATTATTATTATCGTTATCATTATTATTATTATTATTATTATTATTATTATTATTATCATTATTATTATTATTATCATTATTATTATTATTATTTCTATCATAGTTATCATTTATCCTATCTAGGGCACTGATATTCTTGATTGAGTTAGTAGGATTGGTTGGGTTTTCGTTATGGTCTAAAGAATTGGGTTCAATGTTGGAGCTATGTATGTGTTGGGCACTAACTAGTGTATTCAGAGTTGTTTTGGTGTATATTTTGATAATAGAGAGAAAGTTTCGTTTATTAGAGGCTGTTATGATAGACTCAAAGTTGGGCAGGGAAGAGTAGGATAGCTTTAAAGTAGATCTATTAAAGACAGGGTAATATTTATGTTGACGGGGAAGTTGGAGTCTAATATATTAAAAAAGGATTTGGTTAACTTCTTAACATTTAATGAGAAGGGAGGTGTATATCATAGAATTGAGTGTCCACCACCTTTTTTGGTTACTTGGGGGTAGCATGATCTGTATTATTAGAAATTATAGGTGGGTTATATGGCCCATTTTTGTTAGCTGTTTTAGCTTTTGACCTAAAGTTATATGTGTGTGTAGGAGGTCTAAGCTGTCTTAATCTGTGTTCTCCCAGGGTTTTAGTATAGTGCACATATAGTCTGTTATGATTTTGATGGTTAGCATGTTGTGGTGATATGACTTGAGATATATGTTGCTTGAGCCTTGTATTACAGACATATTTTATTTGTTGAGAGAAGCTGCTGACAGCGAGCACTTGGTTGTAGTATGGGCCATGGGGCATGGTTATTGAATATTTCTTCAGTGGCTGAGAGGTCAGATATATGAATCAAAATACCCTTAAATATATTATCAAAGGTGGATTTGTAATGATTGGAATTAATGTTTAAGTACTTAAGGTACTGGTTGGATTTATGATACGGGGAGTACTAGGAGGTTTCTAAGTTTAAAGTAACATCTAAAAAATTAGTGGTTTTATGGGAATTTTCAAAAGTAATGGATAGGTTGAGGTTAGAGAAGAATTTCCTAGTTCATTCTATAGAGGATTTATTAACACCCTTGGTGACTAGCAAAGCATCATCTCTGTATAGGCCTCCCTTGATATTAGGGAAGTGTGTTCAGAGCTGATGGAGTAAGTATAGTATAATGAGGTTTGTGACCTGGGCAGAGTCGGATGGTCCCATAGTAATATCAAAGAATTTGCTATAGTTATTGTTAGTGGTTGGCCAGCACCAGAATTTGTCCCCAAAAGAAATGAGAGTTTTTCGGGCATTAAGAATTGTGTTAATTTCTAGTGGGGTTAGGTTAGTTAGATTTCTGGCTAGGAGGAGGGCTTGATTGAGAAGTTTGAGGAAAATAGATGCATAGTAATTATTTATATCGAATTGTAGGAATGAAGAAGAGTTTTGTTGTTTTACCCCATATCTAAATTTAACCTAAATCACCACACCGTACATATACCGAATACCCCTTAGGTAACCTCCAACAACTTCATTTGACTTACCAATTTCTTAATTTTTAATTTTTCAATTTTTAATAAAATGATAATATATATATACATACATAGAAGTATATATATATATATATATGTATACACACTCACACACACACATACATCTATGTGTATGTATCTGGATACATATGTATACATATATGTGTAAGTATGTGGTCCTACTTAATAGTGAATATACACATTAATATGTATGCATGTGCACATGTACGAATATCTGTATACATATTTTTTTTCTCTCACTGATTTATCAGCCCCCACTGTCACTTTAGCTAGTACAATCTCTGACCTCATATAAATGCCTACGTCTATTTTTAGAAATTTGACCATTATAATTTCTTCTTCTTCCATTCCTTTCTGAGGTTTACTACTCACTTTTAGTACCCACCTCTGTACCACATTCTTTATCAGTCCCTCCACTTTAGTGCCTTTCTAACATATCACCCCACCACCCATTTCTCACACATATTCCTTCTTCACATTCTTACCTCTTCCTTCTGTCCCAACTCTTATTCCTTTTATCTACTGATAGCTCTCCTCTCCCTACCCTCTCATAATATCTTGACCACCATCTAGCACTCCTTTTTCATTTTCTCTTCCTCTTCCTTCTTTTCTACCCCAATCCTTTGACCAATATCATTTTCTTTCTCCTAACATACCTATCTATTCTATTCTCAAAAATTTCTTTTACACTACAAGATCCCTTTGAATGAACACCACATGGAATTAATACCTGCACGCTATCCATTTGTAATAACAAAATATGAACTCCTATTGGAACTTGCATACCATGGACAAGAAGTCTTTTTGCCCATTCTACTCAAGACATTCCTTGGGTAATGGAACAGCACGTTTAACATCCAACATATATCTTTATTTTTATTCTTATATTTCCTTTATACTTCCAACATCTCTCCCTTTCCAAAATAACTCCTTTTATTGAACTCTATTATTTCCTTCTATTTAACTCTCTTATATCATCCCTAATGATGGGATATCTTCTATGACCCTGAAACATTTGTAAACCTACCCTTATGTAGGGCATACTCACAAGGGACAGGAATCAGAATATAAATGGGATGTTTGAGTAACAGAAAAGGGAGATATAGATGGTGACAAGTGCCATGGCATACCCTTGAGGTTTGAACACCATAATATAAGTGGCAGGATATTGCAAAAGAAGTGTGATTAAAGAGTGCAGAGGGCGGTGAGAGTGAGTGGTGAAAATCTGGGTGTATATAGAGTTGGGTGGGTGGCTACCAGATAGCAATGGTACAGAGGAGCAGGGGTATGAGGACAGGATTGGAGGGTGAGAGCTAGGCATAGTGTATGAAGATGTAAAGAAGAGAAGTGATGTAGAGATGTAGATTGGTTTGTTGAGGTAGGGTGTGTGAAAATTTTTCTTGTTATGTGTGGGTGGAACACACAGGTTGGAAGCTAGCAGAGAGAAAGGACACAGATGAATAGGGCCAAGAGGACAGGATTGGGGAGTGGGAGGTATGCATAGTGCACGAAGTAGAAATGTGAGGAAGAGAACAGATGTAGAGATGTAGTTTGGTTTGTTGTGGTAAAGTGTGTGAGAAGTTTTCTTGTTAAGCGTTGGTGGGACATACAGTGCTTCTAGAACTGTTTCATTGATGTGGGCAGGTCTTCTCAAGAACTTCATATCACCAGACATCTCAGTCCATTGTCATTTCTTCCATGAGGCCCAACATCCTGAGATCATTCCTTAACACTTCATCCCATGTCTCCCCGGGTCTCCCTCTTCTGCGGGTACCTTCTACTTTCAGTGATCGGCATGTCTTTATGCAGCTGTCCTCATTCATATGCATCACATGTCCAAACCAACATAGCCTTCTCTCTTACATGTTACATTTGATACCTCTTATGGCCAACTTATCTCTCAATATATTTGCACTTTGTCTTACATGCGCACTGATGTTACACATGCAACTGACCATACTACCTATATTTCTCTCCAGCCTTCTGCATTCTGCATTCAGGGTTAGGTCACCTAGGTAACAGAAATTATCTACCTCAAGAGAGCCTCCTGGGCATTTGAGAGAATCTAGGTTCCATGTTCACTTAGTGCTTATTGTTCCTGCACATCTGCTACATACAAAGACGACTATCTGTTAATCTACCTGTAATTCCACTGCCTCTTTTATGTGTACATAGTTTATACAGGATGCAGCAAATGGTGTGTTTTCCAACTCCTTTCCTGCATATTGAACTGGGCCATTTACCCAACAGAAAGTGGGTTTTATCTTCTTTCTTACTAACAACAACTTTGGTCTCTGCAAGGTTAACTTCAAGGTACTTTGATTCCAGGTTTGGTTTCCATTCCTGGAATTTCTTCTCCAATTCTGCTAAATATTTTACAATAAGAGCATGTAGCAATTCCCACAGGCACCCAGTTTTGAATTCCTCTGTTATGGCCTGGAGGACTATAATAAATATAAGAGTGGGCTGAGAACTGAGCCCTGGTGAACCCCTACCTGTATGCTAAATTCATCACTGTGTTCATGCTGACTCTCACCTTTCAAGACAAGCACCACTGTACATGGCTTGTACAGCTCTAACAAGCCACTGCTCTACTCCTAACTTCCTTGGAGACCACCATATAACAGTGCAGGAAACTCTGTTGAAAGCTTTCTCCATATCGATGAAAGCTAAGTACAACGGCTTACTTTTGGCCAAATATTTTTCCTGCAGCTGTCTCATTATGAAGACAGCATCTGTGGCACTCTTTCCAAGTACAATACCAAACTGTATCTCATCTAGTTTAATTCTATTTCCAATCAATTGAGCTATAATCTTCTCAGTCACTTTCATAACTTGGTCTAGCAATTTAATGCCTCTGTAGTTGTTTCTATCTAAGGCATCACCTTTACCCTAATAGCAGCTAACTAATACTACTACACCAGTCATTGGGGATGGTGCCTTCCTGAATAACCTGATTAACTATACGGGTGACGAAGTTGTATCCTACACCACTGGAAATTTTAATCATCTCAGCAGTGATTCCTGATGGTCCAGGGGCTTTCCCTGTCTTCATGTCTTAACTGCCTTATCTATTATGCTGCTATCAACTCTGATGGCTGGTACCTCAGTTGGTTTGATATTTGGTAGACTCTCCTCCCATTCATTTTCCACATTTAGTAACCTTTCATAGTGATGCTTCCATGCATCTTTCTTCTCTGAGTCACAAAGTGCAAGCATACCATTATCCATTCGCACACATTTCTCACCTACCACATCTCTATTCTCTCTGATACACTGCTTTACAATCCTGAACACCTCACACCTCTGATCCTAATGCCATAGAACATTTTCAAACCTCTTACCTTCAGCCACTCCTTTTGCTACATATACCTGACATTTAGCTGCCCTTTTGGCTACTTGATATAATTCTCTGTTTGCACCGTTTTGCTAATCTTTTTACTTTTATAGCACTGTCAACTTCCTTGCTCCACCACCATGTAATCCCTTGTTTATCTGGAACTCTGCAATAACCACAGATTTCATCCATAGCCCTCAGTAGATTGTCCCACAGGAACTTCCAATTGTCCTCTAAGCTATATGTCCCTGACTCTTCCTGTCTTTTGTCAGAAGCTTCCATTAGTAAATCGCTAAATTTTTGTCTGTTTGCTGGGTCTTTGAGCTTCCATAGTTTTCTTTTCCAGATTGGTTTATTTCTCCAGATCTTTCTAGCTCTAATTCTGAAGTCACTAACTAGTAACCTATGTTGAGTTGTACACTCTTCACTTGAGAAAGACTTTGCATTTTTAAGCATCCATCTATCTCGTTGTCTGGTGAGGAGGTAGTCTATCTGTCTTATGTGCTCAACAGACTGATAAATGATTAGGTGGCTGGCTGGCTGGTTTTTTGAAGTTAGTGTTGCATATCATGAGATCGTTTGCATCACAGAACTCCAACAGTCTTGTTCCCTCCTCATTTCTAGGTCCAAAGCCATAGCCCCATGCACTCCCTGGAATCCATGAGGGTGCTGTCCAACATGTCCATTGAAGTCACCAACCACAATAGCAAAGTCTCTGTCATTTGTCGTTGAGGTGATCTGCAAAAGGATCACATCAGTCAGCCCAGAGCAAAGAGCCTAGCCAGGGACAAATGTAACTGTTAATTTACCTATGACAAGTCTCATCTTATTTACCCTGTCACATATTTAGACTACCTCAATGACCTTATCAACCCACTTTTCTGCTAACAGTATGCCTACACCACCTACTCCATCCTTCCTGCCAACCCAGAAGAATTTAAATCTCTGTCTCTTACCTGTGAGGAATCTAGCTGAGGCTCCCCTTGACCTTACTTCTTGCACACCACACACATTAACATGGCATCACTCCAACATTTCAATAATCTCCCCACTCCTTACTTTCATTGTGTCAACATTGATGGTAGCAGTCCTGAGATTGAGTACTTGGGAGTGGTGGAAATTTTGTCATCATCTGAAACAAAGATCTGCGAAAATGCTTGCCAGCTAGCATTGAGCCTTGATACATAGTTTATTCAGTGAATTGCAATGAATTACAGTGTTGCCCCACCACATCCATCATGTAGATCAAGAGCCAACAAGTGGGTATGAGAAGAGGATGATTACATAAGGCAATTTAAGCATTATATCTAAGTATTTTTATATGAGGTACCTTTAACTGTATATAACACTCATCAGGGTGCATGTATGAGGGTATAAGGGGTATAAGGGTATAATCAAAATATGTATTCACACACACAGCACAAGAAGTGTCTGAATCACCAGGTGAAAATGTTAATGCATGAATTAAAATCGACGTGGTGGGGGAGGATGGGTATGCAAAATTGATGTTGAACACAGGCCTTGCGCAAACTAAGTTTATACACCACATAGCTAGATGGCCTCAGAAGGAAAGCCGTAGTGTTTATATATATATATATATGGAGGATTCACAAAAAAATAAATGATGAAGACAGGTGGTGTAGAAAAAAAAACAAACAGATGTATTAGTATAACGCTCACAAAGTGAAAAAGTCTTTAATGTTTTGAGTCTACATTCTTCCACAGAAAGGAACACAGAAAGAGACAAGGAGAGAAAATAAAGAAAGTGTAGTGGCTAGCGATCTATCATGGCGAATGCCGGACAGAAGGGTATGTATGCATACTCAAACACACTTACACATGCACATAGATATACAGACAGACTGATGAATAGAGAGATAGATATATATGTATGTATGTTATGTATGTTATGTATGTATTGTTGTCATTGTTTAACCAGTCAGCTCTTATTGAATAATCAAATGTATTCCAATTGTGATCACCCATCTTTTTTTGTATATCCATGGCTACATTACCTATTGCACCATTCCTTTTATTTAAATATGTTATGATGTTATTTAAGGAAATTTGGTTTCTGATTCTCACAGATTGAGTGACTCTTATGTGCTTATGAAAGCACTCACTAATTTACATTTCCTATTGTTGTTTGCAATAGCAAATTGTTCCTATTTTGTGATATCTACTTATGACTTGATAAAGTGGGCCATTTGTGAGATAAGTGTATTTGTTTTGGGTATAATGAAGTGCTGGTGACATGATACAAACTGCTGATAGCTTAGCTGTTTGACTAATACTCTATGAAACTGGATAGCTCTGCTCTCAGGTATAGATATGCATCAACTTAATTTATCACATAGTATCATAAATTATCACATAATTTTCATATTATCTCTTGAAAGGTATTGGATAGCAAAATCGATCAAGCAACAGCCTTATAGTATTTAATTATGCTTGCATAACCTCTTATTTCAAATCTCACCAAAGTTAAATTTATTTTTCATCAATCCAAGGTTCATTGGAAAAGCACCAGTAAAATCAATTATTTTATGTATGCCCTTCCTTCAAATTTGTGACCTTGTACAATCGTAAGAAACCAATGTTATTACATTTTTTAATGGCATAAACAGTAAAGGAAAGGACGCTCCTATGACCATATGGCAAGGGCTCTGGTACTGGCAGTGACAAGGAACAAATTCATGGGTTATCTTCAAATACTTGCATCAGAGTAGACTTCACAAACAATAGCTAAGGATCCAGCGATAGTGTTAAACTGGACAATGAATTATATCTGCCATTGAAGAAGAGGTATAATTCATCCAACAGGTTTCTGAAAAGTTTTAATTTGCTCCAAACCAGATCCAGAGCACTCAAACATGAGTACAAGATCACCATTTTTTTTCTAGTAAGAAGATGTACAGTTGATGAAATTAATCCCAGTACTAGTACTTTATTTTATCAACCCCAGAAAGGTTAAAAGGTAAATTGACATAGCTAACTACTAAAGTATAATGCTCTACCAATTCAATCTTAATAAATATTTTGATTTAGGTGGAGAACTGGTAGAACCGGTAGCATGCCAGTTAAAATACTTGGTGGCATTTCATCCATCTTTACATTCTGAGTTCAAATTCCTCTGAGGTCTACATTGCCTTCCATCTTTGCAGGGTCAATAAAATAAGTACCAGTTGTGCACTGGTGATTGATTTACTCCTCCCTCGGAATTGCTGGCCTTGTGCCAAAATTTGAAACCAATAAGTGTCTTGATTTTGTAGAAAAAGAAAAAACAGTTCAAAAGAAAGACAAAGGAAGAGAAAAAGAAAAAAAGTAAGAAAAAAAAACTTCTTGGGAAGTGATGGAATAGACTGAAATGGACTAAAGAAAATAGATGGAATTTTTTTTTAAATGATAAATGAAATTTATTTATTCCTGAGAGGAGAAAGAATTAAAAGTGTAAATAACATTGGTGAATGAAACATTGTTGTGATAGTATTGTCAGTAAGTTAGGTGATGATAATGATGATGATACTGGAGAAAGGGAACATGAATTGTTGATGAATCATTATTCAAGAAACCTATAATCAATGACATCCCAACTGAAGCCATCCTGTGCCTTTATTTTTGGATATAGTATATCTAGAATTCCATTATCTGAAGTGTCTTGCCAATAGTTGATCCTTCTAAACATATGAATATGTTCTCTTGTCTCCTTACCATACCAACTTAATCATTCATATCAATAAAACACATTTCATCTTGTAACAAAATGACAGTATTGAGGTTAAACCTCAAAATATTTATGGTATGCCATGGGACAACAAATGCACAAAAGGTTTCATGAATTTCATGGCCCATTTGTTAGAGGAAAGTTTAGAGCTGATACATAATTTAATGTAACTAATAAATAGTTGTTATTTACTTTCAGAGTCACCTTGATTGAGAAAACCTATGACCAAAACAGTTACATCTGTAGTCATTCTGTCTTTTTCTCTTAAAATAAAGTTTTTGTATAGCTTAATTAGAGGAAGAAAAGCAGTAGCCTCAACTTTTTCACATTCTTTGAGACTTGTTGGAGAAATGGAGTAAGTGGTCTTTAGAATGGTGACTGGGTTCAAAAGCTTACTACAGAATGGTCACTGCTAAAGGCACCCAAAAGTCAGGTATGATGTTAAACTGAGAAGGGTGTCTTAGACAACATAATCTAATGCATCCTTCCTTGTTTATTAGGTAGGTTTTAGAAAGATTTAGCTACTGTTTCCAGAAAGGCATGTAACCATATAGTTTGTAACCATATAGCCCAAGGTTGACCCCATTTAAGCAAACCTATGATCAATGACATTCCATCCAGGACTATTCCAGCTGTATATTAGATAATGTGTACTTGCTTATTTTTAAGGTAGTATGGTGTGATTTGAAGGAGATATTGCTACTATTTGTAGCATGAGCAACCACATGTAGAATCCGTTGTTTTGGCTGCACTTATACACCCCTGACAACATCAACAATTTTACAACCAAAGTAAGATTGTGAATCTGAATTTTTTTTTTTTAATATATATATTACTGAAATTTTTATATGTGTCTGATCTTCAATCTTGATCCTACAATAACATCTTGTTATTAGAAATTAGTAGTTCTGCTCCATCTTTAAGAAACATGGGTCAGGTATACTTCCACTTGAAAGAATGACCTATGAAACTGAAGAAACCAGTCCTAAAATTGCCATGCCATACTTTGCCAAAATATATTTGGAGTTGTAACTTCAGTAGTATTATTTTATATCCCAAGGGTGGTGGATTAACAGATTCATTACATCATCAAACAAAATGGTATTTCTTTCAGCACTGCTGAGGTCAACTCTACCTGTCATCTCTCTGGAGCTAATAAAATAAATTACCAGTCAAATACTGATGTCAATGGTATCAACTAGCATCCTCAAAACTGTTGGTCTTGTGCCTAGTCTAAGGTCAGTTCTGATAAGGCAAGACTATGATCAAAGTTGTGTCAGCCATAAAACATTTTTATTCATACATCTTCAGCTGTCCATCATAAACATGTCCTGCAAACATATCACTCCCTGTGCAGCTGCAATGAAGTAATGAGGGCCCCCATGCTAACCATACCAGTGTGGTGCAGGACCGCTACATCAGGAATGTGATCCTGCCATCTGATATGTTAGATGGTGCTCAGATAACAAAATTGGATTTGTTTCAGGGCCTTGATGCATGGTATAGGGGAGGCAAGGGAGCACTGCAGTACTGTACACTTTTATCTTTGTGTTGCAGGCAATGTCATGGCAGCTCTATAGACATTTCTCATCTATAGTACATCAAAGAATATATCGTCCAATACGTCCTTCCATTTTAAGATACTATATGTGATTTGATTATTTGGCTGCTATCACTAGCATGCTGAGAAACTACGAAGTAGCACCCTCATTGACTCATTGTGACTATTGTGTATTGGTGGCTATAGCTGTTTAGTTGTCGTTTAGCTCCAGATAAGTCCTGATCAAGTGGAAGTACCAATGTTGAAGGCAAGGTATTATTCCTTTGTGGATCTCATTAGAACCAAAGTGGTGGAAAACAACTCAAACTATGAGGTGGCTAGTGTAATTAAAGTCTTAGGCTACAGATTAAAGATCCCCCAGGTCAGGGGTGGGCAACCTTTTTGAGAGTGCATACCAAAACTTCTTCCACATGCCAACCAAATTACTTTGAGATATTAGGCTACTTGATATCTCTTAGGAAAGTGTATGTTAAGAACTTTTTTAATAAATGATAAAAAATCACTATAGAATAGTCACACACAGTATATAATGATGGGAAAGTATTCATTCACCTTCAAAATTACATCTAAACAACAATGAACCTTTGCCACTTTAAAAAGAAAACATCAGATGAAATATCAGTCCAGCAGAAAACTTGCAACCTTTGCCACTTTCAAAAGAAAACATCAGTCAGATGAAATATCAGTTTGACAGAAAACTTACAGAGTCCTTTTGATATACATGAATATACAGTTTTATCAGTGAGACTTCTGCTGCTGCATCACTGATGACAGAGATTTTATATTGGGTTTATATTTCATAACTTTCAGAGATATGCATGCACTACTAGTTTCATCCATCAGGTTACTCCTATTAGAAGACTTAACAAAGTTTATTACTGAGAACAAAGATTCACAGGCATATGTTGATGAAAACATGGATATTAGTACTGTTGCAAAGTTTTTTCTACTGGAAAAATTTTCTGGAATGGCATTCCTAGTCCTTAACAATTCATTTTCTGCACTCCTTTCTGGTACCCCTGTCTCTGATTGTGTTTTTCTTTTTTCAATATTTTCTAAGTCAGCTCTGAGGTCAATAAATGTTTGCTTCCAAATTGAGCTACTTTGAAATTCAATCAATTGCATTTTAAAATTAACCATGTCTATCCATGAAAACGTTTGTAAGTTTAGTTCTTCCAGTCTGATAATGTCTAAAAACTTCATGAATTTTACTGACTCTTCCAGTTCCCTGAATTTAGTAAACCTTGTAAAAAAACTGCTCAACAGTTGACTCGATAATGTTTACAAACAGTTTTGAAGACATAGACACTCTGTTCTGTCATCTTTTGAGAGATCATTGATGTTCCTCTTTAGGTTTGGGAAGAATCCAAATCTCTCATTGTCCACATCTCATATTTCATTACGAAAGCCTTTATGTAACCAAACATAACATCAAGTGTCTTACCAGAGCCCTGTAATTTAACATTCAAGTCATTCAAATGTTCACAAAAATCTACAAAAAACACCAGTTTACAAACCCACATGATGTCAGACAATTCTTGATAAGAATCATATTGGTCATTCTTAAAGAGCTTTATTTCATTTAAGTATTCAACAAATCGTTCTGAAACCCTCTCTCTAGTAACCCTCCATTTAACGACTTTCTCTCAATAGTATATAGTGACTTTTTATTGCTCAGATACATTTTACATTACAAATTAGGCCTACCTTTATTTAATGATCTCCCAGACCCGACCAGTGTCTTAGTTTCAGCCTCCACAACTGGTATTCATTGACAAGACAAAATTTCTCTCTATGTGTGTGCTACAGTAGTGACATCATCATTATGCTGTATTCTTGCAGAATCAGGTAGAATCTGTGTATAAAGGACTGAAAATGTACAACAATGTTTGAGGCTGAAACTAAAACACTGGTCGGGTCTGGGAGGAGATCATTAAATAAAGGTAGGCCTAATTTGTAATGTAAAATGTATCTGAGCAATAAAAAGTCGCTATATACTATTGAGAGAAAGTCGTTAAATGGAGGGTTACTAGAGAGAGGGTTTCATATGCCAGAAAAAAGTAATTGGTGTGCCATGTTTGGCATGCATACCAGGGGTTGCCCACCCCTGCCCTAGGCATTATGAACATCTACAATGTACTCACAAAACTTTTTGCACAAAATGATGATCTATTTTATCTAAGTATAATGTACCACAGAACTTTCAAGCTATGTTATATATATTAGGTTTGAGGAGATGCAGCTAAAGCTAATTAAGGGTCTACTGGAAATAAACAAATAATTCAAGTATTGAGATTGAAAACATGTGGAATTGCTGGATTGTTTGTGTTAGGGAGGGAGAAGTGGAAGAACTAATGACCAGAAGATCACAAAGGCTTTTATTCTTTTTGAAAAATAAGAGTGGAGGCGCAGGAAAAATAGATGCAGATGTGGAGCAAGATAGCAGAAAGTGGAATTTGCAATGAAGGTTGTGCTGAAATGATCAAGTAACAGAATCTCACCAAGGTTAACAGCAAACATATAACCAATGCAGACGTGTGTAGATGTATGAATAAACGTCCACCAACCACTTCCATTTATCATTCAGCTTGTGTATATATACGTGTGGTCGGCATTAAAGACATTTAAAGTTACCACCTTGTTCCATGTATTTCTTTATACCATGTTTCTGTCAAATGATATAGCAGCCTTCTGAGTAAAGTCACATTAGATGGAATACAACCTATCCAACTATAATGGTGACCCCAATGCAGCATGGATGCTTGTCCTTCTATAATGGTGACCCGACATGTAAAACGCACCCCAATGGTGACATAACACAGCACAATTCCTTCTAAAATAGTGAACCCCGGACAAATTCTGACCAGTGAACACATATTCCTCTTTCTCCTTCGCGACCTCGTCTATGCAACCAGACTGCCATTCCATCATAAAGGAACATACCACTGATGCCTCTCACCGCCATATTGTCTTCTTCATCAGAAAATTTTGGTGTTGGTTTCAAGCAGGAAACTGCAAATCATTTTCCTCAGGTTGTAACCGAATTTATAACTTGGTCCTTTGAAGACACAGCTTCCTAGGGGAATATTCTTCTCGCTTGTAAAAAAAAAAAAAAAAATATTTGGAATTTTCTCCAGAATCACATGGACAAACTTTTCCTATGTACCAGGTATGGGGTTCTTTCTCTTAACCACCTGGATTATTCACATGTTGGCCATGTTTTGTTCTTTATCTGTTAGCAAGGATTTCTCTTATCCACTGCTACTAAAAAAAAAATTTTTCCTTGTTTGCTGCTCGTCATGTCTTCTTTCAACTAGGGTGTTTGGTTGCTATTTCTAACAGCGTTTCTTTCAACCAGTTTGTTCTTTGTGGCATTCCATTCCTATTATCTTCAAAATGAGTCCCTTTTCCTTTGACTCAATGCACTTTTTCGTCTTTCTCACGAGCTTGTATTTCTTCTGCTCTGGATGACACTGCATTGGACACTGCAATTGTTGCTGTCATTTATCTCCCTCAGCCATGTGAATGACACTCTTAGACACATTAGCCACTTTGGACTTAATTGAACTCTGCTTTAAAGACTGGAACTTTTCCTTGCCTGTGCATTGTATTGCATTTCAGTTGTCTGCGGTTTTTTTTTTTCACTTTTCTTTGCATATCACTTCCTTTCTTCAGAACCTTACCTATGTATGTACATATTTTTGAATATTGTGTATATTATATATTAACTTGTTTTAATGTTCATACGCACAAGCACCACATTCTAGGATTTTAGTTGCTTTCTCATTGCTGTTGCATGCTAGCACCTCCAGCCTCTGCAAGTGACCCACCATTCTTGCAGGTTTACAACACTAGCTTCTGCAAGTGACCTATCGCTCTTGCAGACTAACAACACTTTTTTCCACTACAAGTGATTCACTGACCTTACAGGAAAAGTCTTGGCACTGTTCATGTCTCAGTAGTCAACATTGCATCTCAAGCAGTTTGACTTTTGCATCCTGCAATTTCCAGTTTCCTGGTCAGTTGTTATTACATTTGCATGTCAGACGTTCTGTGTCTCAGACTATTTACATTCCTTAACTTTGCCTTGCCAGTGACTATTCCAGAGAATAGACTTATGTTGTTATAGACACCGCATTCACATTTTCTCTCTTTCTGTATCATTGTACATATATGCTTTGTTTTATTTGATTGGACACCTTTCTCTGCTGCTACAGAAATCTTAATTTTATCATCTATTTTGTCTCCCACAAAATGATTTGTCGGGTGGAGGGGGCTGCCTGTAGCAAACTCTAGTGAACATCCTATTTTTATTATATATGCATACATATAACTGTGGCAGGTAACAGCTAACCTTTGGACGCTGTTTTGGACCCCATTGTGTCTACCACTCTGATTGGTTGGTATTGGCACAATTTGTCTCTTACTCTATCCTGCGCCAATATGCAACCCAACTAATTGTAGCCTCCAGATAAATCATGTGAGACAGTCTCTTCTAAACTCCATTTGAGCCTACCGTTGGCTATGAAAGCTCACCTCCTTCTAGTCTTGGGGTCTGTTGGTTTCAGACCTTCTAAGGTCTAACCACTGATCACATTACAGTGACCTCCATCTTCGTTGCCACCATCATGTCTCTCACCAACGTCATCAACATCTACACAGCACTGCACAGGGTTAACAGCAAACATATAACCAATGCAGACGTGTGTAAATGTATGAATAAACGTCCACCAACCACTTCCATTTATCATTCAGCTTGTGTATATATACGTGTGGTCGGCATTAAAGACATTTAAAGTTACCACCTTGTTCCATGTATTTCTTTATACAATGTTCCTGACAAATGATATAACAGCCTTCTGAGGGGAGTCACATTAGATGGAATACAACCTATCCAACTATATGGGGTTTTCCACAAGTAACATTTAAAGCACCTATTGGGAGTTTTTTTTTCTACTTGCTACATTGTTTTATTGTTAAATATTTAAATGAACGTTGTTGTTTTTTTTTGCAAACCCCTTTGTATATCGTCTTGTATTGTCCTTTAATGTTTTGATTTATATTAACCCTTGTGGTCAATAAAAAAATGAATTATTATTTTCATAACTAATCTATGTACGCATGTATTACTGTGTGTATGTCCATCGCCCCTTTACTTTACTTTATCATTTGATC
Source organism: Octopus sinensis (assembly GCF_006345805.1). Taxonomy (NCBI): domain Eukaryota; kingdom Metazoa; phylum Mollusca; class Cephalopoda; order Octopoda; family Octopodidae; genus Octopus; species Octopus sinensis. The sequence goes on along the minus strand of NC_043014.1, from coordinate 28,078,645 downwards.
TCTTAACTTGCCTGGCGTGATTCTCATCACCTCCCTGCTATTTCAATTGACCTGGTTCTAGCGACAAATTTTGACAACTCCCCGCGTTTTATTTCGTCCAGTTCCTACACTACGCCCATTCTATTTCTCATACGCTCTTTTGTGACCGTGGTAGTAAGATTTCTATATTCACTCTCCCTCTCCTGCAAACAAGTATCCAAAAAGTCGGATTTTTCCTTCCTCACGGCAAATCAATTCATTGTAATTTATTATTCTTTATGAACTTTTCTGGATTAACATTGCCGACGCAAACCACCACCGGCTTCCTCGGGTTCTAGATCTTACCTTGCTGCCGCTGCTGCTACTAGTACAACTACTACTACTACCGCTTTATTATCCCTCGCCCTCTAAAATGTATAACACTATTTGACTAAAGTGAAATCAGTTAAACGAAGGAGCCCCTCCCTTTGCGATTGTTCGACTTAACTAGAAATACAAGAAAAAAATTTCCCCAAATCACATCCTGCAATCTTTGTGTGTGTCTGAATAAAAAAAAGAAAAAAGGTCGGATTATCACGGCTGAAAATCTTCGTTGAGGGCCCACCTAGCTAAGCAACATCAAGAGAACGGATATCAAAATAGTGTTAAAAACGTTAAAAAGAAAATATCCAAATTTAAAAAAAAGTGCACAACCCCCATAAAAAGGTGGTGGAAAGAGGACTATATTAATAAATTAATAAACTAGTTCGTAGCTAGGATCCTTGCTGCAGGAAAATTATGTCGGGAGGCAGTTTGCGTGCAAAGTGTGTGAAAATATTTTTTTTGTAGAAACTTCCATATGTGTATGTGCGCATTTGTAAGTAGTAGGACTGTTCACATTAGTCGAACTTTGATGCAAAATCTAAACTGCGATGGTGTGAAATCAGAAAATACATATTACAGAGTGTGTAAATGAAATGTTTCTTCGTGCGTAATACTTGCGTTTAGAATGTGTGTAAGCGCGCGTGTGGAAAAGAAAGTGAGGTTGAAGGCGAGAAAGAGAGAGAGAGTGTGTGTGTGTATGTTTGCGAGAAAGAAAGAAACAGAGGTGGGGGAGGACGTATGTGTTTGTATCGAATGTGTTTCTTTTTTTTTTTAACCAATCATTTAACTTGCGCGTGAGAACCTGGAAATGTTTCCGATGATATCACAATGATAATAAATGATATTTAACAAGACTGAATTTACATAATATAGTTATTCATTTAGTTAATCATGTAAAGGTTAAAAGGCAGTGTTGAAATTGGTTGTGAAGTGAACTCGGACCCTCTGGGAGAGCACCGAAAAGTACATTGTAAAGTCAAGAAAGTGTCTATTAACAATTCCCTCTGAGAATTAATACGGGACTGTTTCTTCGGAAGGAACGTATTTGGGTAATCACACACTGGCTACGCATGCGTACGCCATTACAGCTTGCCTGCGTCAGGTGAGACAAAATTCTCACATACATACACATATATATATATACATTATATATATATATATACATATATATATATATATACATATACCTTTGTTTTGACTTGCCTTTTTCTCCTCAACGTTGTAAATACTATTTATTTTAATAATGGCTTTCATGATTTATTTAGGTTAGTGTTAACAATTTACTATCTCTGTTTTGTACATTTACATCTGTGTGTGTGTGTGTGTATATATATATATATATTTATACATAGATAGATACATATATATATATATTGTAAGATATTGTATGTCCTGTTTCACCATTGTATTTTACGCGTGGCCTCAGCTTTCTGTCTTAGCGGTGTGCCTGGCCGTGATATTTCTGCTTTAAGATTCCTTTCCCCACTCCAAGAATATGTTAGCTTCCTAGTTCTCACTCTTCCGTCTTATTCCATCATTATTATTCTACGCTTTCTTTTCAGTTTGTTTATTTATTCCCTGAAAATGTTTTCTTTTTTTACTATGTTCTTTTTTTTTTGTAAAAGACTTAGTTTTTACCCAGAAGGGAAAACATAATTAAAGCTACTGAAATTCCCATTTATACTCATTTCAATATCTTTAATTTCTTTCTCGTAACTTTAGCTTTTTTCGTTTATTTCAGTGTATGTATTATATTTTTCTGGCTTTTTTTTTCGTTAACTCTATCTTTCTTTTGAAAATAATAGTCACCATACTTTTATCCTTATGAAATCTGCAAGTTACATCCATTTCTCTAATTTGAAACGTTGATATATAATATTGTTATAAAATATTAGTTTTTTTTTTTCAAAAGATGATCAGTTTAAATATAGTTTTTACTTAAGAGGCAAGAGAATTTATATTTGTATATTCATCAGAAATTCTAAAAACATCTTTGTTGAGGAAAAACCCGTTTTAAATCCCCTGCGTACGTCTACATAATCTACTTTAGAGTGTTCTTTGTTTTAGTCTGTTAGTAACCTTAGACAAACCCCTCCATCTGGCATTTCGCATGTTTTAATTTTTAAAAGGATTCTTAGGACGATTTATATCGAGTTATAATAATTATAATTTATTAATACTATAAATAATAGTGGTTGATAAATCTTTCATTTTTGACTTCTGTTATTTCTGTATTCGGCAAGTGCTTCATTAACTTCCTTTTCTGACAATTGTACATAGAGATATACACACACACACACACACACACGTAGGGTGTGTTTGTAATGAGCGTACAAAGAGGAAAGGAAAAATTATATACATACACTCGCACAGATGTGTGTTTGTATTTAATTTTTTTTATATTTACCTCTATCTTTCCTGATTTATCGAATTATCTTTGACATTCTTCTGTGAGTTCTTGTATTAACTTAGTAAGTTATATCAACGAGCTTTTACATCCTGTAACCCCCTATTTATCTGTCTATATTTGTCGCCTGTGTTGAAGTCAATTTTTAAATTAGATATTATAGCTTATATCCTTATGACAAAGTTAATTTTCTTTGAGGGTTATATTTAATTAGACCAGTGACATCCGAGGCGTAAAATATTGCAAGTCGAAATTATCAAAGCGTGAAGTGGCAGAAACGCTTTAGGTGTCAGGATATATATATATATATATATATATATATATATATATATTCCATTCCGAGTTCAAATCACTTTCAGTGTCGAGAGAATAAGTCTCAAACATGTACTAATTTTAATTCAGTTGGTTATAGCCATCCTGCAATTTCAGTTTTATTTTGTTTCTACTTTAATTGTAAGAAATCACGAAGTCATTTGAAGTATATGAAATCTTAATTTTTTTAATGTACCTCAGTCGTTAATCTCTAAGTAACTTGTGAAACAAAACCCATTTTTCCTAACTTCACTTATCTACTTAAATAGACTGAATCTGATCTACTAGTTTTACGGTTTTTTTCTTTTCACCCTTCTCTTATTGTATCCTAACATCGATAGCAAGATGAAATATGTAGGACACAAAATTACTGCCTTTTTATCTTTATCTTTCTCTCCTTCCCCACTAATACTCTATCTAACAGTACATTTCAGCACCAACATTAATTTAAAATGAGCCAAGGACCTATTTCTTATACCTAATATATAGTTATTTTAATTTTTGAGTGTGCGTGTGGTTCCGCTTAGTAAGACGGTTTTATTGTTTGTTTTTTTTTACAAATGTTTATATTCGTTGAAGTAAACAAACTCTTAATATACTTGATCATAATAATAGTAATCAGAGTTTATGAATATTAAAAAAAAAAAGTATGCATGTCTGTTTAGCAATATTCAATTGACATCTTCACATCTGACATCGTTAATTATATATTATTGCCTTCGCTTTTTATACTTTTCTAGTTTCAATCAGTTTTTGATATGTAAGTTTACTCTGAGTCCATTATATATATATATATATATATATATATATATATATATATATATGTATATGTGTGTGTGTGTGTGTCTATACTCATACACTTTCGGCACAGTTTTCCCCTCATCACTTTGTTGTGCTTAATCATCATGTTCTTCGGTATTATATTTTTACGCTCTCCCGTCAAGAGATATCTTTATTTGCACGCTCTTCAGTTGATATCATTGTCTCCACCCTCTGCATCCGGTCATATTCTGATGTGGCTCTTTACCCTATATCTAATATACACACACTTATTCACATTACATCTGAACTCGTTAATAATCAAATAATTTGCGACTGCATGATACGACGTGAGTTTTCACCGAATCTCTTTCGCGATCCAATTTCACTTCCTAATTGGAACCGCTTTTTGAGTTATTTCACTAATGCTACTACAACTCTGAAATATTTTTTGTTAAAAAAAAATTCAAAGGAGAGACAATTGTTATTTTTGAATTTGTTATTGTATAGCTTCATGCCACCCCCTACCCAACAGATCTATGATCAAAGGTATTCCAACCATGACCATCCTTTTGTTTTTGCTATAGATTACGATTTGAAGGAGATTTGGTTGTTATATCTAGGAAGTCGAGCGATCGTATACACCACCTTCGCTGGTCCGTTTGAACTTGTTATTTGTATAACTAAATGATGATAGATGTCATTGTTCTTTTTGCCAAATACTTTTAGTGTTGGCAAAATAAGTACGAAAATCTGGTTAATCAATTATAGTCCTCTTTCCTCGTAAAAAAAAAAAGAAAAAGAAAAACTAATCTTGTTCCTGATCAAACTACTGCCTCAGTTCTTAACATTTAAAATTTCTTGACTGCCTATGTGAAATTTATATTTGATTGCTGATAATCTATTTTTTCTTTCCATTAGCATCATCATGCCCTCTTTTCTTTATATGCCTAGGTTGGCTGGGTCATCATGGATCCAAGGCGGTTCTAATGGTGGACCACTGCTCTTTTTGATAAGCTAGGGACTACGTCCAGCCCACAGATACTATTTTTGCTATGTTTTCTATGATCGGATGCCCTTCTAACTGCAACAACTTAACAAAACATACTTGGTGCATTTTATTGTGGAGCCAGTACAAGAGGAGTTGTCATGTTCCCAGCAGGACTAAATAGTCCTCTCTAGCACCCAAGGGTTGCCTTGTCTTTGACAGATAGAAAAGACAGTAATGAAATAATGAGAGCAAGATGGTGATAGAGAAGTGTAAAAGAAGAGAGCGAATGTTGACAGCTACACAATGATAAAAACAGCATGTGATGGGATGAGTGAAGAGAATGATAGAAAACAAAGTACTAATTATGAGAGTGATAGATGTCAAAAGCCCTAATGAAGCAATAACAGTGCAGTTAAGATTTATTTATCAGTCATCTTTCCATCTCTCTTTTCACACATTCTGAAAGCAATCAAATTCAAATCTTTACAGGTGTGGCTATGGCAGAAGATGTTTGTTTCCCAACCATATGATTCTGGATCCTGCCCCATTGCAAGTGTCTTCTACTATAGCCTTGAGCTGACCAGAGCTGTGTGAGTGGATTTAGTAGACATAAACTGAAAGAAGCCCATTGTGTGTGTGTATCTTTGCCCCCCACCACTACTTTGTATTTTTTATGTTCCTGTAACTTAGCAGTTAATTGAAAATAGACTGATGGAATAAGTACTGGACTAAAATTTTTCAAGGCAGTGCCCCAACATGGCCTCTAATTGACTGCTATAAAACATAAACTGATCTGTGAAGATGTTAAAATAATTCTTGAAAGTTTTATGCTCTCATATATCTACCACATATCCCCTAGCCACAAGTAGATGGTGCCACATAAAAAGCACTTAATACACTCTGTGGAGTGGCTGGTGTTAGGAAGGGCATTCAACCATAGAAACCATGCCAAAACAGATTATGGAACCTGATGTTGTCTATGACCTTAGAGTTTCTGTCAAGCCATCCAACCCATGCCAGCTTTGGAAAATGCATGTTAAATGATGATAATGATATCTTCCCCATCTCTAAACATCTCATCTCTGTACCACTTATGTTACCCCATTCCCTCTCAAATATTCTCTATGTGTAAGTTCTGAGGTTCCTCCAACACTGTCTATTTTTCTCTCTCTCTCACTCTCTCTCTCACTCTCTCTCTACAACTCTAACTCTCCTTCCTCTTCCTACTACAATAGCCAAATATTTCCTTTATAATAAGACACCTATCTCTATCTCTCTATTATACTTTAACCTCTCTCATGGCTCAAAGCCACTTCCCTCAGTACTGTCTCCCAGCCAGGAGGTCTTTGTCTTGCAAGTTACTTGGTGATGCCACTGGTGTTGGTGCCAGGTAAAAAGCAGCAGTGCTAGTGCCATCAGTACACTCTGTAAAGTGGTTGGTGTTGGGAAGGGCATCCAGTCATAGAAACCATGCCAAAGCAGATAATGGAGCCTGGTATACCTCTATCTTGCCAGCTCCTGTCAAACTGTCCAAACCATGCCAGCATGGAAGACAGACATTAAATGGTGATGACTAATTAAGTTCAGTATTTCTAAGTTGACATTTCAATATCTTTGCTATTATTTTTTGTATTTACTGTTCTATCTGCATTGCTATTGCATTTTGTCACTCAGTCTTCTAAACTAAAAATTATTTTGGTGATAAGTCAATAACTTGAGACATCTAAATAATACAGAATATCTGTTTGACAGGGGATGGGGGCTGGTTCAATGCTAATGTTTGAATGATTCTTTGTTGACCTGACTATTGAAATTTGCATACTTTTGTATTTGCAAAATCAAGACTTGGTTATCAAAATTTCTGTTTTGGATTATTATGCAAGGGATACCTATTTTGTTATTGTGGTTTAGTGTAAATCTTGAAAAACAAAGTGAAGGAAAGATGACAGTTTTTCCACAAAAAGTTAAAAATTGTAGAAGTCATTGATTCTGGGAAAAAGAAAGATATTGTGTTGTATATCTCTCATTTAGTATTGATGTCAATAACAGGGTTTAAATGACAAGAGTTGATGGAGTGGACAAAAAAAAAATGAAAATAAAATAGAGATTCTTGTTGATAGACAGTTGTACTACACATAGCAAACTGCTTTATTTAGATAATATTTGGGTGTAGTATCTTTGAACTTGCACTCCAATTTTATAGCCATTGGAATTAGGAATAATTCACATTTTGATGAAAGCTCATTATTCAAAATGTTGCTGTTTAGCATGAACAGTTCTGTGGAAATTGCAACAGTTGATATTAAACAAGTAATTCACATGACAGCAGCAAAAAAGGAAATAGTTGTAAAATATGAGGGAAAGCCCATATGTCCCCCCCCCCCCATATTTACAAACAATTTTTAGTAGTGATGAAGTAAGTTTTGAAGAACATTTATGGGATGAAGAAATTCAGCATTTATAGAACTTGGTTTCAACTATAAAAGATTTTCCATTACCATTAGTAAGAGGGGGGGGGGGGTTTCAGGTACACACATCAAGAAAATTAGTGTATGCTCAAATAAAACCCCTTGCTATACACACGACCAAATGACAACTCTAATTGTATGAATGGCATCACCACCAGTCCCGAAAATGGAAAAAATGAAAAGTTTTCAGACAACTAAATGCAAGAGTTTTCAATTTACTAATCAACATTTTGTCAATTTGTTTTTCTACACTGGCAAGGGTTGAGCACTTATGGATAAAAAAAAAAAGAATGAAACAAACTCAGACTCATTTATACATTAGTATAGACTCAAATGCTTATACACTTAACAATTGTGCAATACTAACACAACTACCTGCTAAGAACATGCTAGTCTTACTACATGTACACAGCATTAGTCTGCAGACAATTACATAGCTTCCCATTATGCACTCATACAGCAGTACTCACTGGCAAGTGGGGACAATTGGTTATATTGAAGTTGGGGGTGGGACTGTGACTTTATTGAGTTCTTTCTCATTCTTGCAACATAAATAAATTTGCATATATACCCAGACCAGTGATTGCAATTTATTCCGAACTAACTTGAGTGCACAATGCCAATGAGCTGCAGATACAGTGAAATATCAATATCTATTGTTCTTGATCACCTACAGGGTGAGTTGCCTTGCCTTTGATGTATTCAGTGTTTTTTTAATACAGCATCTCAAAGGGATTTTCTCCTCTGATGCTATCCTGCAGCTAATAAGTGCATAAACAAAACACATATAGTATGTGATATCAGTGATGTTTACATTATTGGAGCTGCTTATAATTCAAAACTCAAATATATATTGTTGATGTTGATGTTATAATCACTGTATGCTTTATTTATTATTGAGCTGTCTTTATATTTTCAGCATTTCCACATCCTCAAGACTAAGTGACTTAGATTCTGCAGCTAAAGTGAAACCTATTTGACAAGTACATTTGGATTAACACATATTTATGGTCACTAGATTGTTTTACATCATGGATGCTTCTGTAAATCAAACTTTTCTCAACATTGAGTCAGTATTGTTATGATTACCATCCTTACTAAACTTTATCAAGATCTTTTGAAATGAGTTTCTTTCCAAGTCTCCGGAAGAAACTTTCTATTTTATTTATTAACAACAAAAAAAGATCAGTTTTAAAACCTTCAGCCTCAAGTAATTCTGTTTCGGATATCTACTGCAACTGTTGTGAAGAAAAGTTAAACACATCTGCTCAGAAAATTCTTCGTTTGTATCAAATTCCATTATTGAATTCTTAGTTTCATTTTGATATTCTTAGATTCTTGATAACCAAGTTTGGCTTATTGATTTTCTAACATTTTTTTTTGTCCCTAACTGTAATGTTTATTTATTAAGCCACATTAATTGCAATTTAAAACTTCTTTTATTTATTAATATTTTCCAAAATTATATTCATAAACCTATTCCATTTCGAAAGAATTGCAGACTTGCTCCCATCTTTTTTTATCAAATTAAGGAACTAAATTATTGTTTGTAATATAGTAAATAAAACTAAATACCAAATAATGGAAATACAAACTGCTGACAAACAGCAAGCACAGGCTCAATTTACATGGGAGGCTTGCAACACTGCATTTGCCTACCCAACAATATTACAGGAAGCTGTTACCACAGCAACCACCACAGCTGGATCAGCAGGAACAACAATTGCTACAATTGCAGTTTCATCTGCAGCAGCAGTTAACAACAATGTAATATCACCAACTGATGATACTGAAAATGTAGCTTCAACTGATAACGAACAACAACAACAGCAACAGCAGCAGCAGCAACAACAACAACAACAGCAACAACAACAGCAGCAGCAACAACATCGACCATTTGAATGTGAATATTGCCAAAAAACTTTTTCCAAGAATTCCAACCTAACTTCTCACCGGCGATTGCATACTGGAGAAAGACCTTTTGTTTGTGATTTTTGCAAAAAAACATTTGCAAAATCGTGGAACCTAACTTCCCATCGTCGCATTCACACAGGTGAGCGCCCTTACCACTGCGAAACATGTCACAAGGCCTTTGCCAAGTCTTGGAATCTTACTAATCATAGACGGACGCACACAGGTAAATACTCTCTTGCCTTATTTTTGTGATAAATTTTATGATTTAATATAACCTATGATGCAAAAATTATCTTGATTATTGTTTTCTCCTCTGTATGTATAAAGTAGAATATTGTAACAAATATCAAAAATTGATAACAATCAATAGAAATTGAATGAGCTTTCAGAGTTGTGATTCTTTGCAGTATGTTTGACAATATGACATGTTTGGTGTATCATTTTTTTTTTCCATGTCTATTGCTGCTAGTTGAATGTTGAAAATAGTTTAATGAATGTATGACTGCCAGAACTAACAAACTAAAGAGATAAAGTTAATCTTCATGGTTTCCATAAGTATGTGTCTTAGAAAAAGAAAACTACACAAGTACAAAACTTTTGTTCTCCTTAGCAATTGTAAGGCACTGAAATAACTGAAAGAACAAAGTATTTTCAGAAAGTGAAAAATCAGATTACTTTTAGAGTCAGGTCCCTGGAAGAATCCTTGGTGTGTTGGGGGAGTGTGAGTCTAGCAATCAGATTTTGAACTTCTTATACATTATGATCTGATTGCTACTTTAGAAAATCAAGTAACATTTTAAAAGAAACTTATGTTCAAAATTGGCTTTGTCTTTTCACTATTACCTTCTTTGTTTGAGGAAAAATATAACGTTATTCCTCTCTTACTAGTATATAACTGGAACTTAATACTTGGAATAGGCAAAAAGAATGAACTGGAATAAGATTTGAACTTGCAAACAGGAACTATAGAACTAGCTAAACACCAGGTAGCTTTTGTTGTGGAACCACTACATATTTTTTTTTTATCAGCTATCAATTTTGAACTTGATTTGAAATCTAATATTTATTAATTGATGTATAAAGACTAACATAAAATGTTAATAATTGATATATTCCAGGATTTAGCATGGCTGCAAAAGCAGTAAATTTGAAAAATAAATTTTTCTCTTAAGTTTTCAAATATCTGAGCTTTTACAGTCCATTTTCACTTGTGTTTCTAAGACTTATTCCCCATAATTATTATCTCTTCTCTCAGTATGTATCTGTCTAAATTTTAACCATGTTCCATATTATAATTTCTTAGTAATTAACAATTTTTGATGTTAGGTACTCCTTACTGTTATCTTTCTTGGTTAAGTATTATAGTTATATTTATAGAAAGGATATAAGAGGCACAGGCTATTACAACAGGTTCAGTCCCACTGCATGGCACCTTGGTTAAGTGTCTTCTACTTTAGCCTTGGTCCAACCAAAACGTTGTGAGTGGATTTAATAGATGAAAATCCAAAAGAAGCCTGTCACATATGTACATATATGAGGGTGTACCCAAAAGAAACTTGCAATATTTTACTCACTTAGTTTTACATGTTCACTCTTTTACCACCTTCAAAGTATTCTCCATTTGAAGCAATGCATCGGTCCAGATATGCTTTCAACTGTTCGAAGTTGTCCTGGATTCTTGTGAAGTGATGCCTTTTAATACCTCTGTCGTTTTTTCCTTCACCTTTTCCACATCTGCAAAACGTTTTCCTTTAAGGACTTCTTTCATTTGGGGGAACAAAAAAAGTCACAGGGAGCAAGATTGAGAGAATAGGAAGGGTGGGTAAGTGGGGTCATGCCATTTTTGGTTAAAAACTGTCTCACACTTAGGGCAGTGTGCACAGACGCAATGTCATGATGAAACCACTACTCTCTGCTTGCCAAAGGTCAGGGCGATTTTGTATTGCTGTGTCTTGCAAATACTTTAGAACTGCCATATAAAATGTCTGGTTAACAGTTTGACCAGGAGGAACAAATTCTGTGTGGACAATTCATTTCGCATTGATGAAACAAATCGGAATCGTCTTGATGCTGAACTTCACTTGATGTGCTTTTTGGGGGCATGAGGACATCGAATGCTTCCATTGACTTGGGTCATAGCCGTAGCAGCTTTCATCACCAGTGATGACCTTTGTAAAAGGATCTGGATCAACTTCCAACTGTTCTTTCAGTTCACGACATGCATTCAGTTGTGACTGCTTTTGATCTTCCGTGAGCAAGCAAAGCACAAATTTTGCTGCAACTCTTTTCATTCACAATTCCTTGCTCAAAATTCGTTGGCAAGAGCTCCAAGACACACCAGTCAGATCAACAAGTTTGCCAATTTTTTGGTGATGGTGTTCCAAGATCAATTCATGAATTTTCATGACATTTTTATTCATTCAGGAGGTCAAGGATTGCTCTGAATGAGGTTGGTTGACAGTTGCCCTGAATGAGGTTGAAAACCACTTGTGAACTTGTGTTTTGCTCATAGCAGCATCCTTGTAAGCTGTTTAAGGCATAACAACTGTTTCGGCTGCTGTTTTCCTTGGCAAAAAGCAGAATTTTACAGAATTTTCCTTCGTTTCAGCCATTGCAAAAATTGACGAACAGGGGAGAAGCACTGCAAAACAAAGACACACCATGTGACAGCATGCCACTGCTGGTCGGCAAAACTGATGCCTGAGAGTTGCATCAAGTGGCTTCTAACAGCAGAAGCCTGAACTATAATGGGGTTGTCCCACAGAGAATGTTTCTGGTTACTTATGAGTACCTCCTAATATATATACTGTGTGTGTGTATGCCCTTGTTTTGACATTGTGTGATGGTTATAAATAAGTATCACCTTAAAGCAATATTGTTCATTTCTAGTCTCCTATGAAAATATGTCCAGCTAAGGGGGAAATATTACCTTACTAGAAAATGAGTGTTGGCTACAGGAAGGGCCATAGAAAATCTGCCTCAACAAATTCTGTTTGACCCATGCAAGCATGGAAAAGTGACCATTAAAACAACAATGATGATGATGTATGTTCATGTCTTTGTGTAGGGCCCTTCTCCAACAAAGATTCTTGCCTAGTAATCCTTATTTTTCATTACACTAACATACATCAAATTTTTATATACATCCTACTTGATTCTTGTCAAGACAGACCATCACTACTGACTATTGTTACATAGACTGGATACACCTTAGGTATCTCTTTTGAATGTAATATAGTTTAGATATTCTTCGCTCTTTAGTTGAGATATGTACCAATCATTTTTCTAATTACTATCAAACTCCAGCCTGCAAAACTAAAGTCATATGTAGTTGGGAAAGACAGGCTCCTGAAGTATAGTTTTTAAGGTCACCTTGAATAATATAGTCTTGAATAAATATGTCTTAAAAAGATGTAAAGGTCACGGCTTCAAAGCTTTCAGTCAAAGGATTACTCAATCAATATGACATGTTCTTAAGCAAGAGAACATGGACTGAATTAAAATGGGCTACACACTTTCATACATTTGGCTATTAATCCAATCCCATGTTTGGTTGTTAGCCTTATTGTGGTTAGGGAACTGAAGATGTTACTACAGGACATAAAAGCATACTTCATATTCATACGTTATCAGTAGGTAACTGAAGTTCAGTCATCTAAAGTCTCTGCCAATGGAACATGGACTGGTTTAACCCTTTAGCATTTAAACCTTCCATATCCGGCCAAAATATTCCACCTTTTACTTTCAAACTAGCCAGATCTGGCCTCACGCACTTACCCTACAATATTATTCTAAAAATCTGAAAGCTACAAGATAATGCAGGACTAATTCAAATCAATATGAATAAAAAAAGCATTACATTTGACAAAGAAATCTGACTTAATCACTGGCAGACAACATGGATAACAATTGTTATGAACACAAGTTCAAATGAAGGACCAATTAAACCTGCGAAATAAATGCTAACATGAATTTCACAACTTGTATTTATCAATATGAGAATATTGAATAGCTCTGTCAACCAGATTAAGATTTTAATGCAAAATTGATCAATATGTCCATTCTATGCTCTAAATTTTGTGCTCTCCAAATATTCTTCAAAGTAAGACTTTCAAACTGTTGTTGATACCTCAACATAATAGGCCTGTCTTTTTAAGTGCATCTTGCTTCCTTCTAAAAGTTAGCTTTTAGAAAGGGAAGCAAGAAAAAAGTAGTTGTATTTATATTTCTCAATTTTTTTTATAGAACATGTAATTCATATTTGACTGATTTTAAAGTGATCATATTTGAATTTGAAACCTGTTATAATTTTATAGAAGAACTGTTTAATCTGTTATGTCCCAGCATTAGCTTATATATCAGTAAATGAAATCAAAGGAATCTTTACATAGTTGCTCAATCTGTTATAAACAGTAAACAAATTTCCCTCAAATGACATCCTACACTGTCTTAAAAAGGTAGGAGAGCCAAGATAAAGTCCTAGATAAAGTGTACCATCTTAGAAAATACCAGCTTTACATAAGCGGTTGAAAATGAAAGCAAACTTTTTTGGACAAGGAAGTTTTTCTTGTACTAACATCCAGAAGTTTTCTGGCCCTCCCAAGAGCCAATTTTTTTACTCTTGTGAATTCAGTGTCATACTCTTCCAAGGAAATCACAGTAACTTATTTTTCAGAAGCAAAAAGATTTCTAAGCAAGTTTGAAATCTTTAAGTAAACAAAATGCCAGTAGAAAAGTATTCCTAGCTAGATACAACAAATAACTTTTGTATTTTATCGTAAAACAACTGACTACAGTATGTACTCAGTGGTAATAGTCTTGGAATTTTTGTCAGAACCAACACCATCAAGATGTCATCTCTTACAGCAGTTTCTTTTGATCTATATGAAAGTTTAAATGGAAAATTTTAAACACAATATTACCTTGTGTGAAATCTGAATATATTTGTAAACTTTTGAATTAAATGTTTAATATTCTATTCCAAGTTGTGTGTGTGCACACGCGCGCAATTCTCACCTCCACCATCATCATCATAGTTTATATCCACTTTTCTAAACTGAACCTTCATACATGCTTTCTGCTTGACATACATAATTTCATGATATAACCAACATATTAGCTTTTTCTAAGGTCATACCCTAAAATAGTCAGACTAAACCACATTCAATAATTAAATGTTTGTTAAAATTCATTAATTAAATATTTGTTAAATTTTCCTTTAGTTGTGTGTCTCAATACTTAGTGAGCATTATCTTATGCAACCTGCTGAGTGCAAAATGATTGGTAATTGTTAAGATTTGTGATCAAAAGCATTCTAGCCATATTTTGCAGACAAACTTTATCTCAAACTACATATGTCCTACCTTATTTGATTTGAGAGATAACATTCGTGTTTTCAAAAGTGATGCTTTTACAACTTTAACTATGGAATGAACTTGGACATGATCAAAATTATTAATATAATGAAACCATGTTATGAAGATCTATAGTAGATTTATACATCAAAATAGTAATAAGAAAATTTATAAAACATGGAATTTTCACCTGATAGTTAAATTATTAAAGAGAAAATGTCATTATTAATAATCTTTTTATTTTTCACCCTTAAAATTCTATAACTTGTTTTTCTAAAAATCCATTATTATTTGTGTTATGGTGACAGTGCGAGAGGAAACCTCTAGTATGTGCAACTTCTATTTTCTTTGTATTTATGTAAAGGCAATCATCATCGTCATTGTTTAATGTCTGCTTTCCATGCTGGCATGGGTTGGACGGTTTGACTGAGGACTGGCAAGCCAGAAAGCTGCACAAGGCTCCAATCTGATCTGGTAAAGTTTCTACAGCTAGATGCCCTTCCTTACGCCAACCTCTCCAAGAATATAGTAGGTGCTTTTTACATGCAACCGGCATGACGGCCAGTCAGGCAGTACTGGCATCAACTACGCATGAATGGTGCTTTTTACATGCCACCAGCATGGGTGCCAGTCAGACGGCTCTGGCAACAATCAAACTTGAATGGTGCTTTTTATGTACCACTGGTACAGGACCAGTCAGGTGGCACTGGCATTGACCACACACTAATGGTGCCACCAGCATGGGTGCCATTCAGACAGTACTGTCATTGGCAAGTGCATTTTATTGCCCAATGATTGAAAGGTACTCTTAAATGGGCCAGTTATGCTGCACTGGCATAGGCCACGATTACAGTCTCACTTGGCTTGCTGGGTCTTCTCAAGCACAGCATATCTCCAAACGTCTCAGTCACTTGTCATCATCTCCATGAAGCCCAACATTTGAAGGTCGTGCTTCACCACCTCATCCCGGGTCTTCCTGGGTTTACCTCTTCCACAGGTTTCCTCTACTGCTAGATTATAACACTTTTTCACATAGCTGTCCTCATCCATACACAACACATGGCCATACCAGTGCAGTCGTTCTCCTGCACACAACATCTGATGCTTCTGAAGTCCAACTTTTCTCTTGGGGCACTTACACTCTGTTGAGTATGCACATCCATCAGATCATACTGGCTTCATTCCTTGTGAGCTTACACATGTCCTCATCAGTCACGGCCCATGTTTCACTGCCATGTAGCATGGCTGTTTGCACACATGCATTATACAGTCTACCTTTTACTCTGAGCGAGAGGCCCTTTGTCACCAGCAGAGGTAGGAGCTCTCTGAACTTTGCCCAACCTATTCTTATTCTAGCAACTACACTTTCAGAGCATCCACCCCCTGCTCATCTAGGTCATCTAGGTATTGGAAGCTATCAACTACTTGTGGTTTTTTCCCCTGGAATGTGACAGAAGCTGTTCTCTGCACATTTTCAGTGTTTATTGCCCCTGAGAATTTGCCATACACAAAATCTATCTTCCTTGTTAACCTTTCTTTGATATTGCTGCACCTGTGTCCATAGCTTACACCGGGTACATCTTATGGAGTTTCTACCTATGCTTTTTCTACAGATCCAGCTGGGCCATCTATCTGAAGGGATTTGTGGATTGTCTGCCTTTCTACTTATTAAGACTAAGGGCCTTCTAATTTAGACCTTGCTTCCACACCTGAAACTTCTCTAGTTATGATAGTGACTCGGCTATTAGAGCAATCTTTTAACATCCACTTTTACATGCTTGCATGGATTAGATGGAATCTGTTGAGGCAGATTTTCTATGGCCAGTCAAGCAAGGTGATATTTCCTCATGACTTAACACATTCTCCACCAAAGACTGGAAATGAACAACCTCACTTGTATGATGGTGATGCTCATTTACAACCATCACATGATGTCAAGAGAAGGGTTCACATATATCATCATCATTGTTTAACGTCTGCTTTCCATGCTAGCATGGGTTGGAGGATTTGACTGAGGACTGGCGAACCAGATGGCTGCACCAGGCTCCAATCTGATCTGGCAGAGTTTCTATAGCTGGATGCCCTTCCTAACGCCAACCACTCCAAGAGTGTAGTGGGTGCTTTTACATGCCACTGGCACAAGGGCCAGTCAGGCGGTACTGGCAATGACCTTGCTCGAATGTTTTTTCACGTGCCAGTAAGGCAATGCTGATAACGATCATGCTTGAATGGTACTTTTCATGTGCGACTGGCACGGAAGCCAGTTAGCTGCTCTTGCAACAATCACACTCGGATGGTGCTCTTAGTGCTTCACAAGCACGGATGCCAGTCATCAAATTTGATTTCGATTTCACTTGCCTCAACAGGTCTTTGCAAGCAGAGTTTAGTGTCCAGTGAAGGAAAGGTATGCATAAGTGGGCTGGTTACACCCCTGGCATAGACCACGAGGTTATGGTCTCACTTGGCTTGCCAGGTCTTCTCAAGCTCAGCATATTTCCAAAGGCCTTAGTGAGGCCTAATGTTCGAAGGTCATGCTTCACCACTTCATCCCAGGTCTTCCTGGGTCTACCTTTTCCACAAGTTCCCTCAACCGCTAGGGTATGGCACATTTTCACACAACTATCCTCATCGCAGTCGTCTCTCTTGCACACCACATCTGATGCTTCTTAGATCAAACTTTTCTCTCAAGGTACACTCTGTGGAGTATGCACACTGACATTACACATCCAGCAAAGCATACTAGCTTCATTCCTTGCAAGCTTACACATGTCCTCATCAGTCATGGCCTATGTTTCACTGCCATGTAGCATGGCTGTTTGCACACATGCATCATACAGTCTACCTTTTACTCTGAGCGAGAGGCCCTTTGTCACCAGCAGAGGTAAGAGCTCTCTGAACTTTGCCCAAGCTATTTTTATTCTAGCAGCTACACTTTCAGCACACCCTCCCCTGCTACTGACTTGGTCACCTAGGTAACAGAAGCTATCAACTACTTCTAGTTTTTCTCCCTAGAATGTGGCAGAAGTTGTTCTCTGCACATTTTCAGTGTTTATTGCTCCTGAGCATCTGCCACATACAAAATCTATCTTCCCAGTTAGCCTTCCTTTGATAATGCTGCACCTGTTATGTGTCCATAGCTTACACATACACATGATAGGCTTCTTTCAGTTTCCAGCTACCAAATCCACTCTCAAGGCTTTTATTGGCTCAAGGTACCCAAAGCCACATGGTTGACAAACAAGTGTCTTAACTGTACAACCATGCATGCTCTGATGTATATAATCTATAAAATACTAGATTGGCTACCTCTCGTAAAAATGAAATGTCAGTATATGTGTAGTGTAAATTATTTTTATTGAGGGAATTGAAAGTACAAATCTTCAGTTTCATCTCAGATGAAACTAGTTTGTTACTTTTGTAGATATATTCTTTCTTTTATGTAATAACATACTACCCCATTCCCTGAACATGCTGCAGATTCTCATTATAGCTTCACATGAATTTAAGTCCTTAGTCTGAGTAAGAAAATTAACTATATATCCTTTTACCTCTTACTTGTTTCAGTCATTAGACTGCGGCCATGCTGGGGCACAATACTGGAGAATTTTAGTTAAATGAATCAACCATGGTATTTTATTAATACTAGTAGTTATTCTGTCAGTCTCTTTTACTGAACTGCTAAGTTAAGGGATGTAAACACACCAACACTGGTGTCAAGCACTGATGAGGGACAGACACACACACACACACACATATATATTCAGCAGGCTTCTTTCAGTTTATGTCTACCAAATCCATTCATAAGACTTTGGTCAGCTTGAAGCTATAGTAGAAGACACTTCTCACGTTATCATGCAGTGGGACTGAACCTGAAACTATGTATGGTTGGAAAGCAGACTTCTTACCACACAACCACTCTGCATCTGTTGAAAAGTTGCCTTGAATAATATCCAAAGCAGTATATCAATTTTGAGTTTGAGAGCTAGATTAAGTGTCTTACAATATCATAGTTTAGTTATTGTTGCCTCATGATTTTGAATTCAAATCTCAATAATGTTAGTAGTTCCATTAAAATAAACTCTACAGACTGCTGTTGTGTTTTACTGGATGTTGCAGATAATTTCTGTTACCAAAATGACATAATTAGTACTGAATATAGTAGTCATCAGTTAGCCTCAGGTCAGCTCTGATTGTGCAAATTTATGATAAAAAGTAAATCAGCCACGACCTCATATTTCATTCATTTGGACATGGTGTATCTAGGACCACACTGTTGAATGAATTCCTTTTCTAAGATGGCAGGTTGTGCTATTTTTATCATGTTGAGCAACCACATAGAAGCTATTTCATTGACTCATGGAAATAGTTGTTGGTATTTAACTCCAGATGTAACATCCCTGTCTTGTTCTTAGGAGTAATGCATCTAGGATTACATTATTTAATGCTCAGTTATTGTGAGCATACAAAATAGAATAAAAAGAATGACAAGTATACTCATTCTTAACACATTCCAGTGGATTCAAATATGCTATTCACTGCTCACTTTCCACCTCAGGGAACAACTCTCTTTAAATTATATGTGGTGACAGCACATATGATTTAGTAACATAGTAAACTTTGGGTTTTCAGCATGATTGTCTCTTCAGTCATAAACTTTGTCCAGGACTCTGAATCTAACAGAAAATAGTCGTTCTTACATATGGGGATTCAGCAAACAAAATATTTGCTGATGCATGTTTATGTCTGCCAAGCTAGTATAAAATTATTGGGAACACACAAAATGAGAATCAAAACAATGATATATATGTGTACTCTTAACAAACATATAAGTTACGTGTGTTTTTCCATTTTTGTTATTTTTTTTTTAAAGATTTTAAAGCTGTGATTTGATTGTGATTTCCAGCAGGTCAAAGAGCCACATAAGAACTAGCTTATGGGGTGGTTTTATGAAGTAAGAAATGAAAACTTTCAGGAAACTGTTACTTGTATTGGTAGCAAATGGTTTTTCTCTCTGCGTAAAAGATCCAAATGTATATCTACATATGGAACATGATGTGCTAGTGCTGCATGAACACTATCTAAATAGTTAGCAGAGGATCGGGAAAAATGAGTTGAGCATGATTCATTGAATATGTAATGTTAATTTGCATGATGGAAGGGAGAGGATGCAAGTGAAATGAGAAGGCAGCAAGACATTAAAAGCACCAACACACATGGACTGATGAGTTTGAATTTTTCTTTTGCCCATTTATGGATGCAAATAAAATAAGTATTATCTATATACTGAGGTTGATTTATTACACTATCACAGGACATGTGCTGGGGTTGATTAAAATACTATTAGAAAAGTGAGTTGACAAAAACATTAATACATTTGACTGAAATTCTTATATAGAGGTTTATGTGATGTATACTCTTTGAGTTCATACCCTAACTTTGTTTTTATTCCTCTTGGCTCAAAATAATTATCAGACAGGTATATATGTTGGGATTATTTCAGTTAGTGCTACTCTTCACTCCTCTCTACTCTTTTTCATTTATAGGCTTCTTTTAGATAATTAAATGTTTATAATTCTATAAATTCAGTTTCTGTCTATCTTTTTTAATACTGTGATTCTGAATGAAATATTGTTCATACGTTTTTAAGACTTGCCATTGCTCTTGTATGCTGTTCTAAATAGCCCTCATCTATCATAGGCTCTATCCATTTTTTTTTTCTCGCTCCTGTTAACTGAAAGTAGAACTACCTATCTTGCTTCATATAAACCCTTCCCTAATATCATAGTGTTATTTTGACATTTGAATCTAGTGCTGGCAAATTTTCCATCCACTCACCCACCTACCTAACTAACCATGGTCCCATGCTATCAACCCACCTAAAATACCTGTATCAAAACTGTTCAGATTAAAATTGTAACCAGTTATTAAATGTTACATTCAAGCTGTATATAAGAACCCTGTCTTCAGGTTGTCAGAATTCTAGCTTAGTGATAAGTAAATATAAAAACATAATTTAACTCCTAACTACTAATTTTTTTGGGAAGTTATTCAAATACAGAAATATATAACTTCACTATTTTCATGATAAAGTCTGAACAGCTGATGACGAATATGGTTATTTGAAACTAAATCATAATGTAATGTATTTTGTCTCCTGAAAAATTCTTATTTTGTTTTTATGAAATTTTTTAACCCTAAAACATAGTATAAGTCTCCCATAATTTACTATATTAGTCAATTAAGGCTAATTTTATGTCAGTACATAAATTAATTAGACATTTTAGACTAAATATATCAGCCAATTAAGAATTTTTATATTAATACAGCAACCAGTTTGGAAGCTTCTATGTAATGTGACTTAATAGTTTTTTATATATGTTACTGAATTAATGGAAGAAGTGCAATGCCCATAACCTTTTCAAACCTTCTTAGGTTAGGGAGGTTGATGTGATAGATACTGAACTTACATGGGTTTGTTTGTGTAGAAAATGTAGGCAGGAAAAGATTCTATATAGCTGCAGTTCTGAAGATTAAATTGTTTAGTATGGGGAAGTTTCAGTTAAGTCTGATTTGAGATAATAAAGCACTACAAATACCTAGATGCAACCATTAATGGAAAAGGATCAAGACCAGCAATCATTGCATCTACTGAACAGACTACACCAACCAAACTCAAGTCAGTATGGAAGAATAGAGACATCATCATGAAAAATACAAACTCTTGTACATACTGGTACTCTCATCTTCAAGCATTGAAAATGAGATACTACTGCAACATCTTATGTATCTTGTACTTGAGCCACATCACAAATGAATAGGTCTGTCAAACATCCAGTACCACAATAGCTCCCAAGAAGACCTTGCAATGATGAAGAAAAGAAAGTTAAGCTGAGATAGTATGGCTATGTAACAAGATCCAGTCATCTTGCAAAGGCCATTCTTTAAAGAACTGTTGTAAAAAAAACAAAAAGGCAAGAAGAGAAAAAGATGGATATATGACAAGCTCTGAGATGTGGTTTTCAACAAATGGAAAGGATTGGTACATAATGTCACAACTTCTAATTCATGACTCCACCAGGAAATGAAATCTCAAAGAAAGAAAGAGAAACCTGACAAAGTGGCCTACCATCAAATCATTCTAGTTATGATTTAAGATAGTGGGATGTGATTTACTGTTGATTTGGTTGCTATTTGTTGTAGGTCAGGTAACAGCATAGAAGCTGTAGCAAGTGATTGTAGTATGCTTGTTAGTGAAGTTTTGTTAATCAGTTTGACCACCTTTGTTTTAATGCAGGTTATATTGCAGCTATTGGAGGTATTTAAATGGAAATTTGTTAATCAGAAAATATATAAGCTAATTTGTATTTTTTTCTTTTCCTCCTACCTTGAAAGTTTGTTAGTCTATAGTTTGTTCTGATATACAGAATTTTAAAACTGATTTTGTTGGAGAATAAGGTCTTGTCATATGTTACATTTTATGTTTAACTAATGATATGAACAATCGTGAATTATTAAAGTAGTTTATTGCTAATTGTGAATGCTATTGATTATATAATATATTATTACTTACATAATTAGCATTGTGAGTAAGGTTTTGAGTTGAGGTTAGGGAACTGCTTTGTTGACAAAGGTACAAAATGACATGTGCAAGCACAGACATCACTGTTTCTCAAAAACTGGTCCTTTTTAGGGGCAGAAAATATCTCATTTACTGACACTACAAAGCTCAGGTAAACCTCACAACAGAGTATTACTCTCATATCTGGAATGGTGTTGCTGCTGAACACCAGCCCTCTGAAACTCCCTTCCTGCTCATATCTTAGTTGTATGATATTGGAGAGCTTGCAAATACTATGGTGGGTACTACCTCTTCTTCCAGCCTAGGAAATGGCTGGGGAAAAAGAAATCGCTTGATCAGGACTGATCTGAAATTAAACATTTTCTGTGATTTTGCCACTTTTTTTTTTCCGAGTGTTTACTGTTTTAGTGGAAGCTGCTTATCATAGTGTTATCAAAATTATGAGTTCCCGAATATGCCTAGGATATTGTAATTTCTCACTTTTATAAGCCAGATAGAATTTTCCTTTATTATTCCCTTTATTTTCTCTGAATCGTTTTAGGATTTGCATTCATCCAAAATAGATGTAACTTTTCTTTCAGGGTTGACGTAAATTAGTAAAATAATTTATTGGTGAAAGTGCTAACAAAAAAAGAATAAAAAAATCAATCTTCAAATCTCAGTTGTAGTGATTTTTACTGGTTAAGCCATAGGTATGCAATTTGATAGGAGTTTACTGGAGCTAAGTATATACAGGTTTTCTAGAGTGGAAACGGAGTGGTGGTGGCAACTGTGGTTTAAACATTAAAGCAAGTTAAGAGTTATTACAAAGTATAAAACAAGTGATATTTGATGTATTTTGAATCTTGATCACTGAAATGATTAACTTCTATGGTACACAAATACATTAAAAATATCTTGCAGCCCAAATTAATATAACTATTAATTTTGTTATTGTTTTGGATTCAATCATTGAATTGCAATTATACATCAATTAAGTCGACCTCAGTGTCTAGTGTGGTGCTAATTTTATCGTGAGCTAATTTGCGTCCCGGTTAGAGTTGTCTCCCTTTGGGTTTTTTAATTTTATTTTGGGGGGCTCTTTCGTGTCTCCACTAATAATTCATTCAAAACATCAATACTTAGGTAGGACGTTCATTTTAAATATATATTGTACATTGAGTTCTTTATTACATGGCTGATCTCCGGATTAAAACAATCAAAATATAAGTATGGACTCATGCTCCAGGTTCTGCTAAGTTTCTGTTTGCCAAAGTTCACTTAAAGGACGTTGGTCAAGCCGGTTATGATTGACACTTGCTTGAGGTACTGCAGAGTGGGATCGAACACGGAACCTAGTGGCTGAAAAGCAATATTTTCAACCCTGTGCCAAAATTCAGTAAATAATTACAACAATAAACCTGAATATTTTGGCGAATATATATAAACACTGCATGTTTATATTGATAATGTGGCAAGGATGACTGTTGACTTGATTCTGAGTGGTTTTTTCAAACTCGAATATTTAAGGAAAGTAGTAAAATTCTAGTAATTTTCTTTTTATACAGCAGCAGTCTTCCCAACTTGTCCTTTCTAATCATAAAACGGTGAACAGAAAATAATTTTAGTTGAGCTTTGGTCAAAGTTGGTCAGTAATCAATAACGGACTATTTGTTATGGTTTATTTCAACTACTTGCATGGTGCTACGCAGTAAATACATTTTCACTGGGTTAATTCTTAACTTTACCAATAGGCCTAAATAATATTTTGATTACCTTCAGAATTTGAAGATGAGTTTTATTGTTTAGGAAACTAGAATCTTACTGTGAAACTTGTTCATAGCACTGCAAGAACGTTAAATGCCAAAGAAATGGTATTATTCATAGCCTGTGGGTTTTCTTGACTCAGAAGAGTGAAAAGTATGAGTGGGAATGATGTGGCTAATGTGGATCTGTACATTTTGAAAGTATGATATTGTAAGAACACACATGGTGTGGTGGAGGACTATATAAAGATTAGTATAAGAGTTCATTGTCTGAAATGATTTTGTAAAAGTTGTGAGACACCTGTGAGAAGATGTAAAATCAAGTAAATTGATGTCAGAAGTGATGTATCTGTCAGAGTAGAATTTAAGAAGGCAGAAATCATATACATAATGACAATGGGAAGAATGCCTTATTACCAAATTATATGTGAACTTTCTATATGGTGTTTATCTTTGCTTGTTATATAATTGAAATAAATAATGTAAAGACCAAGCTGAAAAATAATTAGTAATTAGTTTTGTTCCTATTTTATTTATTTTTCCTTTTTTTTTTCTCTTCTAGGTGAGAGGCCGTATGGCTGCAAGTACTGTGCCAAATCCTTTTCTCATTCCTCCAACTTGACCTCACACATCAGGTCACACACTGGAGACAAACCTTTTTCCTGCCACATCTGTAAGAAAAAGTTTACATTTGCGTCTCAACTAGGCCAGCACTTTCGCAGTCACAGTGACAACCGACCTTATACCTGCGAGACATGTCACAAGGCTTTTGCTGATCAAGGAGTACTTGCCAAACATCGGAAGAAACATGCCAACACAAGTGTTACAACCACAGTTAACATGTCTGATGGTTCCATCACCACTACAGATGCTACCCAGCTGCAACTTCTGTGCATATGTGAGTTCTGTAAGAAGACGTTTGTTGATGCTGCATCGCTGTTGGTACACAAAAGCCAGAAACACAGCAATGTTGAGAAAGCTTACCAATGCCAGTATTGCACAGAAACTTTCAACAACGCCAACAGCCTCAATTGGCACTTGCGTAACCATACTACACTTGTCACCACTACTAACAGTACACCTACCCTTGTAACAGCTGGTGACAGCAATAAAGTAGCAGTCGCAGTTGCAGCAGCAGCAGCTGCAGCTGCAGGTGGTGCAAACAGTTCTGGCAACCCTGTAGCTGCCATAGCTGCCTTCAGCTGTGAGTATTGCCGTAAGACATTCACTCGCTCAGACAGTCTTACTGTTCACATTCGAACTCATAGCACAGGAAATGGAGCTGAAATACCAACGATTAGCTGTGACGTGTGCAATAAAACACTGCTAAACCAGAGCAACAATGCCAGACCAACCTCAACAACTACAATCCTTAACTGTCAAAGCCAGGCAGTTCCAGATGTGAAACCTATCATCAGAGTTGTGGATCAAGAAGAAAAGCCCTCAATTGAGTATATGCCAGCTATCGAAAGAAAAGTCGAGATTGTTGAACAAGCCAATAGCTATGATGGCCACAGCCAAGATGGTATGTCCATGGAGCAAAACATACATGCTTACGCAACTGCCATTGAGCAACAACACCAACAACAGCAAGTGACCCAAGTGGTCACCTTTGAAAATAGCAATGCCATTTTTACTCATACTGATTTACAGGTCCATTTCCCTCAAAATCATGCGACAACACAAACCTCATCAGACCAAACAGTCATATCTCAGGAAGACATTTGCTTCAAGGCATGAGTTCTGATTCAAAAATACTTCCCTTCTCACTACTGCCCATTTTTTAAAAAGCACACACACACATACATACACACATGTGCACACAGCACACCTCCCTGCCATTTCATATGTTTGTGGAATGAATTTGATACAATATAGAAGGATAAATTGATCACCAGCGGGACCTACCGTAAAATGTTTTCTGAAAATTCTTTCTTATTGCTCTAACATCACTTTACCATCTTGAGGGTCTATGTCTGAGTCTGACTTGTTGTAATTTGTATTGACTCTCTTTCTTCATGCTGTTGTGTCTGACCACCACTAACTTGTTATTGGGGATGTAGCTATTAAACCTATCAATTTTGTCTTCAGACAGAGGTCAACATCTACCATTCTTCAGGATGTGGCCATCTCTTTCTTTCCCCATCCCCATTTTGTTTTCAGTAAGTATCGACTCCACTTGCTGATGTTATTCAAGGGCAGAAAGTCAGTTGACAGAAGAGAGTAGGACATCTAAATACCTTTTTGTATTTAGGCTTTTTTTTATTTTTATTTTGTTTCTCATTCTACATTCTGAATACAAGCCCTCTGCCAGTATCAAATAAGCCTTTCATTTTCTTAGTGAGGTCAATACAATTCCAAAACAATCTAGTAGTACTACCAGTGTTGGTTCAAATGACTGTGCCCCCCTCTTCCCAACATTGGCTTGGTTGTGTCTCATAAAAAAAACATCAGTCAAGGATAGCATGAAGTAGTAAATGGATTGTGTGGGGTAGAGTTATTTAGAGTATTGTGGAAACAGGATTGGTACGGGTGGGTGTTGGGAGGCTATATTGCCAGTAGTAACCTCCAGACAAATGCATGTTGCATGTGCATCTGGGAAGTGGAGGGGGTCAACATTCTTTCTTTGTATTGTCCTTTTATAATTTACCCACCACCACTACCTGTAAAATGATCAAGTATTTTTGAATTTCTGAGAGATGGTGAAGGAAATGTACAATAGAGCCAGCTGTGGTATTTAGTTTTGTCTCTACATTCTGAGTTCAAATCTCATTGGAGTTAACTTTTTCATCTTTTTGCAGGGATCAATAAACAAGAACCTAGTTCAAAGTCAACTGATAAAGTCAACTTCGCCTTTCATTCTCATGGAATTGAAAAAAATAAGTCCAATGTGTAGTATTGTGCCAATGTAGGGAAATCCATTTTTTTTTCTTATTATGAACACCAAGGACAACAGTCAGCATAAGCCATGGAAATTGTTTATTGGATATTTTGAAGAATGTAAATTTCAGTGCTTCATTGTTCAAGTCAACCCATTCTTAGCTGTGTGTGTATTTATATACACACACATGCACACTGGTTAATTCTAGTTGCAAAAATTCCTTTTGTACCTCATCAAAAGGAATTATAATTATTGGCAAATGTCTTTGTTGTAACCAGTTCATTTCATTTTATCTCTAATATTTTAGGAAAGGCATGCACATCACATTTTCTTATTTCTCTACTCTTGTAAATCTGAGATTTTGTACTTATGCAAAATATGTAGAAATCTTTATTTCTAAGGAGCAGAATAGTTAAAAGAACAAAACTTCAGGCAAGAAGTACCACATACTTGAGTTCAAATCCCATTGTCATTGAATTCTTTTTTTTTTTTTTTTGTAATACTAGTAAAGTTCTAATAACATGCTGTTAGTGGATTTAACTTAGCCTTAACCTGATGCAATGTTAAGTCCTTAGCGATCTTAGTTTTGACTTTCTTTTGTCATTGAAGACTACTTCACTTAGTGCAAAATATAGAAAAAAATTTGAAAGACAAATTCTAAAAACATTTGGTTTTCATGCCTACAATTACACATTACAAATCATCATTACTGTCATCAGTCTCGTTGTTATTATTGCAAATGCAGTTAGAGTAGATGTTAAAATCTAGTGAAGTTAATATGGGATTTGTTTCTTAGTCATTGCTATTTCATTTCACTTAAATTTGTAATGCCTTAAAAAATTGAACATCATACACTCTCAATTCACCTTCTCCATAAAGCTGATGCTTTGGATTCAGGTAAGGCTGCTGTTATTTATAATAATATTTAGTACTCTGAACTGGTTACACATTTTTTTGCCTGGTTAAAAAAACTATTACTAAGTTGTTATGAATGGTGCAGTATGGCTAGAAGTGGTAGAGTAATGGAATACATTTCACTTTTAAGTTCTGTTCTTTTATATTTGGGGTTCAAATCCAGATGGAGCTTAATAAAAATAGATTCAACCTTGAACTGGAGTTGATTCAGTTGCCCACTCCTCTCCTCTATTTGTTTGTGGCCTAGTTACCAGTCTAAGAAATCCTCATTATTATTTAAAGGAGCTTGGTTGGGGTAATTAGTAGATAGAACAAACTAAATACTATTTGGTATTTACTTTCATTGTTGTAGGTTCCAATATCAAATTCTGCCTGTATTGACTCTTACATTTCATCTCCCCATAAACAGAAAGGTTTATTAGTACCAATGATAAATATATTTGGATAAATTCGATTAACTTTAGCTCAGCATCCTATCCCCATCTCTTCTGCAAAATAGGTCTTGTACCTTGTCAAAAGAAATCATCTTTGTTTAATAAATATACCAATTAATCTTACAGCCATATTCACACTTCACTGATTCACACGGAATTTTAATCTCCAACCAATCTTCCATATTATGTCAAGAATCCCTTCCTCTTTTGGTGGATGGAGGACATCTTCAGTTGTTCTGTTTATTTAAAACAATTAGCAAGAAGATTCCAGACAAGTTCCAATCAGTAACTGCCTAAGTAATAACTCTTTGGACTCTGCTGAACTGGTGCTGCTGCCACCACTACCATGACCACGAACAGCAACAATACTACTGCAACCACCACACCACTAACGACAACAACACTTGAGCCATTATCTATTTGAATGAAATTTAAATAAACTGTTTGTTCATACTAATTTTGGTTCTTCATTTGCAGTATTAACTTTCAGATTCCAAATGTGTGTGTGAATATATGACTGGATGTAGCCCTTTTAGAACGACCACAGTACTTCATGATGACGTTTTACTCTAGTTTCTGTGATGCTAAATGGAATGAAAGACAACCCTATCCTTGGAAGGGATGCAAATCTATCCATCACAGGTAACCAGAAAAATTGGTCAATTGAAGGAAAGTTAAAACTCTATTTGAAAATATACTGTATTCATACACAATTAAGTGTATGTACTACATGTGCCAAATGGTTAAAACATTTGTTTTGCAATCATGATTCCAGATTCTGTTCCACTACATGAATCCTTGGATAAGCTTTGTGAATGAAAATAAACAGATGGAAACTAAAATTCTTAGGTGGTTCTTGCTACAAATTAAAGGAGGTAGCCTTGTCACATTGTATCATGCTGATTCAACCTGAGAATTATATTAAAGCTACGAGTGTATGTGGAATACTTAGCCAATTACGTTATAGAATTCAATATTTATGTAGTTCCTTTGATCAAACAACTAGAATACTTATCAGAGTCCACAGAGCAATTTATTTACATTTATTACCAGCCTATAATTTTTTAAGCTGTTTTACATGGCCAACAACAACAACAAACTAGAATTCTTTGATATAGCATAATACCTCTTTAGAATATCTGGTATTTTCTATCTTTCCACCCCTCTTCAGTATTAAGTCAAACTAAGGTATTTCATACTAAAACCTAAGAAGCTGAGACTACTAAACAGCATTTAGTATGGTATTCTATCTACTAACTACCCTGACCATCTTTAAATTATGATTTCTGATTTAGACATAAGGTCAGCAATTTTTAGTTGTAGAGGGTTAGTTGCTTTAACACTGACCCCAGTACTTGACTAGTACTTTGTCTCATCTTTTCAGGGTCAATAAAATACAGTTGAACTCAGAACAAATGTCACAAGGCATTTTTTTCCTTCTGATATTGACAATTCTGTCCTTAATTGTTTCTAACATAGATGTGAGATCTCAAATAAGCATAATGAGATCACAATAAACATAGTGAGATGACAAATAAACATAGGTGAGAGATTACATATAAGCACAATCAATTAAATCACCCCGGTGTCTCTTCTGGATGTGATATAATGATTTTACAGCTGGTCGGTACCACTCTTTGTGCTTTCCAAGTGAAAGAATTGTAACCTCCAGTCAAATTATTAGTATTTCAGCAAATATAGTGGCAGTAACTACGAGGGAGGTTTCTAGCTGTTGCTTATTTGATTTCACCAACTGTTTAAATCCTTGTCCATGTATCTATTAGAACAAGGCCAGGTATTTGGGGAAGATGGCTGTGACTAAATTGATTCAGCATTTGACTGGTACTTATATTTAACCCAAAAAGATGAAAGGTAAAGTTGATTTTGATAGGATTTGAACTTGCTTCTTTCAACTGCCTCTTTGTAATAATGCTAGAAGGTAGATGATGTGGATTGGTTACAAATTCTCTCACTAATATAAAATAATGAATAGCAGGTTGGTGTATTGCTAAAAATGGCAGAGCCTTGCATTTCTACATAGCTACTTCAATACTGGAACTTCCCAATTAGTAGTATCAAGAGCTAATTATTTTACATATAAAAATGTGATTGTAATCACTGTGCAAATGATTAAAAGTATAAATCTTTAATACTATGACCATTGTGTGATTGTCTTTCCTTGCAAGACAATTTGTCTGAATAACATAAAACTGGTACACTCCCTACTTCACAGAACAGTGTTCAGCAATAGGAAGAACAGCTTATTGCAATGAGAATAACCATCCATGCAAGCATGGAAATATGGATGTACATAGAAAGGCATGTATGTGTTAGTTTGTATATATACATCTCGTTTTAATGTTCAGTTTTCCATGCTTTTACGTTAGATGGAGTGTAAGGCAGTTCTCTTGTGGCCAGACATGTTTTTGCAGAACATTAGAAATGAATGAAACTGCTTGTATGACAGTCATTTACAACTATCATGCAATGTCAAGGAGACCCTATAGTCAAATTGAATATACTGACAAAATAAGGAAGCATACAATTTTAAAGCTTGATTTTGATGTTCTCGTATTGATTCATAGTCAGTCTGAGCAGTAAGGGATGTGGTTAACTAGGAAGGAATGAAAAATGTATCTGAATGCTTCTTCCAAAAATGTAGAAGAATATTGCAACAAAAGATAAGTAGATGTTTTTTTCTCATTTCAGACATTGGATTGAGGCCATGTTGGGGCATCACTTTCAAGGGTTTCATTGAACAAATTGACCCCTGTACTTTGTAAGCCTGCTACTTATTCCATCAGCCTCTTTTACCAAACTGCTAAGTTACTGGGTTGTGAAGTGGGGTCGAGAAACAAAAACATATGGCAGGCTTCTTCAGTTTACATCTACCAAATTTATTTACAGGCTGCCACACAGTGGAACTAGACCCAGAAACATGTAGTTTGGGAGCAAGTTTCTTGCCACACAGACATGCCTGCTTGTGTGTCAAAGTTACAAGAACAGCAAAATCTGATGATTTAGGATTGGAAAACTGTCAGGATAGATAATTGTGCCTCTATGCAGTCACTTGACCTGCTAGAAATAGCAGCCAAATCTCCCTCAACCCTCATTTTAAAAAAGGACATGATGATTACACAAAATGCTTTGATCTGGATCTAAGAAACATCAAGGATGTAATTAAAGAGAAAATGTCAAGTTTTGACATACTTGATGAAAGATCCTCAGCCCCTAAAAAGCAGGTCATACTCTGTTTTGGGAGGTATCACATTATCATTAGACTATACAAAGTGCCTTTTTGAATGACAAGCATGAATGTCTAGAAAGAGGAAGAAGATATATTGAGGGGGGTATTACAGAGAGTCTAGAACTAATAGAAGAGTAATAAAGATAGTAATCATTACAGAAATATCTTCAGAATAAAACATTTAGGCTTATGACAAGAGGCAGGACCACAAGAGTTTGAAGCCAATATGCAAACAAATCACCATTTTTAGATACGCTTTTCTGCATGCTGGCTTGGGTTTGATGAGACTTGTTAAGGAAGTATTCTATGCCTAGGATATCTGACCTTAGATAATCTTTCAAATTTTTATTCCACTACTCTTCATAAGAACTGAACAATAGCTCATTGTCTATGTAAAGATCTGCAAACATTTATGTATACACACAAACACACACAAGCTTTAGTACAGTTTTCCATTTATCAAATTTTATTCTCAGTATTGGCAAATCCAAGTTACCTCACCATGATGGAACCCCCAAATCATGTGGTTGTGAATCTTTGTATCCTGTCCCTATTTTGCATTATTTGTTAACCTACAGGACCCCTTTGTATCTATATTGTTCAATGAGTTATTAATAAACTAGTTGTAAATGACTGGTTTGGAAGAGCTGTTCAAGTCTGCAACAGGGCTAAAATTGATATAGTTAGTAGCAGCTGTGACAACAGATATTGAATAAGGGGGAAATGATTCTCAATGTATGTAGAAAATAGGTATACACCAGACCAAATACTATTTAGTAGAGAGTGCCACTCCATACACGCAAAAATCTATTAAAAATACACTAGTAATGAAGAACAGTCATTAGCTTTAATGATAATTCATACCAGTAATGACAAGGTAAATAACATATTCTTTGCATGAGGCAGAAACTGGGGAGTGAGTGTGATTCTGGACAAGTGTTAGACCTAAGCAAAGTATAATCATATTTGCACCAACCAGATCTTAGAATGCCTTACAGAATATATAGAAATTTGAATGCAAAACATTTACTGATTTGGCTATTTAAAATAATCCTTTCTATTACAGGCACAAAGCTTGAAATTTTGAGGGAGGGGCTACTCCAAAAGGATGAAAGGCAAAGCCAACCTCAGTGGAATTAGAATTCAGAATGTAAAGACAGATGAAAAGCTACTAAGCATTTTGTCTGGCACATTAGAAAATCTGCCAACTCACTGCCTTTAGCTATTTAATGACTTGAAAACATTTTCCAAGAATGTCTTATTCATGAAAAGCAAAAATAAGAGTTGACAGAGTGTAAACTATGAATACACTAATTGTCATATATCACATCTTTCTAAAGTAAACAATATGGATAACATTAAACTGAATAATATGGAGTGCCCAAATGAGTCTTAACAATAACAGAAACATTTTGTTACCTAACTACTAAAATTAGCATTAAGGTGGAAGAGGTTTTGAGGAGAGCTCCCACTGCTGGAAACAAGTTTATTTCTGTGCATGAAGTAAAGATCTGATCATATTCCATAGAAAATAGTTTTAAAACTGAGAGGAATGGACTAAGTATCAAGTTGGATGCACAATATTATCTCTGTTCAACTAGAAAACTATAGAGCACTGGCTGTGGTATCGAGAAACAACTAAATTGGTATGGATGATACACATACTAATGATAGGAAGATTCAGGAGAGAGTAATTATAGACACAAGCAAGGCTGTGTGGTTAGGTTCTCTTTGCAACATGGTTCCAGGTTCAGTTGCACTGCATAAACATGGAGCAAGAAGCTACAACTATTGCTTTGAATACATCAAAGTCTTGTGAGTGGATTTAATAAGTGGAAACTAAGAAGCTTGTTCTAGAAATGTATGTTCATGCATGTGTCTGTTTAAACATATTCACTTCTCTATCACGAGCTATAAGCAATGATATTGCCAATTCCTTTTGTGAACAAATTATTCACTGGCTCTGTGCCTTAGCAAATGTAAAAAAGAGCTCCTTTACTCAGAAAACAGGTATGGGTTAGTAACAGAAAGGGCAT
This sequence comes from Octopus sinensis, assembly GCF_006345805.1. Classification (NCBI taxonomy): domain Eukaryota; kingdom Metazoa; phylum Mollusca; class Cephalopoda; order Octopoda; family Octopodidae; genus Octopus; species Octopus sinensis. The sequence continues at coordinate 28,045,261 of NC_043014.1, read as the reverse complement.
CTGGCTGTAAACCAGCGCCTCAGTAATATATATTTATCTAATCCCTGCAAGCATTAGAAAACAGGAACAAATAATTGAAACATTGGATATCACAAATGAGATAATTGTATATTCAAGGATAGAATAAATAAATGCTAAACCAATGATTTAAATATAAGTGATCAGAAATATAAATTCTTTAGTTGCTTTCTGTCATCTCACTGAAGCCATGGACCATCACTTTCAAAGGTTTTTAGTCAATTATTGCAAACCCAAGTACTAATTTTATCTACCTCTATTTGTCAAACTGCTGTAACAGGAAATATACAGAAACATTGTCAGTTACAGATAAGATGGACTGCCTACCAAATTCCACTCTCAAGTTAGTTAATCTGAAATTATAGAGTGAAAATACTTGTCCAAAGTGCTATATAATGAGATGAAGCTCAGAACCATATGGCTGTGAAGCAAACTCTTAACCACACAACCATGTCAGTTCTTATATTTGTAGGTTTGGACTGGAAGAAGGAGCTGTACCCATGGACTGAGCAGGCCCACTGAGATTAATGTGAATAGTGTTTCTTTTGAATAGTTGAAGGGACAATATGAAGTGCTTAGCGTGGGGTCTGGCAGACACAGTAGATAGCAAGACAAGTCATTCAAGAGTGCTCAAATGAAGTGCATTACAAAACAAGAAACACATATTTGCTGTTTGCAGAATGGCTTAATATTTATTATAATTTTACAGGTGATGAATAGTAATTGTTATTACAAGTCTTCCATTTGGTACTCTTCATTTATGATTTGCAGTTCCACCAAGTGTCTTATTTTTTTGTCCTTCTTGAATCAATAAATGAATGTACAAAATGATACTGTATTCCAAAATAATGCTATACAAACTGATTTTGTTTCAGAAAATGGGTCCATAAAAATCTAGACTAATCATTGCTATTGCACAGTTCTTATTACCTGAACACTTATTTACATAAGAAATTTGAAAATTGAAAATACATGGTAGCTTTATCATGGATTGACAGAGAAAAACAAATTTAATGTATGAAGATGTTATGTATTTCTACAATAAATGCTTCTTATACAAAAACTGAAGTAGTTCAATGAAAATATAGAGAACTTTTTTTTTAACATCTCAACTTGATTGAGACATTAATTTATGACAGAAAATAAAATTTTCAAACCATCCAGATTATGTTCCTATGAAAGTTAAAATCAATAAAAATTGTAATTAAAGTAGTGATTTACTATTTTTTCATTAACTTTTTTATTTCTAAATTATCAGGTAATCTTTCTGCCAACTTAAAGAAAAAGTTTTACAGAAATAAATTTCTATTCTTATATGGGCAAAATGCTCCATAGTGTTTGAAGTCCAGTATCTTACATTTGGTGCCATAACAGCTGGAAAATAATGGGGTTTTTTAATGCCAACACTAAGATCATAACATATTGTTGCTCCTTTATAAAAGGAACACCAGAAGTAGTACACTGAATTAGAAAATCAAAATAGCTAGGTCAGAGATTTGACAATATAATGTTAAATCAATTTAACCCAGTTGATTATTTATAGAAATCACTGGAGACAAATGATACCAATTTCTTACACACCTAAAGAATTTTAGAGAAACGGAAATGTAGCTTATGTGTTTACTTAGCAATATCTTTAGTAATTGTGGCTCGCAACACTTCCTCACAGAAAACAATTATTCTATGTTTTCTCTTTATTGATGTCACACAAGTTCTTCCATTTATTCCATGAGTCTTCCCTGATGTGCCTTAGATATATCCCTTGTATTCATAGTTCTTGGTGTATATCGTGTAAATGGACTCAAATACCCGCTTCATGCTTTGTGGAAGAATGGCATTTAGACTATTAAGCATATGGTCGTTGCAAGACATGAGTAAACAATAAAGGCTAGAGTTTAAGATGCTCTGCAAGAAAAGGTAAAAAAGAGAAAGAGAAAATTGCTTAAATAAGAAGAATTTTGTTTCAATCATAAAAATTAGTCATAACAAAGTTATTAACTTTCAAACATTCAAACAAGACTCTTCAAAGAGAATTTTATTAGATTCTTAACTCTAACTACCCAATTACATTAATGATAGTCGTTTTAATAACTCCAAAAGAATAAAAAGTAAAGTTGACCCTCGACGAATCTAAACTTGAAGCATAATTAAATATTACTGCAGCTTTCTTAGAGATTTTTTTCTTTTTCATTTATACAAGAATTGGTTGGCCAGTTTTGGAAAAATTGGAAATATGTAGAAATTGTTAAGAATCAAAATTTTTTTCACTTGGTTACTTATTTGCAATTAAAGCATAAAGTGGGACTTGAAATATTTTTCTGTTTGATAGAATGAGTTGAGATATTATAAACTTAAGATTTTTACAGCTGTGACAGAGAACTGTGATATGTAGCCCTATCTTAAACACCAGTAGCATTGTTTAACAGTTACTACCAGCAGTATAACAGCTACTGCCACCATTAGCACTCAGTAATAGCCACTGTCATCAGCCTCAGTGAGAGCTATTGCCAGCAGTAGTCAATAGTACCTATGACTATCAGTACTCAATAATCACTTCTACTAGCAGTACTCAGTAATAGCTACTGTCAGCAGTATTTGTTAACAGCTATAACTATTTGCAACTATAAAAATTACAGGAATACCACAGAGTATAATTGCTAAACATTTCAGTATTTTGTAGCAAAACAACATATTTTTTTTTAAACAAGTGATTGTATTGTGTCAGATATTAAACAGGTGAGGAAAGGATAAACATAGCTTTGGACGTCTGCATGTGATTTCCTTATCCATAAAATTGCATGGTACTAATGACTGAATATGACAGTATAAACAGGTTTCTTATGTAATTAAATCAAAGGAGAATCTTACCTTTACAGTTGGTAAAAGAGTCACATTTGAATATGCAGCAATGAATTCAGCTATCACATAATTGACCACACTGTTCAGCTCTGATTTGTGGATGGTCATATTATTTATCAGTCTGCAGATAATAAAAGAGCAGTTTAAGTTGTATTTAGGTATACAAAACAGTAACTTGTGACTGAGAAAACTCCTGGACTGTAAAATAAAAGAATATCATTATCACCATTGTTTTATATGCGCTTTTCCATGCTGGCATGGCTTGCACGTTTTTTGAGATAGTGGCATCTGGTTGTAGCCAGATGTTCTTCTTGTCACCCTTTTTAGTCACATAGATGTCAATAGTAATGCACTAAAATTTCCAATTTCACACATGCTTATATAGTGCATGTGTACGGAAGACTGTGATGCTGACATGTACACATCAGCCACTCGCTACATACACTGTGTGCACACAAACATATGCTGGTAGAAAACATTAAACAATGTGCCAATATGCATTTTAGTTATACAAACATATCATAGGGCCATAAGGGAAAAGAAACAGGCATGGAAAAACGGTGAATGCAGGGAATTGTATCAGACTGCCAGAAGGGAAGCTAGGAGACAGGTTTATTTAGCCAGAGGGGAAGCAAATAAGAAAAAATTTGCCAATGTTCTGCACCGTGAGGACCAAAGACTTGAAGTATTTCGTGTTGCAAGACAGTGTGTGAGAGAGAATCGTGATGTCGTAGGAGAGAAATGTGTCCGTATGGATGATGGTTCACTTGCACTAAATGAGACTGCAAAGAGGGAGGTTTGGAGACACCACTATGAAAGGTTGCTCAATTAAGAGAATGAATGGGAGAAAGAGAATCTGCCAAATGTCGAACCAGCTATCTGAATTGACAGTACCTTGGTAGATAAAGCAATCAAGAGTATGAAGGCAGGGAAAGCCCCCAGCCCATCAGGAATTACTGCAGAGATGCTCAAAATATCTGGTAGTGTCGGCTATAGCCTAGTCACCCATATAGTTAACCAGGTGATACACGAAGGAGTCATACCCAATGACTGCTGTAGCAGCACCATAGTTAACTACTACAAAGGTATCAAGTTGCTGGATCAGGTAATGAAAGTCACGGAGAGGGTCATAGCCCAACTAATTAGGGAGACAGTCATTCTAGATGAGATGCAGTTTGGATTTGTACCAGGGTAAAGCACTACTGATGCTATATTTCTGGTATGACAGCTGCAGGAGAAATACCTAGCCAAAGATAAACCTTCTGTACCTGGCTTTTGTTGACATGGAGAAAGCCTTTGACAGGGTCCCCCAATCCCTTATCTGGTGATCAATGAGGAAATTAGGGATAGATGAATGGTTAGTGACAGCTGTACAAGCCATTTACAGGGATGCTGTCAGTAAGGTGAGGGTGGGCAACGAGTACAGCAAATAATTCAGGGTACAAGTAGGGGTCCACCAAAGATCAGTCCTCAGCCCCCTCTTATTCATCATAGCCCTCCAGGCAAAGACAGAGGAATTCAAGACAGGATGCCGCTGGGAGCTTCTCTATGCTGATGATCTTGCTCTAATAGCCAAGTCACTATCAGAACTAGAGGAGAGTTTTCAAGTGTAGAAGGAAGGATTAGAATCGAAGGGCCTTAGAGTCAACCTCGCTAAAACCAAAGTCCTAATAAGTAGGAAGGCAGGCAAACCACAAATCCCTTCAGCTAGATGGCCCTGCTCGATCTGCAGTAGAGGCATAGGTAGAAACTCTATAAGATGTACCCAGTGTAAGCTATGAACACATAAGAGGTGCAGCAATATCAAAGGAAGGCTAACTAGGAAAATAGTTTTTGTATGTGGCAAATGCTCAGGAGCAATAAAAACTGAAAATGTGCAGAGAATAGCTTCCGTCACATTCCAGGGAGAAAAACTACAAGTAGTTGATAGCTTCCATTACCTAGGTGACCAAGTCAGTAGCAAGGGTGGGTGCTCTGAAAGTGTAGCTGCTAGAATAGCCTGGGCAAAGTTCAGAGAGCTCCTACATCTGCTGGTGACAAAGGGCCTCTCGCTCAGAGTAAAAGGTAGACTGTATGACGCATGTGTGCAAACAGCCATGCTACATGGCAGTGAAACATGGGCCGTGATTGATGAGGACATGCGTAGGCTTGCAAGGAATGAAGCCAGTATACTCTGCTTCAGCGTGCATACACAACAGAGTGTAAGTGCCCTGAGAGAAAAGTTGGATTTAAGCATCAGATATGGTGTGCAAGAGAGATGACTGCACTGGTGTGGTCATGTGTTGCAAATGAATGAGGATAGCTGTGTGAAAAAATGTCACACCTAGCAGTTGATGGAACCCGTGGAAGAGGTAGACCCAGGAAGACCTGGGACGAGGTGGTGAAGCACGACCATCAAATATTGGGCCTCACCGAGGCAATGACAAGTGACCGAGACATTTGGAGATATGCTGTGCTTGAGAAGACCCGACAAGCCAAGTGAGACCGTAACTGTAGCCTATGCCAGTGCTGTATGTATAACCTGCCCATTTAAGAGTACCTTTCAATCATTGGACAATAAACTACGCTTGCAAAGACCCGTTGAGGCAAATGAAATCGTCATTGGCCGACGACAGTATTGCCTGATTGGCACCCATGCCAGTGGAATGTTAAAAGCAGCATTCGAGGATGGCTGTTGTGAGTGCCGCCAGGCTGGCTCCTGTGCAGGTGGCACGTAAAAAGCACTATTTGAGCGTGGCCAATGCCAGCACCGCCTGACTAGCCCTTGTGCTGGTGGCACATAAAAAGCACCCACTACACTCTCGGAGTGGTTGGCGTTAGGAAGGGCATCCAGCTGTAGAAACTTTGCCAGATAAGATTGGGGATTGGTGCAGCCTTCTGGCTCGCCAGCCCTCAGCCATCTCATCCAACCCATGCCAGCATGGAAAGCAGACATTAAACAACAATGATGATCATCATCATCGTCATCATCTTTTGTTATAAACAGCATCTACATTTTGCCATGTATGTGTGAATCTGTAGTATTTGTCTTTGTGCATCAATATTGATATTGTATTAGCTTCAAAAGACACTACATTTACAGAATTTTTTACTTTGCACAGACAATGCCTTGACTCGAACACCACTTTATCATACACCTGGAACAAAACAAAATGGTCAAGAAGGAAAAAAGTTGTTCATGTTGAAGGCTGTAAACATGTCTAATTTGATTATAATTTGGGAAGTCTCTATAGGTGCAGGCATGGATGAGTGGTAAGAAGCTTGCTTCCCAACCATATGGTACTGGGTTCAGTCCCACTGCATGGCATCTTCAACAGGTATCTTCTACTATAGCCTTGGGCTTACCAAAATCCCCGTAACTTAACAGTTGGCAAAAGAGAATAAGTACTAGGCTTAAAAAATAAGTGCTGGGGTCTATTCATTGGACTAAGAATTCAAGATGGTGCCCCAGCATGGCCGTGGTCTGATTGAAACAAATAAAAGATATAGAAATAATACATTTCTAAATCTCTCAGAGAGATTTATACAATAGTATCACGATAAAGTGGTGGTATGTTGTCAACTTAATGTGACAGTCCCATGAAAGGGAACAATACTACTGCTATTTAGCCCTAGGAAGCACTGCTTCCTGTCGGCCTTGACACATTTCCTGTGTCCTTATGTTTACAAAGGGGGAGATAAGCACCACCACCCAGCATCCAGAGACTTGTTTCTGAGTCATTGCTCATCAGTCTGGAGTAGCATAGCTTGCTAGCTGTCGATGCCTATCTGCCTCTGTAAACATATAAAAAATAAAAGATACTCTTCATATATGTCAGGAAAGTTTCTACTTAACGATGCGCTTACATGAAAAACTCAGCTTTGAGCAGTGGATAGTCACATTTGTGCTACATACAGAGAAATAGGTTTTCCATGAGGCTTGATACAAAATGATGATCAGTGGGGCGTAGCTGCTTCACAGTCACATTTATGACAGTGAAGCCTCTTTACAGTTCTATTATTGGACTCAGAGATGAAATAACTCTTGAAGAACATCATTCACATTTTTTTTATATGCATAGTCTTTTGCTTTTGTCTCATGAAATGCAGCTCTGTTACTTCTGTTCAGTTGTCTTCTGCTCCTGCTAATACAAAAAAGCTGGTAACACACAAATAAGAGTCATTACTTAGCTTTATTTACTTACCTTGATAATAAATTAGCGCAGTTACATATTGCTTTTTCTGCAGATTTATTGTTGCTTAATTTATCTTGGGTTCCTTCACCAACCACAGCAACTATCAAACGTTAGACAGGTTAAGGAGAAAAAACAAACTAACACCAAGAAAGATTCAGGCTCAAAAATATAAAAATGATTAACATAATGCTTCATTAAACTAAAGTTTCAATTGTTTTGCCATCTCTAACCTAAAGTGTATCCTAATTTTCTATTATAAAACAAACAAAAAAAATGAAAATATTCACTTTCCGTAAATAGCCACTAAGCTTATCAAATGAACTGTATATAGTATTTAGCTTCATCTCTTTACAGCCTCTATACATTGTTTTTGGCTCTTAGCTCTTGAAGAAGGTAGGAGCAACAGAATAAGAAAAAAATACCTTCTGTATAATTATGCCAAATTTTTTTTTTGTCTTAAATAAAATTAATAAAATTTACATGCTATATGATGTCCAAAATATCTTATGAAATATATCATCTACAAAAAGTTAATCTAAAAATAAATCTTGAAAAACTAGTTTGCTTAAAGTACTCATTGAAATATAAATTTCTAACACTGTTCTTGTGCAGTGACCATCACTTCTGTTTAGGGGGCATCTACACTAAGATGGTTTCCCTGGCATTTCTGCACAACATTATATCATCATCATTTTACAGCTGCTTTTTATGCTTGCATGGGTTAGAGATGTCTTCTCTTGCACAGTGTCTCACCATATATTATGATCCTTTGTCATCTTTGTGAGGTTCAGCCTGTTGAGATCAGCTTCCCTGTCTCAAATTAGTGCTTGTATTTTTTAATATCAATTGCATAAAAAATAATTAGAAAAGGATATGTTTTACTATTCCAATGAAACTTGGAAGAGTCAGCAAGATAGCATCTGTATATTCTGTAAGCAGAATGTTCAAGACATCATAGAGAGCTTGGAAAACAGCCTCAAAGGTAGCTGCATCAAGGTTTGAAAGAGGCACGAATTGGCAACCAAATATAACATGTAAAGCTGTCTTGGGTGGTATGTTTTTCTGAAAGGAAACAAAGCAATGTTGTTAGATAAAAATTGATTACTTTAACACTGATTTTGTAGGGAAGGAATGCATTTTTCTTTGTGGGAACAATTCGTTACAATTATGCAAAAGTGTTGTAAGTCCAAAACATTGCTTTTTCACAAAAAAAAAAAGAAAATAGATTCACCATTCCATTTCTTTTTACATTAGCAACAGTTTCACCTAAATAATAATATTTTGTTGGGTGTATAAAAATCTTAACTCCATGCATGTATGATATTTTCAGTTAGAAATATTTTTGCAAAACTGTTGTATATGAGGCTTTACACTTTTGAAAAATACTAAACCGTTGTGCTACACTTTGACAATTTTCATCTGAAGCAGCTAGAGATACAATAGTTTTACCAAAAGAACTGGCTATTGCAAGCAAAATTAAATATTGAAAAAGATGCATTTGGACATATGACTGTTTAACATAGTTGCAACAAATTGTTTTTATTAACCCTTCTTACCATTAACCATTTTGTAAAGTAAGGATTGGAATCAGTTTCTTGTTTTCATCCTGTCTGATAAAGTAAGTAGAGTTAAGAGCATTTCTCAAGAACACAATGCAATGGTTGTTGTTGATAGTCATAAGTTGGCTTTGGCTAAACAGGTATTTTGTCCCTAAAATTCTGTCAGTCTAGCACTGCATTGTTTGTTTGTTGTTATTACATAAATGATCAAAGTGTTCCAGCTGTGGCCAGTCTGTTTTATTTTCAGACATTTTAGACTACATTACAATGTGTCCTTTCATTACTGAAACTGGTTTATGACAAATTATATACAAACTTCATTCTAAATGGATGCCAAAGTGTTCAAGAGGACCCTACCAGACGACCCAACTGAGGAAGATTATATTTACTGGAAACAGATGCTACACATCTACGTAGCAAAAGCAAAAGTTCCAGATGAAGCTAAACTGGAGGTACTCTTAGTCCTCTGCAGAGTAAGGACCTACCCCATTGTTGAACAATCTAAAACCTTCAAGGCAGCAATAGAACACCTGGACTCAAAGTTCATAAAGAAAGGTTCAAACATAATGATGTGCCATAAGCTACTAAGTTGAAAATAAAAGAAAACGAGTCTATAGAAGAATTTATATCAAACCTTCAGGTGCTGGCCAAGAAGTGTAAAATCCAAGCCCTAACGGCAGACCATTACCAAGAAATTCTAATTAGTGATGCCTTTGTGGTTGGGCTTCAATCACCAATCAGACAAAAACTTCTTGAGTCATCAGATGACAGCTTAGAAACACAATAAGCTTGCTCAAACCATCGAGGTGGTCATTGAAGATACTCACAACTTATTGCAAGGCTCAGCTGGTATCGATCAACCACCCCATCTTGCAGTTGCCAAATCAGCATGCTTTTGGTGCGGTGGAGACATCCATAAAAAAAAATCAATGCTCGGCAAGAAACTCCACTTGCAAAAGGTGTCAGAAGAAAGGCCATTGAGAGAAAGTCTGCTTCTCAAAAAAGCCCCTAAGAAACAAACAAAACTTACCTAAAACAACAGCTACCATAGAGCTCGAGGGTGACTCAGAGGAAAACAGTGATGAGACCTTATCCATCATTTTAGCAATAATGTTACAGGACAGCTGGTACCCATTAAAATTAAGAAAACAATACACAAGCCCTTCTTGACACAGGTTCTGACAGGACATTTATAGAAGCGAATCATCTTGCAGTCTGGGGATTACAATATGATCATACCTGCCCAGAAAAAGTTAACTAGGCCAACAACACAACACTGGAAATTAAAGGCAAATTCAGTAGCAAACTACAACTGGGAAACAAATGCATATCACACTAATTTCCTAGTGGCCGACCACCTTGTAGCTCCGGTCATCATCAGAATTAATATCCTCAGTCAACACTTGGCAGTAACAATTGACTTCAAGGGTATGCTCAAACCTGTGTCACTCTGTATGTCCATGTCAAGCTTAAAATGCACTGTGTACGAACTACTTTGTAGCATTAAGACCTCTAAGCTCAAACCAATTACAACTTCAAGACACAGTCCTAGAGATGCAGAGTTTATTAAGCACGAAATAGACAGGTTACTTTCAGAGGACGTAATTCAGGAAAGCCTTTTTTGAACTGGGTTATGACAGTATGACTTAAAAGAATTTTGGCTGCTATTTCTAGATGTAGATTTAGAGAACTAATAATACCATGCCATAATTGAATATGTAGCATTGTAAAAATAGCACGATGCAGTCAACTCTAATATATGGAACTATTAAGTGATACAGACAGAGAAAGAGATTATTAGCCAAATCTCTCTCAATACACTTCTTAATCTTTTTGAAATGAAGGGCTACATTTTTTGAACTCAAATTCTTAGGATTGCACAACCCATGAGTGATGGCCACAACGGAGACACAAATTAAATGATTCAACTTGGACTGCCATGACCAGACATGTTACCATCATCATACTTATATATTCCAGTAGCATGATCTGCTATTTGTGTTGAAGGTTTAATGGAACAGAGTTGGTTGGAATAACTTAATTGCATCAACAACAGTTCTAATTTGATAAAATTAACCATACTACACTCTTCCCAACTCCTGTATCCACAACAGCCATGATTTCTGAACATTTTATATCCACTGTTGCCTTTGGATCTGAACTTTATCCTTCTGTTTGGTTTCTACTCTAAAGTACCACCTAGAAGATTACACAATACGAAAGCATAAGGTACCCTCATTAAGAATACCTTCCTTTGTAATGGCAATTTCAAATGCAATGTTCACAGTCTTCGCGAGGAAGACAGCAGCTGTCATGATATAATTGACATTTAATAAACAGCACAACTTACCTTCAACATTTTCACTTCCAAGTGAAGCAGAGGTATATATATTTTAGTCATCTTGTCCATATTACAATGCCATTGTAGCTGTTGGAACATCAACTGGGTCGAGTTCAACATCTACAAACAGAAACAGAAGTCTGAGGGAAAATAGTAATAGCAAAATGACATCTTTTGAACAGACAGAAAAAAAACTCACATTTTTTGTCTGAAATTACCTTTCATAATTTACATGGAAAATATTTAATTACTGTTGCATGAATGAAAGTAAACTCAACATTACTGGAACTGTAAAAATCTAAACTATACACTAAAAGAAGGATCGAGGTTGGCACTGTTCCGTCCATGATCTTCCCTCTTTTAATAATGCATTTTCTGAGGGAGAAAAAGTTAATTCTATAGTTGATCAACCATTTCATTATAATATAATAATATATTATGATATAATATAATAAAATACTCTGTGTTTCAATTAAATTTGAAAATGAAAAAGTCAAAGAGATTCAATAAAACTTAGTTGTTTATTGGTATATTAAACTGGTGTTTGAAACATGGGTGTTGAATCAAAGAACATGAGGCAGTCTGAAGCAAGATGGTACCAAAAGTGTTACATCAATTGCTAAAAAGCTAAGTGATGGTTTGGCACAATTTTAAAGCCTCAGATAAAATGTGTTGCAGTATTCAGTCACAGCACATCATGTTCTGAGTTCAAATCCCACTGAAAGTCTACTTAGCATGTCATCCTTCAGGGGAAATAAATTAAACTACCAATCAAATATTGGTGTTGATTAATCAATTGATTATACTCTGCCTGAGAAATATGTGACTACATGTCAATTTAGAAACTGACCACTTATACAGTGGTCACACTTATTACTGTAGTGAGCTGTACATCTCATGGTATCTGTTTACAGCAAAGGTTGAATGGGCCAGAGAATGCTAAGTATCACAGTGACAGAGACCGTGCCAAAAAAAGACTGCACTTTTCGAGCAGTCCACTCAAAAGTTATGGTTATATCAGTGAAACTATATCAAGCAGATATGTAATGTCATTATAGCAACAAAATTAGACGGGTACAAAACCATACATCTGCAGTGGAGAGACAGTTGACCACATTGATCCTATATGAATGGTACTTGTTTTAACAACTAGAAAGTTTCTATGCATTGTTAAAGTGTCTTTTGACATACCAGCCAAGTTCCCCTGAAATTATATCTTATTATCTTTAACAAAGAAAAAAGACACATTAGATAATGTAATCCTAGACACTCCCAAAAGAGGATAAAATGGTGATGGCCTTTAATCATACATCTGCTTAATAAAAGTTGTCCATCAGTTTTTTGTGTCAGAGTATGTTTGTATGTGCACACTTGATTTGACACTTTACCATTTCCCACTCCTGGTCAGATTACTTACAGTTTTTTGAAGCTGAGCATTTTCATGAAATACATTTTTCTCCAGTAGAATCTGAAACACTTCAGTTGCAGTTGTGATTTCAGTAAAGTTGTTCAATCCAGCATCAGTTTTCTAGGAATAGTTAAGAAAAAGCATTTTCATTATATAAAGCAGATACAGTTAAATGATCCATTAGGTTTGTATGTGTGTACACACACACACACACACACAATCTGCTTTTCCCTGCTGACATGGGTTGGACGGGACTTTATGTGTATATATATATATATATATATATATATAATTAAAAACTTACTTGGAGAAGAGAAACGATGCGTGCGTTCGGTCATATAATAACAATATAATAAATAAGTAAAATATATGCATATATACATATATGTACATACTTACATCTACATGTATGTATACAAGCATATATATATATATATATATATATATATATGAGTACAGGACACCACAAATAAACGTAGAACACAACGAGAAACGAAAACATAAAATCAAACAAGGAAACAGACTTTTTTTAAACAACGAAAAAACAAAGTACAGGACAAACAATACAAGGAAAATTCCCCTTCATCAGCTGCCCCTGGTTCGACTCAATGCGTGTTTCGAAGATAAGGGCAGAACACAGCCAGGCCGAAGCAGTCCTTCCTGCAAAAGGAATTCTTTTGCAGAGGGGTAAAACAAGTGACAAGAACAGGACGTAAAAGCAATACAAATGAAGAAAAAACAGTACAAATAAGGAATAACAGGATAGGGAACCAACAATAAGGGCTTTTTTTTTAGGCCTAGACGGTGGAAAAATTAGAATTATTTATTATATTGTTATATTAGTTAGAATTATTTATTATATTGTGGCTGTGTGGTAAGTAGCTTGTTTACCAACCACATGGTTCCGGGTTCAGTCCCACTGCGTGGCACCTTGGGCAAGTGTCTTCTACTATAGCCTCGGGCCGACCAAAGCCTTGTGAGTGGATTTGGTAGACGGAAACTGAAAAGAAGCCCGTCGTATATATGTATATATATGCGTGTGTGTTTGTGTGTCTGTGTTTGTCCCCCTAGCATTGCTTGACAACCAATGCTGGTGTGTTTATGTCCCCATTACTTAGCAGTTCGGTAAAAGAGACCGATAGAATAAGTACTGGGCTTACAAAAGAATAAGTACCGGGGTCAAGTTACTCGATTAAAGGCGTTGCTCCAGCATGGCTGCAGTCAAATGACTGAAACAAGTAAAAGAGTATATATCTGATGAGATGGGCGTGTCCTATACACCACAAAACTCTAAGTCATATGGAGCTCAGTCAAACTTATTAAATACATGTAACTGTAACCAAATGTATTGAGTGCTTTCTTTCATTTGTTCACTCATATATATATATATATATATATTATTTACGAACTAAACCCTTACACTCATTGCATAGTTTCAGAGTAAATTTTAATGCAAGTAATATTAATGATCCAAAAGAAAACAAGAATTACATCATCTTTCTCACAGTATGAACACTGCAATATTTCTTAGTCTGATTACAATCTTGCATCTACTTTCTTAAAAAGAGGAGATATTAGATAAACCGGGTTTAGATTCCAAAATAATAAAAAGGGATAATCAGTTTGAATAGCTTAGCTCATAGATATGCTTAATCCATGATGACCTAAACAACAATAACAACATCATCTTAGAACTGTTTCCACTATTGTAGCATAGTTTGGGCTACAGAAACCAGTATATGGGAAAAGAATGTATGCCAAATGAATTCCATACTGTTTGCATTTCTTGTCTTAGATAACCTGAAAGTCAGAAATCCACCAGTATGAAACAATATTTGTACTCCAAATGTCTCAGTGAATAAGTAGGATTATAGTTACACCACTACAACTTATCATGTTTAGATGAAAGATTGCTATGTGGTGAAAGATGATTTCATATTGCTGAGTTTCATGAAGGAGATGTCTATGGAATGCCTTTAACCCTTTCGTTACTATATTTCTGACCAAAATACACCCCTCATGAGTTTCAATTAAATTCTAAAATAATCATGAATTTAGGCTTGTTTCATTAAATAACTGTAACTTTTTTACTTATCAACATATTAATGCAATATTTAGAACATAATTAAGGAAAGGGTTCTTAATCAATTCTATTGCATAACTTTTGTCTCAAAGTGACTTTAATTACAGGTAAATTGAGCAAAAGGTAAAAATATTAAAATTTTGTTTAAACATCACCATAGAAAATGAATCATCAGCTAATATTCAAATGGGTATGCAACAAAATTTTGATAAAGAAGAATTGTGCACATCGCTAGATCATCAGTTGAATTTAATGCACAACAGGTGTACCATAAAGGTGGAATAAACTGAAATACTGGAATCCACTGCAAGTTTGACCGAACTAAAGAAATCGGTCAAAAAATAATATACAGCCCTGGTTATGGTATGGAAGTGATAAATTCCAGACCACATCGTTCCCTAGGCCATGCTGACTAAAGTTATTTTCCCTGTATAAAAACTAAATCCATGCAGTACCCAATATTTACTTCACAAATTATCTGAAATTTGATCCCTCATTTTGTGTTTGTTTATAATCTGCGTAAATTTGTTTCCGCATTGATCGCTTCAAACAATAACTTCCAGACCACATCATACCTTAAGCCATGCTGACTAACATTAGTTTCCCTGTATAAAAACTAAATCCACAACAGTACCCAGTATTTGCTTCACAAATTTTCCAAACTTTTGTGTTTGTTTACAATCTGCGTAAATTTGTTTCCGAAGTGATTGCTTCAAACAAGCATACTGAAAAAAATAAAAGTCTAATGGTTTCGCTTCCTAAGAAACATCATAGATAAACTCTATCTCCTCAGAAAAATTGCTAATAAAAACATTTTAAAAGTTTTTTACTTCATTCCGATGTAAAATCGTCTTTGCTGTCGCCATCGCCACTTTGTTTCTTCGGAATCACTGCTTTCATTTTCGGATAAAAAAATATCTTATTCATTATTTTGTACACCACATGCTTCTGTACCTATTTCATTCTTTTTCTCGATATCTCCCTATTTTCCGTTGAAAAAGCTTTAAATTCGGAATCAATGCTTGATAACATGAAACTCCTATCCATTTTCAAAGTTGAAGAAAAATCGACACAAAAAAAATGTCCCAAAATTCAGGGAATTAAAATTACACATCTATCGTTGTACAAAACTGTAGATGAACTGTTTACGAAGTATAATCACTTGTTTTCACGAATGTACTAATGAGATTTGCTCTGATATTCTCATTTAAATATGAATAGGTAATTACGGGCGGTTTTGGGCAGCTTGGTCACATGAACCAAAAAATTTTTCGGGCGGCTTTGGGCGGTTTGGCAACGAAAGGGTTAATCATAAGTCAACTCATTTAGGGTTAACTTGAGTCTAAAAACAAAAAGTAACACAAAGTAACACTTACTAAACACAATGCCAAATTTTGAAGGTGTATATGTTGTTCTTCACAACTCATTGCAGTTATAAGAGACAACATTGTTGATTGGACAGCTATATAAAGAGACTGTATGCAATTCTGTGTTGAGTAGAACTGTAGCTGACTACCAATTGTTATTGTTGATAATGGAGCACACAGAGATGCTAACTGAAGACCAGAGAAGCTTGATAGTAAACTAAAGGCTACTGCTGTATTCAAACTGCTTTCAATTGATGCCGCTGATGACGACTGAGTTCTTTGAGTAACAGTAGAAGAGGTTGACAAGAAACTGAGAAGGTCTTTAAGACAATTCCAGAGATTGGAATGTTCTTCTGGAGAGATTACAGCAGATGCGTGATTCAAAGAAAACTTGAAAAATTGCACTGAAAGCAACAAACTGGTAAAGTTTTCCTGGAAAAGAGAGAAAACAAAAAATGAAATATAAAAAAAGAACAGTTAAAACAAAACTGTTAGGATGAAAATTTTAATCAATTGTTCTATTATTGGGTTTACATTTTATCACATAAATTATTCTTGTTAATGTAGAAATAGTAGCTAAAATAGCTGATGGTTACATATTACCTGTGTTTGAAATAATATCCTTTAAGAAATCAAAAATTTTCCTTTGCAATCAAGATTAAAAGTAATTGCACAAGAATTATTTTGAAATAATGAATAAATTTCAATATTTTTGTCATTTGTTTGGCAAGTGATTTGCGTGTGTGTGTATGTGTGTTGGTGTGTTTATGTCCCCGTAATTTAGTCATTCAGCAAAAGAGACTGACAAAATGAGCTCCAAGTTTAAAAAATACTGGGGTCGATTCATTCAACTAAAATTCTTCAAGGCAGTGCCCCAGCATGACCACAATCTAATGACTGGAACAAGTAAAAGAATAAAAGAACAGCAGATATGATGTCATCATCACTGTGATACTGGTTCCCAGGCAAGTGTTTTTTCATAGTGAAGAGCAGATGATAGTTAGATGGGGCCAAATCAGATAAAGAGAAAAGGCAATCAACCAGTTCCAACACAGTCACCACAGCAGCCATTGAAAGCAAGGACTTGTGCTGGAGCATTGTCCTGATGAAACATTATCCTTTTGTCAGATTTCCTGGGTGTTTGGTCCTAACAGCCTTTCATAACTGTCTCAGCAAGTTGGCTTAGTACTCTCTATCGATGGTGTGACCCATTTCAAGATTGTCAGTGAAAAAACAATGCCTTTTGCATGCCAAAAAACTGAGGCCATCACCATCTCTGCAGATGAAATGACCTTGGTCTTCTTTGGAGCAGGTGAGGAGAGGTGTTCTCATTGCACGGATTGCCTTTTGTCTCTGGCTCAAAGTGATGAAGCTAACACCCATCTTGGGTCAGGAAATGTTCAAAGAAACCAGTTGATCTGCCTCAAACAATTGCAGATTTTCCTATGATGTGATTAGCCTGGTGCGCGTTTGATCAGGTGTCAAAAGACATTGCATTCACTGAACACCTTTGACATGCCAAGTTCCTTGTGCAGTATATCATCAACTCTTATGGAATATGCTAATAGCATTGGCTATTTGATTTATAGTCAAATACCAGTCATCCATCACCATGTGGTGAACATGACCAATGTCTTCTTTGATGGTGGCAATTGCAGAATATCCAGACCTTGGGTTCTTTTCAAGACTCTCCCATCCCCTCTTAAATTCAGATGCCTATTTTTGCACTGTTGATAAAGCTGGAGTGTCATCCCCTAATGTAGCGACCATAGCAGCATGAATGTCCTTAGGGACTAAACCCTTTTTTCTGCAGGTACTTGATAACATCACAATGCCAAATTTTATCCATTTTCAAGAGAAATCACTACTAGTTACTTTTGAAGTTTTCTTTGAACAGTCAGATACCAGTTTATCTAGAAAAAATTAAGCAGTTATAAATAGTATACAAGTGCAGAAGATGATGCTCTAGTCTAAACTTGCTGGGTACGCTGTACACCCACATTCCCACCCCCTCCACCTTAACCAGAAGTTCCTAACCTATGTCTTCCTTGTTTACCTCCCACGAACACTTCTAAGGGCCAAATGCCACCCTCACCCCTACGTAGGGTTTATTTAATCATATAGCGCATAAAAATGGTGTAGTGTATGTAGGTTGTAGTCTAGTGTTTCTTTATGAATTCTGCCAAATACACGCTTTCTTTTCAGGTACATGACACTGCTGTCCCTCATCCCAGTGTCTCATAGGCCCACACCTCCCACACCATCAGAGTTGGCACACTGAAAGGTAGGACTGGTGAAATTGTTGAGATGCTTAAACGGAGACATGTAGATTTGTGCTGCATCCAAGAAGTAAGGTGGAGAGGAGGTTCCGCTAGGTTCCTCACAAGCAAAGAACACAGGTACAAGATTTTCTGGGCAGGGAATACTGATGGGGTCGGGGGGCGTGGGTATACTTCTTGCGGAGAAATGGGTTGACAAAGTAATCGAGGTAGCCAGAGTATGTGACAGAGTACTTAAGATTAGATTAGTGCTTCACCATAGGTCAGCTACCATTATCTCGGCCTATGCCCGACAACCGGGGCTACCGGAGGGACAGAAAGACCGATTCTATGACACCCTATTGCAGACTACATCGTTGACAAATGACAGGGACCTTCTCTTTGTGGCTGGTGACTTCAATGGACATGTTGGTCGACATGTCGGGGGCTTCCATGGAGGCTATGGTTTTGGTTCTCGTAATGAGGAGGGAACCAGGCTGCGGAGTTCTGCAATGCAAATGATCTTATGGTTTGCAATACCAACTTCAGGAAACCCACCTCTCACCTAGTCACCTACCGTTCTGGCAGACACAGTAGCCAAATTGACTACATCCTCGCCAGAAAAAGGAAAAGAGGGCTGCTTATAAATGGCAAAACCTTCCCAGGTGAAGAATGTACCCCTCAACATAGATTAGTAGTTAGCGTCTTCAGGATCAAGGCTAAATGGATGCCCAGAAGAAGACCAGCTTGGAGAAGAGTCTGGAAGCTTAAAGATCCTGCAAATGGACAGAGATTTAGAGTCGTATTACTCGAAGCCTTCGATGAAATAGAAGGGGATATAGTGTCACATAACGTGGAAGACAACTGGAGGCTTCTACGGGACAACCTGCTGAGAGCCACTGACCAGATCTGTGGATGGTGCAAAGTCCCATCTTGACCCAAGGTAACGTGGTGGAGGAACAATGTGGTTGACAGGGCTATTAGACAAAAGAAACAGGCTTGGAGGGACTGGAAGAACGGAGGTAGCAGGGAATTGTATCAGACTGCCAGAAGGGAAGCTAGGAGACAGGTTTATTTAGCCAGAGGGGAAGCAGATAAGAAAAAATTTGCCAATGTTCTGCACCGTGAAGACCAAAGACTTGAAGTATTTCGTGTTGCAAGACAGTGTGTGAGAGAGAATCGTGATGTCGTAGGAGAGAAATGTGTCCGTATGGATGATGGTTCACTTGCACTAAATGAGACTGCAAAGAGAGAGGTTTGGAGACGCCACTATGAAAGGTTGCTCAATAAAGAGAATGAATGGGAGAAAGAGAGTCTGCCAAATGTCGAACCAACAGAGGGACCAGCTATCCGACTTGACAGTACCTTGGTAGGTAAAACAATCAAGAGTATGAAGGCAGGGAAAGCCCCAGGCCCATCAGGAATTACTGCAGAGATGCTCAAAATATCTGGCAGTGTCGGCTATAGCCTAGTCACCCATATAGTTAACCAGGTGATACACGAAGGAGTCATACCCAATGACTGCTGTAGCAGCACCATAGTCAACTGCTACAAAGGTAAAGGTGACACCTTAGATACAAATAATTACAGAGGTATCAAGTTGCTGGATCAAGTAATGAAGGTCATGGAGAGGATCATAGCCCAACTAATTAGAGAGAGAGTCAGTTTAGATGAGATGCAGTTTGGGTTCGTGCCAGGGAAAAGCACCATTGATACTATATTCCAGATAAGACAGCTGCAGGAGAAATACCTAGCCAAAGATAAACCTCTATACCTGGCTTTCGTTGACATGGAGAAAGCCTTTGACAGGATCCCCCAATCCTTTATCTAGTAGTCTATGAGGAAACTAGGGATAGATGAATGGTTAGTGACAGCTGTGCGAGCCATGTACAGAGACGCCATTAGTAAAGTGAGGGTGGGCAACGAGTACAGTGAAGAATTCTGGGTAGAGGTAGAGTCCACCAAGGTTCAGTCCTCAGCCCCCTCTTATTTATCATAGTTCTCCAGGCAATAACAGAGGAAATCAAGACAGGATGCCCCTGGGAGCTCCTCTATGCTGATGACCTTGCTCTAATTGCTGAGTCACTATCAGAACTGGAGGAGAAGTTTCAGGTGTGGAAGCAAGGATTAGAATCGAAGGGCCTTAGAGTCAACCTCGCTAAAACCAAAGTCCTAATAAGTAGGAAGGTAGACAAATCACAAATACCTTCATGTAGGTGGCCCTGCTCAATCTGTAGAAAAGGTGTAGGTAGAAACTCTATAAGATGTACCCAGTGTAAGCTATGTACACATAAGAGCTTCTCTATGCTGATGACCTTGCTCTAATAGCTAAGTCACTATCAGAACTAGAGGAGAGGTTTCAAGTGTAGAAGTAAGGATTAGAATCGAAGGGCCTTAGAGTCAACCTCGCTAAAACCAAAGTCCTAATAAGTAAGAAGGCAGGCAAACCACAAATCCCTTCAGCTAGATGGCCCTGCTCGATCTGTAGTAGAGGCATAGGTAGAAACTCTATAAGATGTACCCAGTGTAAGCTATGAACACATAAGAGGTGCAGCAATATCAAAGGAAGGCTAACTAGGAAAATAGTTTTTGTATGTGGCAGATGCTCAGGAGCAATAAACACTGAAAATGTGCAGAAAACAACTTCCGCCACATTCCAGGGAGAAAAACTAGAAGTAGTTGATAGCTTCCGTTACCTAGGTGACCAAGTCAGTAGCGGGAGGTGGGGGTGGGTGCTGAAAGTGTAACTGCCAGAGTAAGAATAGCCTGGGCAAAGTTCAGAGCGCTCTTACCTCTGCTGGTGACAAAAGGCCTCTCGCTCAGAGTAAAAGGCAGACTGTATGACATGTGTACGAACAGTCATGCTACATGGCAGTGAAACATGGGCCGTGACTGCTGAGGATATGCGTAAGCTCACAAGGAATGAAGCCAGTATGCTCCGATGGATGTGTAATGTCAGTGTTCATACTCGACAGAGTGTAAGTACCTTGAGAGAAAAGTAGGACCTAAGAAGCATCAGTTGTGGTGTGCAAGAGAGACGATTGCACTGATATGGTCATGTGGCGAGAATGGATGAAGATAGGTGTGTGAAAAAATGCCACACCCTAGCGGTTGAGGGAACTCGTGGAAGAGGTAGGCCCAGGAAAACCTGAGACGAGGTGGTGAAGCACGACCTTCAAACATAGGTCTCACCGAGGCAATGACTAGTAACCGAGACCTTTGGAAATATGCTGTGAGTGAGAAGACCCGGCAGGACGAGTGAGACCATAACCCAGGGCCTTTACCTGGGATGTAGCCATTGGACACAAAACTCTGCTTGTGAAGACCTGTTGAGGCAAATGAAATCGAAATCGATCAAAAAAAATCAATGGAAATTATAGTTGTGATACCAGTGCCAGTAGCATGTAAAAAGCACCATCCAAACGTGGCCGTTGCCAGCGCTGCCTCGACTGGCTTCCGTGCCGGTGGTACGTAAGAAACACCAACCGATCGTGGCCGTTGCCAATCTTGCCTGGCACATAAAAAGCACCCACTACACTCATGGAGTGGTTGGCATTAGGAATGGAATCCAGCTGTAGAAACACTGCCAGATCAGACTGGAGCCTGGTGCAGCCTCCTGGCTTCCCAGATCCTGGTCGAACCGTCCAACCCATGCTAGCATGGAAAACAGACGTTATACGATGATGATGAAATACATGGAGTTGAAATTAATGCATACAAGATTTCACGTAGTGGGATCAATTTGTTCAACTAAAGACTTCAAGGCAATGTTCCAGCATGGCCACAGTCCAATGACTGGAACAAGTAAAAAGTAAAGTATTAATTACAAACCATTTTGGAGATCTTGTTTAAACAACAGACTGTCAATCTGGGGTTGTGTTTGTTACTTAAAGGCTTCCCTCCATTTGAAGTATTTTTCTGGGACTCCAAGAGAGAAGTGTATACAGCAAGTACACAGTCTGGTACATCAGAATCAATGGAAGTGACCATTTCTAGGACAACATCAGAAAACATTTCCATATATTTCGTTGCTATAGCACGAGTGTCTTCTGATAATGTTTTCTGTTGTAATACCTGTGACATGAAAGAATAGTTTAAGTTAATTTTATTCACAGTAAAGTAGCTAGTGATAGGTTGGCATACCAAAAATGACATGAAATACATAACAACACAGTTGACCAGGTTTTCTCTGATGTGGTGTGTGCTATGACTGCAGTGAGTGGCGAGATGTATCCAATCCATGCCAGCATGGAAAAACAGTTTTTACAATGATGATGAATATAGAGGTAAAATGATTGAAAGGATAAATTATTAGTCTAGCAGTCTATAGTCTCTAGGTTCATATCTATCACATCTATCAAAGGACTTTCATTGTATGTACCTATAGGTCTTTCTCTCACTCTCAAGTATATACATATATTTACATTGTATGTACATATCATCATCATTTAACAACAATATCACCTCCTTCAACACACACCAGGTTTTGCTCAGTATAAATATCCTTAATAAACCAAATTCACCATATCACTATCTGTCGTGTCCACACACATATGACAATCAAGAAAATGGACAAAAGAGTATTAAGAATTCAATAATTGAGAAGTGTTTCACAGGCCAAAGGAATTTACTTGTCAAGAGCCCAAAAGACAACACAACTTTCCTCCTCTTATCCTCATTCCCAGATGGAAGATAAAGAACAAGGATCAAACTGTTAGATCAATGGTTCTCAAACAGTCTACTACAAGACATATAGCAGTGCACTGAAGAAGTATCTAGGTGTGCTGCAAAAGATATCGAGGTGTACTACAAGGACTATATAAGGGCGCTGCTTTTATAAGTATATACATCCTTGACATAACAAATCCTCACAATCAATGAGTGTCTCTTACATTAATGTAAGGCCTGCCTTGTATTAATGCAGGAGACTATAATATAAATGAACACAAATGTCAGCAAATAAGGTTCCTAGATGTTCTATGTTAAGCTAAACCTCTATCTATGTCAATGCTTAACAAACTAAACCAAACAACCATCAATAACATCCACATTTAGAACAGGCAATGAGGGAGCCTATATCTTGCTTAAATTAATAGAATAACAGCTAAATCCCTCTTAAATCACAAGCTACCACCTTTAAAAAAAGTGGGGACAGTGTACTCTGATGAATTATGTCTGAAAATAAACGATAATGATTTTAATACCTTTCATCAAAGATTTGCTTGATAGAGCTGACTTGGGTGCTAAACAACAGTTAACAGGCACACAACATATGTGATCTCTGGCTCTGCCTCTCTCTTTTTCTCTCCCTCTCACACACACACAAATAGTACACATACATGAATCGTAAATGATGACAATACAAAACCATCAGACCTTGCCAAGTTCCTCGATAAATTTGGATGCAAAAAGAAACTTGAGTGAGTACTTCTTGTGAATATATTCCATGGAATGTGACTTTTTACAAATCCGATCTTTAGCCTTCTGGAGATATTTGAATAACTGTTAAGAAAAAGAAGAAACATAAGCCATTATAGGTTCTCCTGTTTATTGTTATTTGTTGAATTGGTAGGGCATCAGACAACAGTGTAATATTAGTTATATTTATGTTTTGGGTTCAAATCCATTTGGGAACAACTGTTCACTTAGTCATGTCAATTTCGTCAATGTCAGCCACCTTTCATAAAATATACTAAAGGGCAACACCTCTCTACGCTCACCTTCTTCAATTCTTCAAGTGGTACTTGAAGTTGGTGAGAATGTAGTCCAAGATGAAAAGATCTACCCTTAAACCTTTAAACAATATTCAAAGGCCTTCACCATAGCTACAAGACAGAGGAAGACAATTTATACTTCCTTGCTGAAAGAAGACAGTGAATTCATTGTAACAATAAACTTGGATGATAACCAAGTTTATTTTGCACATAATGAGTGCTGCTCAAGATAAACCCACAAATCAGCAGTGCATGGACACTGAACAAGTGTACGCTGGACACTTTCATTACCTTGTATGCATCTCAGACATAACAATCATGCTTGTATGTATTCCAAGAAAAACCCACTTACTATAGCAGTGCCAGGCCAAGAACTTCTAGAAATTCTCCACAATCCCTGACCAGAAACTTTTACAGAAGAAATTACTTGGACAGTTCTCAATGATGCTACCCTCCACTAACCCTTATTAGAATGCAAAAATTGAGGTTTTCATCAGCTGCGCTGTTCTCTTTTATAGTGCAGTGAATATGTGGTAACATTCCAGATGTTAAGTGCCTGGCCTTACTTGGCATTTTGCATCTCAGTCAAAAAAGTGAGCTACACAAAGACATGTTGCACAAACAGTGACCACATCTGTTCATCATCATTGTCCAGAAATTTCTTCAGATATGTCAGCCCCAGCATATGCCTGATTATTACCAGCCAAGGCATCCTCAGACACTTTTCGAGCAATTGTAGCAGTAGATGTATCTTCTAACTAGTGGAACTTGTCTCTTCAACAAGAACATGGATGCATGCATGGTTGTTTAAGAATTTATAGTCCCACATTTGTTATACTGCAAGACACTTTGGGCAAGTATCTTCTACAATAGCCTTTATGGTTGACCAATACTTCGTGAGTGGAATTTGGAAGGTGAAAGCTGCATAGGACCTGTTTTGTGCGTGCGCGTGTGTGTGTGTGTGTGCATGTTATCTGCTGAAACTTTGTAGGTAATACTTTTAATACATAACTCTAAAATCTGAAGTTCCTTGATGATTTCAGATTGACTTAATTTTACACCTCTCAGTTATTCTGCACGTTTTTTTTTTTTCATGTTATCGGATGTTTAACATATTGCATTACACCACACCAAAATGCTGTGTACTTTGTCCATTACATGTATTTGAAACTTGGAACAGGACAATTTGATCTGAGTCTTGTAAGTTTCATTATGATTCTATATAGATCTTTACATCTGTTTTTCTATGCTCACCTAAGTTAGATACTTACATAGTACATCAAGGTATTGTTTTTAGAGCCAGATGTCCTTCCTCTTGCCAATCCATACCTATCTTTCAAGTAACGGCTCTCTTATTCTACACACCTTTGAAAGTCTACAGCCAGCAAACAATTTGCTGATAGGGAAATGGTAACAAGCAAATAGCACAGCACTTTTATATGCAAAGCACACAGAATGTAGATGTAAACCTTCAAACACACATGTATATATAATGGGCTTTGTATAGTTTCTGCAACAAAATTCACTCACAAAACATTGGTCAGCCCAAGAGGTGCACTGCAATGGGAATGAACTCAAAGCCATGTGGTTACAAAGCAAACTTCCTAACACAGCCATGTCTGCACCAAAACATATATATGCATGTACACACACATGCATACATGTGTGTGTGAAAGCGTATCTATATATGCACATGTATTACTATATAAGGATTTACATCCTGCAGGCTTTGCATAAAGAAGCACCGAGCTACAATTTGTTGTCATTTCCCTATCAATAAATCACCCAGTGGCTCTGTGCTATCAAAGATGCGTGGAACAAGAGATCCATAACTTGTGTGTGTATCATTATTTTTCCATATATCAATGATGGATGTAAACATCATTGAAAAATTGTTCCTTCAAATGACATCTACCAAGTTACAGATGCTCCCTTGTCAATCTCTCCATTAGAAATACAGTGAAAGAGTGATTGGTCCTTTGGAAACTTGTAACCAATGATGTTAAAGCTTGTAAATCCTGATATTAGATAAACAAATAACATGATGTGATGCCAGTGCTGCCTGACTGGCACCCGTGCCAGTGGAACATAAGAAGCACCATTCAAGTGTGGCCAATACCAGTGCCACCTAACTGGCACCTGTGCCAGTGGTACGTAAAAACCACCATTCGAGCATGGCCAATGCCAGTGTCACTTGACTGGCTCCCATGCTGATGGTACATAAAAAGCACCCTCTACATTCTCAGAGTGGTTAGCATTAGGAAGGGCATCCAGCTGTAGAAATCTTGCCAAATCAGATTAGAGCCTGGTGCAGCTTCCTGGCTTGCCAGTTCTCTATCATACCATCCAACCCATGCCAGCATGGAAAGTGGACGTTAAACGGCAGTGATGATGATGAAAAAGAAGACAATAATAATAGATATATATATGAGCGAGAGAGGCAGTACTAATACCAAGAGGTAATATTTATTCCCATTTAAAATGTGGATGTTCCATTAGAACAAACTTTACTGTTATAGATACCATGAAAGAAGCTCTCATATAGGTTCTTGGTGCAAAATGCACACTAGTTTTTATCATTGGTGGGGATTTATCTCCCCACTAGCAACAAGCATGCTTTTTACACAAAAAGTCTATGTGAGAGTTTCTCTCATGGTATCTACCACAGTATAGTTTGTTCCAAGAGAACATCTACATTTAAGTGGGAATAAAGTGAGAGTAGAATCCTACAGGTTTCTCCAACATCCAGCTCCATTTGACCAACCATTTTAGTACACAAGATTGCTTGATCAAACTGACCTAAGTCAGTTTTTAATCAAATGATACACCAGAGAAATAAATAGAAGTAGAGTTATAAAATGCTAGGCTTACTTACCTTCATGATATAAGTCTCTAATATAGAACATAATGTAAAACCTTCAATTATGGAAGATATAGAATATTCCAGAAGCCTGTAGTAACACATCAATAGAGCCTGTTGGCTGTTGGGTTTCTGTTATTGTAGAAATCATACAAAGTTCAGCAGTAGCAATAATAATAATAACAACAACAAATATAATTTCTTTCTAAGACAACCAAATTGTTCCAGGTTCAATCCCCCTTGGACAACTGTCTTCTGCTAGGGCCTGGGCCTACAAAAACCTTGTGAGTAGATTTAGTAGATGGAAACTGAAAAAAGGCCCATGGTGTATGTGTTACTGTCTCTATTATGCAAGCAGAGTCCTTCATTCCCAATTGTTTGTGAAAACATGTCTGGTCATGGGGAAATATTACCTTATTTGAAAAAAAAAGGCGAGTGTTGATGACAGGAAGAGCTACAATTCCATCTGATTCATGCAAGCATGGGAAAGTGGACAGTAAAACAATGACAATAATGATATTCAGAGAAGCCTTCTTCAGTCTACATCAAATAGCGTAATATGTAACTGGTTGCCCAGTAACTAGTCATGTGATTTAAGTCCTATCAGTGAGCTCTTTTCTCTCTTCCACTTCAAACTGGTGTTTATAATGCCTAACGTGATTTATATTGAAATTTTAGTCATAAATTCCTAATATCAACATCATTCTATCATTTAACCCTTTCGTTACTATATTTCTGACCAAATTACACCCCTTATGTGTTTCAATTAATTTCTAACGTAATCATAAATTTAGTCTGGTTTCATTAAACAACTATAACTTTTTTTATTTATCGATATATTAATCTGATTTTTGGAAGATAATTTAATGAAATATTCTCAACCAATTCTATACTATAATTTTTGTCACAAAGTGACTCTAATTGCAGGTAGATACAGGTAAATTCAACAAAATATAAAATTATTAAAATTTTGTTCAAACATCGCTATAGAAAATGGGTTATTAGCTAATATTCAATTGGATATACAACAAAATTTTACGATAGAATTTGTTATTCTGGGTAACTTTCTGATACCCATAATAATATTTATGGCAAAATAGTCTTAATTTCATTTAACGTTGTGGGAAACCACAAACTATCGTTTCTTTCGCTTTGTTTACGTAACAGTTCGTTTTCGCCGTAATGATTTCAAATAGGCTCATTCAAAAAAGTAAAAAGAAATAGTCTAAGGCGTTACTCTTCTGGGAAAGTCTGTGACTTGGTCCAGTTTCTTCAGAAAAATCACCGAAAGAAACAGTTTTTAAATTTTCACTCCATTCGGGTGCCAATTCATTTTCTTTATCGCTGTCGATCTCGGATTCACAGTTTTCACTTTCGGAAAATGAAACATCAGATTCATTATCAAATACCACATGCTTTTTTTTTTCAGTCATAGAGTTAGATTTATGAAGGTCTTCAGTAGAAAATCCTTCGAATTCTGACTCGCTGCTTGATATAATGAAATTCGTATCCATTTTTTGCCAGAATTACAAATTTTGAAAACAGAATAGGAACAAATTTCGGAAAAAAATCTCCCAAAATTCAGGGAATTAAAATTACACTTTGATTATTGTTCAAAACTGTAGTTGAACTCTTTACGAAGTATAATACGTGTTTTCACGAATGTACTAAAGAGATTTGCTCTGATATTCTCATTTAAATATGAATAGGTAAATTCGGGCGGCTTTGGGCGGTTTGGTAACGAAAGGGTTAATGTCTACTTTTCTATGCTTGCATGGTTCAATGGAACTTACTGATGCAGATTTTCTACAGCCAGATGCTATTCTTGCACTAATCATCACTTGTATCCAAGTAAGGAAATTTTTCCCTTTGTCCTTCAAACAATGAACAACTCAATGCTAGACATGTTTTCCTGGAAGTAAAGTGGTTGTGCGATAAGAAACTTACTTCCTAACCACATGATTCCAGTTTAGTACCACTATGTGGAACTTTGGGCAAGTGTCTTCTGCCTCAGGCTAGCCAAAACCTTGCAAATGGATTTGATAGACAGAAACTGAAAGAAGTCTGCCACACGCATGTGTGTGTGTGTGTGTGTGTGCCCGTGCCCCACCTCCATGTGACAACCAATGTTGGTGTGTTTACATCCCCCATAACTTCACAGTTTAGCAAAGAAACTGACAGAATAAGTATCAGGCTTAAAAAATAATAAGTACTCGGGTTGATTCTTTTGATTAAAAACTCATGGAGGTGCCACAGCTGAATGACTGAAACAAATAAAAGATAAAGACAAATGTCACCATCAGTATGACTGGTGACTTTATTTCCAATCAGCACACAAATGTCAAGACGAAGGGAAGCTCCAACACACTCACACATAAATATACTTATATGACAGTTTTCTTACAGTTTCCACCTACCAATTTCACTTAACAGCAATGGTCAGTCCACAGCTATAGAAGAAAACACCAACAAAAAGTGCCCATGAAGTAAAAAACACAGTCTAAAATATATGGTTCAAAAGTAAAGTTCTTAGACACACAGCCACAAGTTATTAATTACCTTGTGTACGTAAGAAAAAGCAGAGTATTGTAATCACACATCTTTGTTTGACTGTGCATTTGCAAAATTACTGGAAAACAGCTGAATGGATTTTCACCAAATTTGGCAGAAATACTCATTGGGTCAGTGGCTTGAAATGATGAAAATTTGATTTGATTATCTTCAAACATACATAAATACATAGATATGCAACTGTGTGCATGTGTGTGTGTACAGTGATGGATTTAAGGGTTTCGTTTATTTACGAGTTGATCTTTTAATTTCACTGGAGTGTAAATACTTATAATGGTGATACATGAGAAAAAAATTTTTTTTTAATCGAACTTAAAAATTTCTCAATAAGCGTCATATTATTTATATCCTACAATGAACTACAGTTCATTTGATTCACCTGCCATCATTGAATGATGTTGCTATGCAATATTTTCCATAAATATTTCATTTTGTTCACTTTCTTTTTCATATGAATTGACCCTTCTTTGTGTCTATAGATGACGGTGTACCTATGCGTGTAGACACATGTGAATGCATACATACATACATAGATATGTGACTCTGTGTGTGTGCATATGTGTGCAGTGATGGATTCAAGGGTTTTGTTTATTTACAAACTGATTCCTTAATTTCACTATTCTTAGGCCTCTAATCCTCTTTTAGGATTAGAAAGCTTAATTCAGTTCAATTAAAAAGCATGGGTAAGCAAAACAAGTTATCTGCACACAGGGTATGCATCACTCCTCTGATGCCTTTTTTTCATTGCAAATAAGTAACTGGTCTTATTTCTAACTATTGAAAAATAAACCAAAGCAAAAAGACAATAAGTCTCTTGCTTATCTTGTCTATCCTTACCTGTTTTTGAATTTTGCTTAAGGAAGTTTCCAGAAAATTAAGTACGACTTCTGGTCTGAGATAGTTGTATATAAAAACATTCTCTGAAGACATCATCAAAGTGCTTAGGCAGTCAATGCAGTTAGTAATCAGAGAAAGTTTTTGGTCATTTGGTACTGTACTAACTAAGTTACTATCATCTGGACAGATGTCACTGACAGGACAACATGAAATTACAAGATGCAAGCCAAATGTGATCTGGATTTTCTCATTTGGTGGAAGGAACCTCAGAGGTAGCAACTCTACAATCTATATGAGAAAGAAATTCAGAGACATTTTACAGATAATCATTGCATTCAAGAGAGGAAATAACAAAAAATACAATAAAACAACAACACTGATAAGAGTACAGAATTAAGAGCATAATTTTTGCTGTTTTTAGTCATTCCTTCAAGTTGGTGAAAATTTAAACGAAGTCGTTATGTTGCAAAAAAGTTCGAAGGGAAAAGATTAGAATAATATAATCGATATCTATTTAAATTAAAATACTGATCTAAGTCTTGCTGTTTCTCATATACATACATATACATATACACATGAGCTGAAAAGTTCATAGGTTGACCTAGATACTCTCATGGAATGTGACCAAATGAGGTTTGTGCTTCAACATAGACCCCTTGCAGTCCACACACTTCTTCCATCGGTGTTGCACTGCTTGGATCCCATTGGTGAAAGTCATCAACAGCAGATATGATGTTATCATCACTGTGATACTGGTTCCCAGCCAAGAGTTTTTTCATGGTGGGGAATAGAAGATAGTCAGATGGGGCCAAATCAGGAGAATATGAACAGTGATCAACCAGTTCAAAGTCACAATCATGCACAGGAGAAATTGAAAGCAAGGACTTGTGTGCTGGAGCATTGTCCTGATGAAACAAGACCCTTTTGTCAGTTTACTTGGGTATTTGGTCTTTGGTAGACTTTCATAACTGCCTCAGCAAGTTGGCATAGTACTCTCCATTGATGGTGTGGCCCTTTTCAAGATTGTCAGTAAAAATAATGCCTTTTGCATCCTTGCCTACAAATGAAACAGCCTTCTTTGGAGCAGGTGAGGAGAGGTGATTTCCACAACATGGATTGTCTCTTTGTTTCTGGCTCAAAGTGATGAAGCCAACACCTACCCTGGGTTTGGAAACGTTCAAGGAAACCAGCTGGATCTGCTTCAATGTCAGATTTTGCCATGATGTGATCAGCCTGATGCACTTTTGATCAGGTGTCAGAAGATGTGGCACCTACCAAGCAGAAACCTTCATCATGCCAAGTTCACTGTGCAGAATATTCTCAAATCTCCCATTGGATATGCTAATAACATTGGCTATTCGATTTATAGTCAATTGCTTGTCATCCATCACCATGTGGTGGATGCAATGGAGGTTTTCCTTTGGGGTGGCAGATGCAGAACATGCAGACATTGGGTCATCTTCAAGACACACCCTTCCCCTCCTAAATTCAGATGCCTATTGTTGTACTGTTAATAAAGCTGGAACATTATCCCCTAATGTAGCAACTAGGTCAGCAGGAATGTCCTTGGGGACTAAACCCTTTTTTCTGTAAGTATTTGATAACACCACAATCCCAAATTTCATCCATTTTCAAGAGAAGTTGCTCCTAGTTACTTTTGAAGCCTTTTTCGAGCAGTTAGATGTCAGTTTAACTGGAAAAAAGCAATGTAGTTATTAATAGGAAGGGCTGAAATTAATACATGGATGATTTCAGTTCTAGTATCACCCCTTCATGGTCATCCTATGAACTTTTCAGCCCAGCCTCAAATACAGAGACATACAGGGTGGACATACAAATAAATATGTCAAATTCACCAATTTCTCCATAGATTGAAAA
Organism: Octopus sinensis; assembly: GCF_006345805.1. NCBI lineage: Eukaryota > Metazoa > Mollusca > Cephalopoda > Octopoda > Octopodidae > Octopus > Octopus sinensis. The sequence continues at coordinate 28,013,333 of NC_043014.1, read as the reverse complement.
AAATGACAACAGCCTTAATTGATTTTTGACCTTCATTGGGGTCTCATCAGGTGTCTACATCAAGTGAGCAATCCCAGAGTAACAAGTAGCCAACCCATTTATATACACATCAAATCTAGTAGACTCAGAGAATTAGGATTATCAATTTGCATACTACAGGTGCTTAATACTTTACTTAAAACCAGTGGCCTGTGAATGGGGAACACAGTTCACACATTACCAAGTTATTACATATGTAAACCTAGAATATATATATATATATATATATACACACATATATATATATATTTGCACAGGACTGTACCAAAAGGCCTCAATACAAGGATAGATTAGATAAAACATAAACACAGATCAGTTGCTGAGAAAACTTCTATGTACACAACTCTGTCTAAAATGTGTGCATAGTTTAGTAAGAAATGAAAAAGCTAAAAGTAAAAGTATCACTCAACTCATGAAAGCAGTTCAGGCTACGCTTGAATTTACTTTCTTAGTGAAGAAAATAAAGTAACATGTATTTCAGCTTCTATTCAGTAAAGTTGTTAAAGTACAAAGATGTTCAAAATTATATACTTATTAAAAACTTCTTTAGACAATTAGTCCAATACCTATTTTGGAACAGCAGCTAATAGCTTAAGCACACACAAAAAAAAACTTGTATACTCAAACAAGCAAAAATGTAGTGAACTCTTTATATGGCTTAATGATAACATTGCCAAGTTTCCTAGGTGACATTGTGCTTGGGATTGAGATAGGATACCTATGGTTCAGTTGGGAATAAATAGAAGTTTAGTTAACTGTTAGCCAAAGTTTTCTCTTTATACAAAAAGTAAACTAAGTTAAAGCAAAGTGCAAGATGTATGATAATGTAGGAAATCTAAAAATTGGGCAGTTGACTAGGATTTATTGTGTTTTCAATGCTAACTTACAAGAAAGGTATTGTGGAAATGCAAGATAAAGCAAAAGGACATGCCAAAAAACACTGGTGAATGTATGCTGGATGATAAACTGACATGAGTTAGTGTGAAAAGATACATAAAGTTGAGATATAGCAAAGACCTGAAATAGGATAGAATCAGACTATAAATTACTCATAGGTGAAGTGACAACACAAGATTGAGATAGAAGTAAAGACACATTACAAAAAAAAAAACACAGGATGATAATGAATAGTCGAATTGTAAGGAAACATCTCATCTGACTTACTTTAATGATGGTTGAAGATTTCTGTAAAACCTTTTCTTGTGCATCACTTTGAGCAACTGAATTCCCAAATAAACTGCAAAAGCCTTCTCCAACAATCTTTAATGCTTCAGAAGTCTTTCTAGAGTAAGATAAAAAAAAAATATACATAATGAAATATTTTCTTTTCAAAACAACAGATTTAAACATATGGGTATGCAAATATGATGAATGGCCTGCTTGACCTTCATATCTTCTCTCAACAAGAATGCTGTACAATTGTACATGCCTTCCAGTTACATTGTAGTAATATCTAACAATGGCAAAAACAAAAGTGTTATTTTAATAAATCTTCTCAAGGAATTTAAGACTGGCTACCCTTGGGAGCTCCTCTATGTTGATGACCATGTTCTTACTGCTGAGTCACAACCAAAACAAGAGAGAAAATTTCAGGTGTGGAAGAAGGTCTGAAATCAAAGGGCCTTAGAATTAATTTAACAAAGTCTGAAGTCCTAGTAAGCAGGAAAAGAGACGAATCACTGAGCTCTTCAGGGAGATGGGCCTGCTTGATATGTAGAAAAGGTGTTGGTAGAAACTCCATACAGTGTACCCAGTGCAAGCTATGGACACATAAGAGGTGCAGTGGTATCAAAGGAAGATTAACAGAGAAAGTAGTCTTTGTGTGTAGAAGATGTGCAGGTACAATAAGCAATAGGAATGCACAGAAAATAGACTCCCTCAAATGTCCAGGGGATCCTTAGAAGTAATACATAGTTTCCATTACTTAGGCAAACAGGCTAACAGTGGAAGAGGAAGCTCTGAAAGCATAACTGCTAAACTAAGGATGGGCCAAGAGAACTGCTACCTTTGTTGGTAATGAAGGGCCTCTCCTTCAGAGTTAATGGCAGATTGTATGATGCCTGTGTATGAACATGGCAGTGAAACATGGGTTGTGACTACAGAGGACATGTAAAGGTTTGAAAGATATGACGTCAGGCTGCTCCACTGGATGGATAATGTCAGTGTGCATGTATGACAGAATATAAGTGATTTGAAAGTAAAATTGGGCATAAGAGACATTAGATGTAGTGTGCAAGAGGGAAAATTGCATGTGTATGGTCATGGCATAAAGAAGTGCCAATTTCTAATTGTGGAGGGAACCTGTAGAAAGGGTGGACCCCGCCAAGAAGACACGGGACAAAGTGGTGAAAAGGGATCTTCAGATATTGAATTTCACCAAGGAGTTAACAGGAGTCTGAGACTTCAGGCAATTTGCTGTGATTGAGAAAATATGTCAAGCAACATAAAATCAAGCACCCATGCTAGCACCACATAAAAAGCACCCATGTAAGTGATACATAAAAAGATCCATACTAGTGCCACATAAAAGACACCATGATTGGTGCCGTGTAAAAGAGCATTCATGCCAGTGCCAGTAGTGCATTTCCAACTACTCATGTAAGTGAGTACTGTTTAACAAAGCAACCAACTTTAAAATAATTTTCTTACAAATAAAAAAAAATAAAAACTTAAAAAAGAAACATTCCATGAAATGGTAATGTAAATAAGTTTTAAAATGTAATAAAGAATAGAAAAAAAGGAAATGTCTTACTTATCATTGGGGTTATTCCACTGTATCTCTGAGTTTCCTAAAGTACTGAATAAACTAGCAACAGTCTTCATATCTTCAGGTAGAGAACTTGATTTAAGAAAAAGAAAAATAAGAAAAACTGCTCAGTTTTTCAAATTGAAACGACAAAAATAGGTGGCAAAAATATATGAAAATTCAGAGATAAGAAAAAAAAAAGTTTTTAACTGTAAAAACAAAATTTTATGAGAAAAATAATTAACAAACACTAGGAAAGAGTTTAAAAAAAAAAACTTATGACTAAGATGGTAAGAATTGAGAATTTACCCATCTTGTTTCAAGATTGAACCAGCCAGTGTAGAGAAAATACAAGAGATAATGAGAGGATGGAATGAAGCCATTTCTTGAAAGAAAGGAGATTTGATTAAATCCCATGTAAAACTTGCTTCCGTTGACATTTCCCTAAATAGTTGAAAGAGAAAAAAATTCTTTTAAAGGTAAATACATCAAAACATTTAAAGGCAGTTATTTATTTAAAAAAATACTTGAGGATATTTGGAAGAGCATTAATGCTTTTGGACTAGTAAAATCTCTAGCTGGCAACTGGAAGGGGAGATTGTCCTCTCAACCAACACACTGCTGTGGGTGCTGCTGGATGACAGACTCTGGTGGCGATGTTATTCCATGCTTTCTGATCCATGGCGCTGGCCTTAGCACACGTGAGATCAAAGTACTGTGACTTTAGGTTTTCTTCAATTTGTTTCACCCATGTCTTCTTTGGTGCACTGCACTGGACTCTCCAGTACAGGGCTACACAGTGGTGAGTTTCCAATAAAATTTACCTAAGACTTTGACTGGTGCCTTATGAAAGGAACAAGTGCAAAGTTGAAGTTGATGGAATTTGAACAGAAAACATAAAAAGCCTGGAGAAGATATCGATAATGAAGGATATACCTGGTAATGATAATGGCTGTCACTATCATTTTAACATCAATGTTTTTTCATACAAACAAGCGCTGAATGTCATCCTAATTTTTGCAATGTCTTATCGGTCAGCTCTAAAGCTAACATGTTTGTCCCAACCAATTTTGACATATCATCATCATCGTTTAACGTCCGTTCTCCATGCTAGCATGGGTTGGACGGTTCGACCGGGGATCTGGGAAGCCAGAAGGCTGCACCAGGCTCATATATATATATATATATATATATTATGAAAAATTTCTTTTGGCCACTTTCTGTCTGGGTGGAAATGACCCAGGGTACTGTAGCCATATCACTATCAGCCATCAGATTTGGTAAATTCAGGCAGAAAAGCTCCAGAGAAAATATAGTAGTTAGTACAAATTTGATGACAGCACCGCATGAATGGCATCCATGCTAGTGGAGCGCTAAGAGCACCATCCAAACATGATTGTTACCAGGGCCGTTCAAATCCTGATAAATTAACAAGTTGATAAAATAAAGTACCAGAGTTTGATAATTTGTGGCTTTGTACCAAAGAAATCAGCCAAAGGATGGCAGAATTGTTAAGGTGACAGACAAAATACCATGTGATGTGTAGTTACAGACTTTTACATTTCTATGTTCAAATCCTGCCAAAATCATCTGTCTTTGAGTTTCGTTGCATTGATAGAATTGACTTTGCCATTCCCCAAAATATGGTCTTATGTTTATATAAGAAATCATTATTATTACCACTGTTGTCTCTTTAAAGATTGGATCTTTAAATTTGCTCATGCCACACTGCAGATTGTAACAATTCCCTTTCAGTCCTTCCTTTAACCTTTTTGATGCCAATCCACCTGAAACCTTTCTAAGTCAGTTCTTATTCAGAGTCAGTATCTTCCTAGATGAGTCAAAAGACTGTAGGTTGCTTGTACATTTCATTAAAATTAAAGCAATGTGACAAATGAAAATAAAATAAATGAAATTTCAAACCTTTCTGAATGTTCAACTGTGTCAGTCATCAGAGTTTGAACAATATATTGAGAGATAATCAAAATGTTTCGTGGAGTGAGAAGTGGAAACACAATTGGAAAGTTAGTGGTGAGAAACCACCATGTAGCCTGCTTTATTGTCCTTACAGGAATACGAGGGTGCTGAAAAGGAGAAAATTACAAAGATAGCAGTTTAAATACTAAGGAATGAGTGGAAAACCGATAGGAATTGTAATGAATGGATAAGGAATTAGTATTCGACTTGTGTCAAATAGTGAATTGGCATGGTTCTTGCAAAATCACATGGAATTTCATAACAGAATAAAGTAATAAATTATTTCTTAATTTGTGAAAATTAAAAGTGATAAACATTAAATGTATGACTGTTGTTAAACACTATAACATTGAGTAAATGAGCCCTGTGGACTTTAGGAAAGAGAGAAATAAATTTTGAGATATTCACTTCACCCTCCACTTTGCATCAGAGTGGTTTAACTATGAAACTAAACTAAACTTGTCATAAGCAGAAATTGGTTTATTTGTTACCTTTGTGCCACAGAATTACTTCAAAAGAAGTCATTGAGGCTATTCAATGAAACCAACATCTGTATCATCATCAGCACCAACACGAAACCTTTAAGCAGAGAGTGACCTTCGATTATTCCTCTGGACCACTCCTCCTCTTCAAGTGCCCTTAATTCACAGGCAATTTCTTTGAAGCTTCACCAGTCTTTTGCCAGGTGTTCCTATGGTTATCTTTAGTTTATTCTTATTTCATTAGATCATTTTTAGCCAAGTCTTTTTCGATACTCTTTTGTGGCTAGAGATGTGGAAGTAGTCTGTATGGCAATTTTGAATAAGCCATTCAATTCACATAGTCATACCAGTAGAACTGATTACTGAAGCAAGTGGCACTGTCATGGCTTTGGGTGTCAAAAGTGAAAGTAGAGAAATCTGACGTCAGACGTCAACTTCGTGTATTTACGTCGTCTTTCGTTTATTTACGCCGTTTATTTACGTACCACTGAAATGCAAGTAAAAGCTTGTATGTATGTATGTATATATATATACATACATACACACATATATATAATATACATGTATATATACATATATATATATATTTAATACATACATATATATAATATATACATGTATTTTTAATCGGTCTTTTTTCTTAACCACTATACATTATATACATACATACAGATAGATAGATAGATACACACACACACATATAATAGATATAAAATGTGTACGTGTGTACATTTTTCAGAAAAAAATTCATACATTTTAAATATCAATAGCATTTCTCTTATTTTTTACATGAAGTTTTCGAAAAATGAATTTAGAATGTAAAAATCAAATATATCAAATTAATAAACGCAAATTATTTTCAAATATCATTTTCAACGGTGAGATTATCAAAATATAAACTTGAAGTTAAGTTTAAAAATAAATGCGATACTCATTCTGTCTTGATACTTATGCTCAAATACATGGATATAGCTGTCGAATTTGTTCTATCAACTTCCCGAATATATCATCCTTAAATTCATAGCGCCACATGAATTCGATGAGATGGGTCTGAAGTAAATTTCTGGCTGTTCCACATTCTCTCCTATTTCGAGTCTTTACGTGTTTCCATAAACATTCTATGTGGTTGGTTGTGGCAAATGTTACCGGATCAACAAAATTTATAGAATGATTCACGGTCAAATGTCTGTATCCTAGCTGACTGAGTGTATTATACGAACGCCAAAGGTCGGATATTATTGTTGTACCAGGCAATATACGCTCGCGTATAATCTGTAATAGAGTGTCCGCTGTTCGATCTTCAACTGCCACTAAAATACATCTTCTACTATCTCTTTCTAATGCACCAAACACCCATTGCGTTTTAACCCGATGGCCAACATGATATTTTCTCTTAACAAACGCAGTTTCATCTATTTCAACGATTCTATTGGGTCCTCCCAGTTTAATATTCTGTGCAACATAATATTCTGCACATACATCGCGGCAAAAATTCCTCCAATCGGTTACCGCTACATTTGCTAAATGACATTCCTGTCCTATTCCTTTTGCTAAATCTTCTTTGGCCCAGTAAAACAAAATATCTATGATCTGTTGACACTTCAATTTGCTATTTTCTAAAAATGTTCCTTTTCTAATTGACACGGATTTTCTACAAGGTCTTCCACACGACCATATTATTTCATCAGATATTTTTTTTCGTTACTTCTCTCATGGGAGCTCCACACGATGTACATATTTTCTGGGTATTCAAAAGGCCATGTCTCTTAAGCCAATTAATGCTATCTGCTGTTGTAGCAGTGGAGACGGCAATATCGCGGTGACTAATTCCTCTTAAACTTGGATATGCAAAAGCCATATTAAAAATTGTTTAGCACGTGTTGATATCACACTGAAAGTTTCTAACTGAATAAATTTCAAAGTTTGAATTACGCACGTGGTGGTCAGTGGTCATTCTGATTGGTGTATGTAATCGCGGTGATGGTCATGGGGGTTCATTTGTGCAGATTTTGGTGTGATTTCTTTTTTAAAAACAATAATGAATAATGCAAGAATAAATATATTCTTGCATTATTCATTATTGTTTTTAAAAAAGAAATCACACCAAAATCTGCACAAATGAACCCCCATGACCATCACCGCGATTACATACACCAATCAGAATGACCACTGACCACCACGTGCGTAATTCAAACTTTGAAATTTATTCAGTTAGAAACTTTCAGTGTGATATCAACACGTGCTAAACAATTTTTAATATGGCTTTTGCATATCCAAGTTTAAGAGGAATTAGTCACCGCGATATTGCCGTCTCCACTGCTACAACAGCAGATAGCATTAATTGGCTTAAGAGACATGGCCTTTTGAATACCCAGAAAATATGTACATCGTGTGGAGCTCCCATGAGAGAAGTAACGAAAAAAAATATATCTGATGAAATAATATGGTCGTGTGGAAGACCTTGTAGAAAATCCGTGTCAATTAGAAAAGGAACATTTTTAGAAAATAGCAAATTGAAGTGTCAACAGATCATAGATATTTTGTTTTACTGGGCCAAAGAAGATTTAGCAAAAGGAATAGGACAGGAATGTCATTTAGCAAATGTAGCGGTAACCGATTGGAGGAATTTTTGCCGCGATGTATGTGCAGAATATTATGTTGCACAGAATATTAAACTGGGAGGACCCAATAGAATCGTTGAAATAGATGAAACTGCGTTTGTTAAGAGAAAATATCATGTTGGCCATCGGGTTAAAACGCAATGGGTGTTTGGTGCATTAGAAAGAGATAGTAGAAGATGTATTTTAGTGGCAGTTGAAGATCGAACAGCGGACACTCTATTACAGATTATACGCGAGCGTATATTGCCTGGTACAACAATAATATCCGACCTTTGGCGTTCGTATAATACACTCAGTCAGCTAGGATACAGACATTTGACCGTGAATCATTCTATAAATTTTGTTGATCCGGTAACATTTGCCACAACCAACCACATAGAATGTTTATGGAAACACGTAAAGACTCGAAATAGGAGAGAATGTGGAACAGCCAGAAATTTACTTCAGACCCATCTCATCGAATTCATGTGGCGCTATGAATTTAAGGATGATATATTCGGGAAGTTGATAGAACAAATTCGACAGCTATATCCATGTATTTGAGCATAAGTATCAAGACAGAATGAGTATCGCATTTATTTTTAAACTTAACTTCAAGTTTATATTTTGATAATCTCACCGTTGAAAATGATATTTGAAAATAATTTGCGTTTATTAATTTGATATATTTGATTTTTACATTCTAAATTCATTTTTCGAAAACTTCATGTAAAAAATAAGAGAAATGCTATTGATATTTAAAATGTATGAATTTTTTTCTGAAAAATGTACACACGTACATATCTATTATATGTGTGTGTGTGTATCTATCTATCTATCTGTATGTATGTATATAATGTATAGTGGTTAAGAAAAAAGACCGATTAAAAATACATGTATATATATATATATATGTATATGTATATATATGTATATATATGTATGTATGTATATATATATACATACATACATACAAGCTTTTACTTGCATTTCAGTGGTACGTAAATAAACGGCGTAAATAAACGAAAGACGACGTAAATACACGAAGTTGACGTCTGACGTCAGATTTCTCTACTTTCACTTTTGACACCCAAAGCCATGACAGTGCCAAGCAAGTTTATCATTGCAGACAGTTAATCCACAATACTCCAAGGATTAGACATTTTGCTTGAAAGACTATCAACATATCCAAACCATTCTACAGTAACGTTTATGATTTGGTACTATACAACGAACAATGCAGGAAATAAAAAAAACTGATTCATACAAAGATTTTGGTGATATAAAGTTTTGTTGAACAACAATTGAGAAGACCAAAAGCATACAAGTGAGCTGCTACACGGTCATTCGATTTGCTAAAAAATATCAGCAAAATTCCCTAAAAAAAAAGGATATCTTTGATAATGTAATCCTACATATATCTAAAAGAATGGGATGATCACAGCTGCTGCTATGTCTCTAATTGTAAGGTATGATCAATCAGAGCTGACCTTGGATTAAAGGACAGCAAAACAACCAAAAGTCAAGAATGCTAATGAACTTCCATTTTTGATATACAAACATGCAGTAATTTTATTTTTTTCTATATATGATCTATTTTATTTAAACACAGTAACTTATTCTAACTAATGAGACACTGCTCTAAGTATCGTCCATAACAAGTAGTTTGTACTTATCAACATCAGCATTAAGACTAAACTACAAACCTACATTTTGGCTATTTTGTAGGACCTCCTTGGCCTTGTATTTTGTGTCAGTAAATATAAGACTGTTGATGTAGGATTCTGACAAAATTGTAAATTTCTTTTGGAGATGTATACCTTCATCTCTCTCTATATAAACGGCAGTTTGTCTGTGCGTGTTTCTGTGTGTCTGTTTGCTTGTACCCTCACCCTGACCACGGCTTTCAACTGATTCTGATGAAACTTGACACACACATAGCCCAATGTCATAATTCAAAACTAACGCAGCGAAAATTTTGAAAAGTTCCCCCAGTTCTGAAAAAAATCGATAAATTCGACATGGGGTCGAGAATCAGAAACACAAACCATAAACTGTCTAGGGGACGCAACTCCACCATTTTTAACTCTCAAAAAAAATTTACCATCATTTTTTTCCATTTTTTTGCTATATTTTGGCTATAACTCTCTAAAAATGCTTTATAGTTATTTCCCTTACAAACCTGAGCAACGCCGGGCGATACTGCTAGTTACTGCATAAATGACAATATTGAATAACAGAGTGAAATGCAGATTGTATAATGCATGTGTATGAATAGCTGTGCTACATGGCAGTGAAACATGGGCTGTGACCACAGAAGACATGCAAAGGCTTGAAAGAAATGAAGCCAGCATGCCCTGTTGGATGGGTAATGTCAGTGTGCATATGGATGAAGAAGGCTGTATAAAGAAGTGCCAATTCTAATTCTGGGTGAATCTGTGAAAGGGGTAGATCCAAGAAGATGTGGGGTGAAGTGACAAAAGATGATCTTCAAGTGTGAAGCCTCACAGAGATGACAAGGGGCCGAGACTTTCCAACATCCCCCCACCCACTGCAGGCCTCTCCACTCTATTATGTGCCTACCTGCACACTCTACATGCCCTCACATATCTACCATACCCCCTCCCAACCACTCCAATTCCTCTCATCATCACTTGCTATCTCTAAACATCTCCCACAATCTTATGGAACATCCCCCTCTATCCCTTCTACTACTTATACTCCCCCACTGTTTCCTGTGAGTAGGCCTTCTCTTTCTCACTCAGACTGTCTTTCTTTCTCTCAAACTCTCTCCCACTTTCCTCTCCTTCGTTGTCCTACTGGGGTAACCAAATGTCTCCTCTTTAGTAAGATGGCTATTTCTGTCCCTCTAACCTTTTGCCTGGCACACAATTACTTTTCTCAGTTCCACTCCTTCTCTCAGCTGAGAGGTATTTGTCTTGCAACCCTGCTGATACTGGTGCCATGTAAAAGGCATCCAAGCTGGTTCCACGTAAAAAGCACTGATGCTCGTGCCACATAAAAAGCACCCAGCACACTCTGCAAAGTGGTTGGCATTAGGATGAGCATGTAGAAACCATGCCAAACAAACAATTGGAGCCTGGCACAGCTTTCTGGACAGGTAGCTCCTGTCAAACTGTCCATCCCATGCCAGCATGGACGTATCATGATGATGGATGATGAGAGGTGAGAGGACACGATCTTGTATAATGCCTATTTTAATTGAAAAATAGCTCTTCAACCACAATAATTACAACATACCACAATTTTATTCTGATTTTCAGCAGGGACTTCACTATTTTCCTTTGACATCAACATGTTTATGATTCCACTCAAATTACAAATCTTTGCTTTTTTCTCTTCTGTTTCAGACTCTGGGAATACTTGTACTGCTTTAATACACTGCAATTGCAGTAAGTACTGTTGGAGAAAAAAAATATCATTTTTAACAACTGCAACAAAAAGTGTAATTTTCACATAAGTTCATTCCTTAATAAAATGCCATTTCCCAATAAATTGAAACATTTACAAAATGTACACTTCTATTCTGAAACTTTGCATACAATTTATTCAATGTTTATTATAAATTCTGTTCCTGATTCTTTATTCTTGTTAGGCATGTGAATATTACAAACTTGTTCATTTTAGAAGGGTACTTATGTTTTTTCTTCATTTCATAAAAATATCTTTGCAATGTGTGTCTATAAAATATTCACTGAGCTTTGTAACTATTTATGTTATATAAAATCATTATCCTCACCATCTGAACATCTGGGGTTTTTTATGCTAGCATGGATCAGATGGAATTCACTGACGTAGATTTTCTACAGCCAGATACTCTTACTGTTGTCAACCCTCACCTGTTTCCAAGTATGGTAATATTTTTTTTCATGGTTGGAAATATGTGTGTGTGCAGGAGTAAAAAAAAGATCATTTTTAATTTCACAATTTCTAGTTGCATTTACAAAATGTAATTGCATTTTTCCTTATACTTCACCATGTTATCTTTAATGCAGCCTTATACTTAATTTAATGCGACCATCAAATATTAAGAAAGTTCCTCATCCTTGTCTTTAATATTAGAATATTTAGTATGAATATAACTGCAGTTATTCAAATGCTTAGGGTAGTGGCTAGACTACCTAAAAAACTGAAGTAATGATACTCAGCTTCTTTCTGGATCAGCAGTTTGGCTTGCCAGACTGAAAAAGGTGTTATGAGAACAGCTGTTCACTTTTCTTACCTTACAAAACTTGTCACAGGTAATTGGAGGAGACAAATACAACCAGCATTATTATTGCTGTAGTTGTTAACATGGCAAGCTTGGCAGAATCATTAGCATGCTGGATGAAATGCTAAGTGGTATTTCACCTGTCACTACATTCTGAGTTCAAATTCCACCAAGATCAACTTTGCCTTTCATCCATTCAGGGTTGACAAATTAAGTACCAGTGAAACACTGGGTTGATGTAATCGATTAGTCCCCTCCCCAAAAATTTCAAGCCTTGTGCCTATACTAGAAAGGATTATTGTTGTTGAGTGTGGTAAGCTGGTAAAGTTAGAATTACCTTGTGGTATTTCATTCAATATTTTATGTTCTGAGTTCAATTCCACCAGGGTCTATTTTACTTTTCATCACCCCAGAGTCATTAAAATAAAGTACCAGACATGTACTGGGGTTGATGGTATCAACTAAATCCGTTGCCTCAAAATTACTGGCCTTGGATAAATTTTTGTTATTGCTGAAGGCAGTGAACTGGCATAATTGTTAGAATGTTGAAAAAAAATCCCTTATTTGTCCCAGCTTTTTAAAACCCACATTGGGTTCAATTTTGCTTTTTATTCTTTGGGATCAAGAAAAAAAGAAAAGAAATAGCCAGTCAAAGTGTGGTGGGTATCAAAGGTACTGACTTATCCCTTTTCCTCAAATTGTTAATCTTTAGCCCAAATCAGAAACTATTATTATTATTATCAGTTGATTGCAGACATAGCATGAAGAACTTATTGTTTACACAACACTACTGACCTATAATTTAAAAACATGAATGAAATAATAAAACTAATGATCCATTAATTTTAATAGGCATCATCTGGTGGTGGGGAGGAGGCAACTTACACAAACAACAGATCCATTTCCCACAGACTTTAAAATCTTCTTCCGGATTGATGCAGAGAGGAAGTTGAAGGTGGACAGGTCTAAAAGAAATTCCTCTTGGCCTGGTGGTGTGTAATAAGCTAATATGAATGCTATCTCCCACCATTCATAGATCAGTAGCAGGGTTGCTTCCAGAAGATGTGGATCACAATTAGGCTGAAAAATAGGTATTGCAGGCAAGATTGTAGAGTAACATAACAGATCAATGAATCAACCAATTGAAATAGATAAATTTATAAAATGTCATGCAATGTATCAAGTTACGTGATATTGGGATTCAGATGGAGATGAGTTAAGAAAAACCTATCAACAAACAGCAGAACAGCTATCAACCACAACGTACAATATAAGCCAAGGTTTATTTGATTTGCTAGAAATAGCAGCCAAATTTCCCTCAGACCACACCCTACTGTCTTTGGAAAAGAAGAACATATTAGATAATATAGTTCTAGATATACACTGTGTGAATAAAGATTGGGTGGTGTTGGGTGATACTTTTGTTAATAAATCTTAGGGATTAATCTTTTATCATTTAGGTTACTCTGTCAAATGTAATGCTTATTTATTGATATTGCTTTGAATTATTCATGCCTTATCTCATAGTTTTGAGATTTTGATGATGTGATTGCTTATTTTTAGCATGGCATTATACAGTAGATGCGAGAGGCTGGATCTAGCCAGTTTGAACATAAAACAGGTAGAATCTGTAGGCCTGATATGGCCAGCTTAAATGCTAAAGTGCTAAACAGCAACAAAAACAAAAAGTTAACAAAAGCAACTTTACCTTACTAAGGCATAAGTATAGTGAAGGGACCACAACTGTTATCTTCATTCTGGTCTGAAAATTCTGTATTGCCAATGTATTTTTGGCAGTCACTGATGGGCCAACTATAACAACATCACCCAGAAAGTTCAGCAGCAAACCAATTATACAAGAACATACAGGTTTCTGGTTGGAAATGGAGTCATCACCTGGTTGAACAAGGAAGAAATATTAATCAGAAAATAATAAAAATACAGCAAGAGAGGTTAATATGCTAGATTTTTGTTTCTTCACATAACTTAGTCAATCCTCTTGTTTTTATAGTTATTGCTGTTTTCTCAGACATTAAGAGGAGGAGAAGCAAATCTCAGACTGGCCAGAATGCCAGGCAATCCCAAACATGTTTTTCCTATAAGAGATCAATTTAGTTGAGCAACGCACATCAACAAACAACTTACCAATTCTACAATATGGCTGTTGCTCAGTTACAATTTATGTTATTTAACCCTTTCGTTACTAACCTGGCTGAAAAATATTTTGGTTCATAATACCAACCCGGCCAAGAGAACCTATTGTTATTTAAATGTAAATTTGAACCCAAATCTTGTTGGTACATTCGTTAAAACATGTGATTTCACTTTGTAAATAGTTGGCTTATAGTATCCGACATTGCTTGAAGTGATATCTCAACTCAGTGAATTTTGGGAGATTTTTTTCCACATTTTTTCGGCATCGATTTTTCTTCAACTTTGAAAATGGATAGGAGTTGCATGTTATCAAGCATTGATTCCGAATTTAAAGCTTTTTCAACAGAAAATAGGGAGATTTCGAGAAAAAGAATGAAATAGGTACAACAGCACATGGTGTACAAAATAATGAATAGGATATTTTTTTATCCGAAAATGAAACCAGCGATTCCAAAGAAACAAAGCGGCGATGGCGACAGCAAAGACGATTTTACATCGGAATGAAGTAAAAAAACTTTTAAAATGTTTTTATTAGCAAATTTTCTGAGGAGATAGAGTTTATCTATAGTCTTTGTTAGGAAGCGAAACCATTAGACTTTTTATTTTTTTCAGTATGCTAGTTTGAAGCGATCACTTCGGAAACAAATTTACACAGATTGTAAACAAACACAAAAGTTTGGAAAATTTATGAAGCAAATACTGGGTACTGTTGTGGATTTAGTTTTTATACAGGGAAAACAATATTAGTCAGCATGGTAGGGGAACGATGTGGTCTGGAAGTTATTGTTTGAAGCGATCAATGCGGAAACAAATTTACGCAGATTGTAAACAAACACAAAATGGGGGATCAAATTTCGGAAAATTTGTGAAGTAAATACTGGGTACTGCATGGATTTAGTTTTTATACAGGGAAAATAATATTAGTCAGCATGGTAGGGGAACGATGTGGTCTGGAATTTATCACTTCCATACCATAACCAGGGCCATATATTATTTTTTGACCGATTTCTTTAGTTCGGTCAAACTTGCGGTGGATTCCAGTTTATTCCACCTTTATGGTACACTTGTTGTGCATTAAATTCAACTGATGATCTAGTGATGTGCACAATTCTTCTTTATCAAAATTTTGTTGCATACCCATTTGAATATTAGCTGATGATTCATTTTCTATGGTGATGTTTAAGCAAAATTTTAATATTTTTACCTTTTGCTCAATTTAAAATTCTAATATTTTTACCTTTTGCTCAATTTACCTGTAATTAAAGTCACTTTGAGACAAAAGTTATGCAATAGAATTGATTAAGAACCCTTTCTTTAATTATGTTCCAAATATTGCATTAATATGTTGATAAGTAAAAAAGTTACAGTTATTTAATGAAACAAGCCTAAATTCATGATTATTTTAGAATTTAATTGAAACTCATGAGGGGTGTATTTTGGTCAGAAATATAGTAACGAAAAGGTTAAGTTATATCTCTCTGCAGTGCTGGCTGGGTAAACTTAAATGTTGAAAGTTGTGCCAGAATATGAATTATAGAATTCCCTTAAACTTAAATATTCTTGCACTTGTCAAAATGCTTACATTACTAATATTATTAAGTAAAGTGGTAAATCGACCTGCTACAAATAGCAGTCAAATCTCAAATCCCTCTTTGCCATCTTACATTAGATAATGTAGTCCAACAACATAACCCTAACAAGATGGGAAGGCCATGGCTGGAATGCCTTTCATCATAGCTGACCTGAGTTAATCAACAAAAATATCATCATCATCATCGTTTAACATCCATCTTCCATGCATACATGGGTAGGACAGTTGACAGGAGCCAGCCAGGTAGAACCATCCTACCCATGCATAAAATCTTGTTGCAGCCCTTATGCTGAAGCACAGAGGAAAGCATGTAATATTATTTGCCTCAGCTTGTGTAGCTGCAAAGTCAAGTGATTAGCAGACACAAGAACCAAACACTTTTAACTTAAGTTAGTATTTTCCGAGTAATTTATGTTAGCTTTAAATGTCACCTTCATCATCTTTAAGTATTGGAGCTAATTCCTTTTCAATTGCAGTCAGCAGCATCTCCCATACTTGTAACGCAACAGTTTGAGGTAACATTTGCACAATATTCTGGAATCTATGAAAAAACAAGAACAGACAATTGATAGATAACATGATTAAGAATAGTAAGTAAAAAAAGCAGTAAGCTGACAGAATCATCAACATGTTGGGCAAAATGTTTAGAGGCATTTAATTTATCCTTACGTTCTAAGTTCAAATTCTGCTGAGAGCTACTCTGCTTTTCACCCTCTCAGGGTCAGGAAAACAAGTACCAGTTAAACACTAGGATCAATGTTATTGACTTACTCCTACCCCCAAAATTGCTGGCCTTGTGCCAAAATTTGAAATCAGGATTAACTCTTTCATTACTGTATTTATTTTGAGATGCTCTGTGTTTCTTCCAATTATTTTAAATATAACAATGAATTTAGTAAAATAACATCGTTATCATTGAGCTAGTGTTAGGAACATAAATTGTGACTAAGATTTGATGGAAGATTTGAATTCAAAACTTATGAAAACAAGACGTTTATACTAAAGAGCCAGAGCCAGTTTCAGCCAGGTTAGTAACGAAAGGGTTAACTGACACTCCATCAGTTACAAGGGCTCCAGTTGATCCAATCAACAGAACAGCCAGCTCGTGAAATTTACATGCAAGTGGTTGATCACTCCACAGACACACATACTCTTAACATAGTTCTCAGGGAGATTTAGTGTGAGAAGGCTGGCCCTTTGAAATACAGGTGCAACTCATTTTTGCCAGTTGAGTGGACTGGAGAAATGTAAAATAAAATGTCTTGCTCAAGGACACAATGTGCTGCCAGGAATCGAATTCACCTAACAATTGTGAGCTGAATACACCAACCACTAAGCCAAGCACCTTTACTTAAGTCATGATTAAGAATAATAAGAATAGTTAAATGTAAAATATAGTAGTAACTATTATAGTGTTTCCAGCAACCACTGACTGAGAAATTGATAACATATTGAAAATAAGGAATTAATCAAATAGTATTAACTTAGCTTGAAAAATTGCTGTCTTCCAAACATACAAGCTTGCCCTTTCAGGTGCCAGTGCCACTTAAAAAGCACCTGTACTGGTGCTGTATAAATACACCTGTGACACATAAAAAGCACCCAGTACACTCAGCTAAGTGTTTGGTAATAGGAAGGACATCCAGCTGTAGAAACCATGTCACAACAGACAGTTGGAGTTCAGACAGCTCCTTGCTAGCCAGCTCCATGTCAAACCCATGCCAGCATGGAGACTGGACATTACACAAAGATGAAGATGATGAATAAAGATACATTATATTTTAGTATCATGATAGGATGCAAGCATAGCTATGTGGTTAAAAAGTATGGAGTTTGGGGTTCAATCTCACTGAAAGTGTCACTATCATAGTTTCACCAAATTTTGTGAGTGAAATTTGGTGAACTGGGAAAAGGGTAAACCCACAAACAGTATAGAATACTTTCTTTGCCCTAAACTTTTTCAATCATTAGACTACAATCATGCTGGGATACCACCTAAAGAATTTTAATCTAACAAATTGACCCCAGTACTTATTTTCTGTAAATCCTAGTACTTATTTTATCAGTCCCTTTTGTTGAACTGCTAGGTTAAGGAGATGTAAACGCACCAATAGTGGTTGACAAGTGATGGTGGGGAACATATACATACACAAAGACACACACATCATAGATATATAAGTATATATATGACGGGCTTCTTTCAGTTTCTGTCTACCAAATCCATTTACAAAGCTTTGGTTGGCCTAAGGTACCACACAATGGGACTGAACCTGGAACCATGCAGCTGGGAAGTAAACTTCTTACCACACAGCCATGTATAATTTTTACATAATACAACCAGCAGTTGTGTGTTTGGTTCCATTTATCAAACACAACATCCTGCAGGTAGCCTATTATTTGCAGTAAGTTAAAGAAATTAGATCTGCCAGGGCTGTTTTGAGACAACTTTGTTGCATTGATTTGTTTCTATAGTGCAAACCCATTGCCAACAACACTGAAGAATTACATTAATTTTACATAGCAGACATTATAAAAAGGTGCAACTGAAACAGGCAAGTGAATATGGCATTGGAATATCAAATCAGAGTTTGAAAATTTAAAGCTATTTAAATACATTTTGGTTATGTATTTTCAGTACACAAAATGTTACATTACTTAGCCCCATTAACTATTGGAAACTGGTATTTGAATTAACTGGGAATGTCACTCGAGTTAGCTCATTTGGGTTTGGGAAAATTTTACATTTTATTTGTATTATACAATGCTGCAAACTGAAAAAAGTTTTGGTACTATTCTAGCTCTGTATCTATCACATACAACTACTGAAAGTTGTGGATTTGTCAAAGAGAATTATGGAATGATAAATAACACACAGTGCACTTACTTAAGAGAAAATCGCTGAGGCCACTTGCAGTTATATTCTACCGAGGATGCAATGACAGATGCAATTAACTTCTTAAACAAGAATGGTATCTGTCGTAATTTGCTGTATACTTCTAAAATACTTTCTAGCAGACCATCAACTTGCTCAATTGTAGACTCATCACTTTCTGATAATACAGACCAGCATAAAGATAAGATCTGATCCAAATATTCTTTATTGATATCTGGATTAAGTAAAATCAAAGACTTCAAGCACAAAAACCATGAATCTGTTTTCCTGTAATAAAAAATACAAAGATACAAAAGATATACTGACATATAATCATAAAATATATTCACATTATTTCAAAGAAACAATAACTATGAAGGTGAGATGCTGAATTAATAATCTGAAGATTATGTTTTCAAGCTTTATGACTACAATCATAATGATGTGCATCCAAACAAAACAGAATTTGTTGGTCAATGTACAAGGTAGTGAACAACCATTAGAACAGTCCAAAGTTGTCCAAATTCATATCCTGTTCTTGGCACTGTACTGTTTAAGTCCAGAGACTCAACTTTTAAATGGAGCAATCCACCAAGAAGTAAACATGTATCACACAATAGGAATAACAGGTTTGAAACAACATTAGCAGCTCTGTTGATTTAGCAAGTGATTTGTTAGCTTGCAAGACCAAGTTCAATTCATTATACGAGAAAGTTTATCCAGAATAGACCAAAGGGAGATTTGCTCCTTATCTACTTAATGTTAAAAATCTGGAGAACAAACACCAGACAATATAGAACATTGAGACTTGAAATTTTTGCAGATCAAAATAAATTAACTCACTTTACACTACTTTGTCAGTAACAAACAGGTGTCAATTCCCAATTTTTAGATGAGTAATTAGCTATAGAAAAATTCTCCAGCTGTAAAAACAACTGCTCCAATAATAACTATTCCCAGTTACCTACATAGTATTAATCCTTTCTACTATAGGCACAAGGTCTGAAATTTGGGGGAGTAGGATGGTCAATTACATTGGCCCCAGTGCTCAACAGGAAATTATTTTAGTGACTCAGAAACAATGAAAGGCAAAAATCAACCCTAGCAGAATGTGAACTCAGAACATAAAGACATACAAAATACTGCTAAGCATCTTGTCCGACATGGTAACAATTCTACTAGTGTGCCACCTCAGCCAAGTAATATTAATAATAAACGTTGTGATACCTCCTGGAATCACTGAACCGAATTCTGACAATAATTTCATCTGGTCACAGATTCAAGGATACCATACTCAAAAATAAGGTTTAATTAAAATAATAAAATGTTTTCTGTGAGTGTGTAAATGTGTGTTTGTGCAAAGAGAAAGAAATAAAGGGAGATCAGTTTTTACTAATTTCTTATCCATTTATATAATAAAGGCAAAACGGTAGACAATTGAGTACACAACCATGAATTCAAACCTTACTACATTCCGCCAGGCTAATAACTAGTTCCATACTCACTTCATCCATAATTAACAGAAGTGAAACATGGGCCGTGACTGCGGAGGACATGCGTAGGCTTGAAAGAAATGAAGCTAGCATGATCCACTGGATGTATAATGTCAGAGTGTACATACGACAGAGTTTAAGCACCCTGAGAGATATGTCAGACATAAGCACCGGATGTGGAGTGCAAGAGAGACGTTTGTGCTGGTATAGTCATGTACTACAGATGGATGAGGAGAGCTGTGTGAAGTGCCATTCCCAAACAGTTAAAGGAATCCAGGGTAGAGGTAGACCCAGGAAGACATGGGATCAGGTGGTGAAGCATGACCTTCGAACACTGGGCCTCACAGAAGCAATGACGAAAGACCGAGACCTCTGGAGATATGCTGTGACTGCGAAGACCTGGCAAATAAAGTAAGTTCGCAGCTGTATCCTACACCAGTTTCGCATAAGCTGCCCCAGCCCATTCAAAAGCACCTTGGATCATAGGGTGCTGTGCTTGAGGAGACCTATTGAGTCAAGTACATCAACATCAAAATAAAAATCAAATGGAAATTGCAGTTGTGATACCCATGCCGGTGGCACATAAAAAGCACCATCCAAACGTAGCCAATGCCAGTGCCGCCTTGACTGGCTTCCATGCCGGTGGCACATAAAAAGTGTGACAATATTGATATCCTCACTGTTTGAGAAAAACATTAGGAATGATCTCGTTTGAAATTACAACCATCTTTGGCTAGTTTAACCCTGTTGTGTTCACTGATCTGATTGGTTAGCATCTAGCGCAGTCTGTCTCTCTACTTATTTCACGCCAGTGTGTAAACTGATCAATCACAGCCTTCGGATAGGATCTTTCATTCGAGCCATCTTTACTCTTTAAATAAGCTAGTATTTCCACTATTCATCATCTTTCGGCTTTAGACCTTCTAAGGTCTAGTCGGAGACCACAGAGCTACTCAGCCATGTTCCAGTTCGAATGACAAACGACAGCCAGCCAACCATACAACGAAGACGTTATTGTATACCAGTGACAGACAGAACATCATCACTAACGTCGTCTACATCTCCGAAGATTTCAACTTGTACACAATTACACAGATTCAACTCATGCTGTTTGCGTGAAACTTCACCATGGAAAAACAGTTGCAGTATTATCTGAAAGAATAATCTATATCAAGAGAAACCTGCACAACAAGTGACTCAACTAGTCTCTGCTTCGAGACCCAAATCTGTTATAGAACTTATTATCGCGTACCACATGAACTGGTAACTAACTCTATCTTAACTCAATATGCTGAGACTTCTCTTATACTCTGTATTTCTGTTGTATTTGCATGCACCTTTATCTGTACCTTGTCACACACACGAACACACAGACACAATTACTATACGAATGAATTCATACCACAACACTACGCTAGTAATCACAACCATGAATAAAGTCTATCTTCTCTCTCAAACAGCAGAACAGCTTGTCGTCCTTCCATCATTTCCTTTGGCACGATCGTGCAGCGTACAAGAGGAGACCTTGTCACCAACCATCTTACGTTACGGTTATATACATTCCTACAAAAGCATCAACCAATCGTGGCCATTGCCAGCCCCCTCTGGCCCGTAAAAAGTACCCAATACACTCACGGAGTGGTTGGAGTTAGGAAGGGCATCCAGCTGTAGAAAAACTGCCAGATTAGACTGGAGCCTGGTGCAGCCTCCTGGCTTCCCAGACCCCGGTCAAACTGTCCAACCCATGCTAGCATGGAAAACGGACATTAAACGATGATGATGATGATCATCATCATCATGGCCACCCATGAATTAAATATAAAAGATCAAAGACAATAAGTAAAAAAAAAAAAACAACAACTACAAAAAGGTGTTTGAACAAAAAAAAACTAACCTTTCAGCTGTGAAAAGAATTTGAGGGAGTTGTTTGGAGTACATAAACCAAAATTTCTCTTCATTATCATCATTTGCACTCAAATTGTAAATATTCAATAACTGCCCCATAATTTCTATAGCCTTGTTTTCTTCAACAGCACCATGGAACTTGCCTTGTTCCAAATCAAACCCAAGTAACTTACTGATGTTGTCCAACATTATCTGAATCGGCACAGAGCTTTCCCTGTATATATAGACAAAATAAAACAACTTGCTTTATAAACCAACAGTTTCATGTATTACACCATAACTACAATAGTTTTTCCAAAAACAGGTTTATAAAGAGAGATTATTGCAGAGTGTTGCATAGTAGTGAATCATAGAGAATTTGACAAATGCATTATTTAGAAATAGGCGCAGGAGTGGCTGTGAGGTAAGTACCTTGCTTACCAACCAGATGGTTCCAGGTTCATTCCCACTGCGTGGAACCTTGGGGAAGTGTCTTCTACAATAGCCTTGGGCCAACCAAAGCCTTGTGAGTGGATTTGGTAGGCAGAAACTGAAAGCCCATCGTGTATATATATGTGTGTATGTGTATGTGTCTTCGTATGTCCCCCAACATCGCTTGACAACCGATGGTGTGTGTTTACGTCCCTGTAACTTAGCGGTTCGGCAAAAGAGACCGATAGAATAAGTACTAGGCTTCCAAAGAATAAGTCCTGGGGTCGATTTGCTCAACTAAAGGTGATGCTCCAGCATGGCCGCAGTCAAATGACTGAAACAAGTAAAAGAGTAAAGAGTGTACAAGAGGTAGTCAATATCATCCCTAATTGTTTGCCCTTGAACCCCTTCTCTGAAATTTACAAATGCCCTTACTGTTAACAACTTCCACCTATTTCCAAGCATGGTAATATTTCTCCATGCCCAGACATGTTCTTGAAAATATTAACAATAAAGGGCACTACACTACTTGTATGACAGTGACAATCATTTTACAACCATCACACAATGATAAAACAAAAAGACACAAACAGACATACACATATATGGGAGTTGGACAAAATAATGGAAACACCTTAAAATTTCGAACAAATCTATTTTAATATGGTGCAGGACTGCCTTTGGCAATAATTACAGCTTGAATTCTACAAGGTATGTACTCATACAAAGTTTGAATTATTTCCAGAGGAATTTTTGTCCATTCTTCAGCTAAAACTGTCACCAGTTCTTGTAGTGATGATGATGGAAGATATCAACTTCTTACTTGTTTTTCTGAAATACACCATAAATGTTCAATATTATTAAGACCTGGGGATTGTAGTGGCCAGATAAGATGTTCAACTTCACTAGAATGTTCCTCATGCCATTCAGTAACAACTTTAGATATGTGAATTGGTGCATTGTCGTCCTGAAAGATTGCGTTTCCCTTCGGAAACAGTTCTGCAACCATAGGATGAATTTAATCAGATAAAATGCTTAAATAGTCTTGACTGTTAATTCTGCCATGAAGGGAAACCATTGGGCCAGTAGATTTCCAAGATATAACCCCCCCAGATCATCACAGATCCTCCTCTGTGTTTAACAGTTGGAAGAAGGTAGTCTGGGTCGAATGCTTCTTTTGGCTGTATCCACACGTATACCCGACTGGTGGTCGGAAATAAGGTAAAGGATGACTCGTCCAAAAAAATAACATTCTTCCACTGCTAATTTTGAGAGCTATACTTTTGTGATCCTTTCTAACAATTCATGTAAGAGCCTGATGGTCCCTATCTGAAAGTTTTGGTTTTCTTCCAGAGTTTTGTTTCAACGGGGAGGTTTTTTCCCTCTTTCTCAAAGGCTGTCATAATTTTCGAGACAGTACTTCTTGATACAACAAACATTTCAGCTATTTTCGTTACGCTAGCACCTGCCATATGAGCACCAACAATTTGACCTCTTTGAAAGTCTAATAGATGTGTCATTTTAATGAATTTTAATTACCTATTTTCTGATAATATATGAAAAGAAACAGCAATTTTAGCAAAACATATTAAGCAACACTTGTAATAAATCAAAAAACATAAAAACAAGCTTTTGACGGTTTTATAAATATTTTAAAATTATGATGCTATGATACTAGGTGTTTCCATTATTTTGTCCAACCCCTGTATATGCCAGGAATGCATTTAATATATTCTGCCTAAGTTAAGAAATGGTTGTATGAGTGAAAATTTTGTAAATGTTAAGTTTTCACTGTATAAATTGACTATAGGAAATAGTCATATAAACCCATGATGGAAAAAAATAGGTATTAGTACACATGGGAATCAAACCCAAACCTCTTATAATAATCCTAGGGCTATAATAGAAGACACCTGTTCATGGTTTTATGTATTGGGACTGAACACAGAACCATGTAGTGAGGAAGCAAACTTCTTAACACGCTGCCATGTCTGTGGCACCAAGAAATTTTAAGACAAATATTAAAACCATTAAACTTAATCTTGGAGGGAGTGAAAAGGAGTAGCCCTGATTCCTGAGACTTACTTGAAAAAGAAAAAAAATCCAAAAGACACAATATTTTTTTTAAATGCCCTCTCTTTGTGTTATTTATTATTTTTATCATCAAAGTGTTTTCTTATCTAATCTGAATCCGTAATTCTGTTCTTATTTCCAGTTAGAAGATACTTCCCATCATATCACTAATAACTAGGAAAAAGCAAGACAAATACATCGCATTTCCACAAATGACATGTCATGTTTTATTTAATTCATATTCTTTAATGATATTTCTAATGAAATACATGATGTAGTATTTCAATTAATTTTGAAAA
This sequence comes from Octopus sinensis, assembly GCF_006345805.1. Lineage (NCBI taxonomy): Eukaryota > Metazoa > Mollusca > Cephalopoda > Octopoda > Octopodidae > Octopus > Octopus sinensis. The sequence continues at coordinate 27,988,460 of NC_043014.1, read as the reverse complement.
TAACCAACAATTTGGATGGATTTCATAAAAAACTAACCTTTGCCAATATTTAACTGGAACAAAAGGCTTACATAAAATTTTGACAGAGGTTTTAATTCAATTACCAACACTTTAAAACATGCAGCTTTGTATCACATAACTAGAGATAATTGCAAGTGAGCTGGTAACCAAAGGATTAATTATACTCTACAGCAGCTCACAACACTTGAGAAAGCAGTAGTTTTAATGCTTAAACTAGATTACCAACATAATTTGAAGAAAACAAAAAACCAAGTAACATTATTCTTTATCAATATACCATAATAAATTGTGATCACTACAAAATAATAATCAATTCATTTAATTCTTTTGATACTAAAATATCGGAGACTACTTCTGTAGGATATGTATAAATGAAAAAGTATATATATATATATATATATATATATATATATATATATATATATATATATACATACATATATACATATATATATACATACATATATACATACATATATACATACATATATACATATATATACATATATATATATATATATATATATATATATATCATTGATATCTACTAAAATACATTGCTGCAAGATTCAGATATAAAAGTGTTTTGCATTAAGTTTGGTATCGTTTTCAAAGCTTTCGGTTCAGGTTCTATCTCCCACACAAATACATAAAACATTTGTAGATAATGTCATATAAAGAACTCACGTTTCTCCTTCAATAAATGAAGCAAAAAGTTTTGGTAAATAATCGAAGACAGCAGCCCTGAAATCAATCGCTAATGCTTCACTGTCCTGAATATCAAGGAAATATAACAAACAGAAGATAAGCACAATATTTTCCATCAAATGAATGAATTTAAAAATAAACTTGCTTAAAAACTTGTTAAGAACTATTCATATTTTCAATTTAGCTTTGTCAAGATTAAGGTTCTGTAAATTTAAAGAAACCTTTCCTTGACTGTTGGAACAAATTATGGCCTTTGTAAAGCCGGTGTAGTAGGTGTAATAACTTTGTCTACCAAAATCAATTGAGATAAGGTCATATACGTCGCTCAAAAGTCACAGCACAATGCACCTAAGAATATCTCTTACGATCTAAATCAGTGGCTCATAGGGGAGGAGTAGAAAGATTCAGTGGAGCAATAATGGAGTGGCCAAACTGGGGCACTAGATGAATAAGCAAACAAAATGATGGGTTAATTAGGTTAAGTTTTATTTGTGAAATACTGTTGTTTTGAATTTGCTGCAGAAAATGGTCTATGTTTGTGATGGTGAGTGGGGAGGAGGCACTAGGAATGTGGCCCAGGTGTCAGGGAGGCAGCAGCCTGAAAAAGTTTTGGAACCACTGATCTAAATATTGGTCACACATTTATAAACACTACTCAAATATTGACATTTTCATAACTTGTAAAACAAAAACATATATATATTATCATTAAAACAATTTGATTCAGCCCCACATGACTGTTCATTGCTGAATGTTACATATGTTATAAACAACATTGTGTTAATATCACTCAGCAATAGTGGCATATGTGTCTGTTCCAGTGAGTAGAGTCAAAAGCTCTTTTAGATTACATTTTGAATTTCCACATTTTATATCTGGACTGAAATAGAACTGAAGGAAAACAACGAATGAAGAAACAGCATACTAATTCAACCATAAGCCATGAACCCATCTTCACTAATTGGAATTTTAGGAAAAATAACAATGAACATTTAAGGATAAGAACGTCATAAAAAAGATAAAGCTTATTAATCAATCAGCTCTTGCACTTGTCATAGTTCCACTTCAAAGAAAACCAATGACATATCCTCACTTCCTCAATTCAACATATATGTACACACATAAAAATCATCATCATCCTTTAACAGCCATTTTCTATGCTGGCATGGGTTGGACAGTTTCACCACAGCTGGTAAGCTGGAGTACTGCACAAGGTTCCAGTCTGATTTGACTTGGTTTCTATGACTGGATGCCCTTCCTAACACCAACCACTTTACAGTGTGTGCTGGATGCTTTTATGTGATGCCAGCACGGGTACTTTTTACATGGTGCCAGCACAAGACATATACACAAAGGGTATCCATTAAGTTTCTATCCACCAATTTCAGACACAAGGCATTGGACAACCTGAGGCCAGAGGATACTTGCTCAAAGTGAAACTGAAACCATATAATTATGAAGCAAACTCTGTATCCACATGGCACCATTCACACACACACACACACACCAACCAGGCTTCTGTACAGTTTCTATCTTCAACATGGACAGAAAACTCTGTAGCATGATTCTGCACAGGGAACTGAGAACCATGTTGGTTGCAAGCTGAACTTCCTAGACACACAATATGTCTATTAACCTTTTAGCATTAAGATTACTCAGTCAAATGTAAAGCTTATTTATTCACATTATTTTGAATTACTTGTGTATTATGTTGTAGCTTTCAGATTTCAATGATGTGGCTGTTTACAGTTAGAATAACAAATATTGGGTAGGTGTGAGAGGCCAGATCTGGCAAGTTTGAACGTAAAACAGGAAGAATATTACAGCTGGGTTAAAATGAATATATAAATATCTTACAGTTCCAGTAATAGCTTCTTTCATTATTGTAAACAGCTGAATTAGCCCAGACTTGGATTCTAAAATATTAGTTGCAGCACTCTGTTTTTGCAATTTCCTGAAAAATAATCTTTGATCTCTGAAAAAAATAAAACATATATGAAACTATGAGGAATTTTTTCAAGGCAGCATGAAAACAACAAACTTTCTTAGAAAAAGAAATCTTAACTTATATTCACTTACTTGTTAAAAACAGTATTTTTTATCATCTCATCAAGTAAACATGAAATGTGGTTGTAATCGGAATGGTGTTGACATTTATATCGGAGAATTAGTACAGATTGAAATAATTTATTGCAGAACAACTTAAGAACCTGTAAAGAGGGGAAGAAAAGAAAATCTGATTTGAGAATGAAAATTCAAGAAACTGGGCAGGGATATATCTTGTTTTACAAAAATCATTTATATTTTAAATACTATTTACAACTATTATACATAGATTTATTTGAACTAATTTTATAGATATGGCTGTTAGGTAAGAAGTTTGCTTCCCAACCACATGGTTCAAAGTTCAGTCCCACTGCCTGACACCTTGAGCAAGGGTATTCTATAGCCTCAGGGCAACCAAAGCCTTGTGAATGGATCTGTAAGACAGAAACTGAAATAAGTCCTTAATGTATATAGAAATGTGTGTGTGTGTGTGTATGTATTGTCGTCTCCTTGCTTTGACAGTTGCAAAAGCAAGTGACACTGTCATGCAAGTGGTGTTCTTCATTTCCAATTTTCCATGAAGACATTCATGTAGAAATATCACCTTACTTGGAAACAGGAAGGATATCTGTCAATAGAAAAATCTGCCTCAACAAATTCCATCTGATCCATGGGAGCGTGGAAAAGTGGACATTAAAATGATGATGATGAATTTCCTCATTTTGATTGTTAGTCACGTTGTGCCCTCCAGCTAACTTCAGATGTTGTTGAATTTGATAATATTCTTGGAATTCCAAACTAAACCCTTTATTCAGAACATGGGAGACTAGATTGTTCTCATTTCCTTGTCCCTGTTTGGGATATTAGTTGTTAGTTAGCTCTAATGTTGCTTGCTCATTCTGCTTAAACTAGAGTATATAGATAGATACACTAAACTAGAAACTGAATTCATACCCGCTAAATAAACTATTGCCCTTAACCAATACTTATATTGCATAGTTACAGCTGCCCTTTGGCAAGGCAATGCAACCATTCAGCCACCCTGCCAGCGGTACAGCAAAGTCATGGGACTGCAGCATGGTAGAGTGTGAAGAGGTAGTGGAAGAGCTCAACTGAGCCAACAGTGCTTTTTACATTGATTATGAGCAGAAGAATCCCAGAAGATCAACGGCCAGGATCACCAAGCTCTATCAAGATAGTAACTGCAATGCATCTATAAGGGTGGTGTCCATGATTGTGTAATCAGCTAATGAATGATTCACAATGACTCAAGCACCCAATTGAAACTCATAATAAAAAATGGATGGCGACAGGGAATCATAGGAAACTGCAAAAGCAATGAAAAGAAAATAGTGACTATATTATTATCCCATAGCTAATGGAAAATAGAAGCCTTAAATTTAATTCTTGATGAGGACAATAGTCTGAATAAATCAATGTATAAAAATGATAATTCCTCACTTTCAGACAAAATCTATTTCAGTTTATAACACAAGTTCTATGTTAGCATAAATCCAGTAGTTAGGGAGTAAATTGACATGTTTGCACTGTCCCACTTGCTAACCACTCAATCATGAAATGTATACTGTAAAATAGTGACATCTATCCCAAAAGAAAGAATTTATACTCTGAATTTGGTTCAGATAAAAATACCTACACATAGCAATATCAACAGGCTTGTATTAAGAGAGAAAATTCACTGGAAGACACACTGTTCATTCCACAACTCAGATTTAAACATGAGATTGTTGCCTAGCAACAAACTCATCTAACTTGATATCACATGGCATGACAACTTCTGACATTTTAAATGATAAGCAATAAAAAAAAAAGCCATGTGGATTTGGTTCTAAGATAATGAATCTCACATTGTAAAATTTATTCATCTGAAGGCAATCAATTTTATTTTTTAGAGCACCTGAAAAGACAATCTCACTTGACTTCTCTGAGTCTTTTTTTTTCATCAGTTAATCAGTGAAGGAGGGGCAGCATTCAAAGACCTTTGTAGGCTTTCCAAGATTGATGAGGTCAATATAGCTGAACATCTACAGAAAAATAGTAAGCAAATAGGGAACTGGAGTCTGGTCCAAATGCTTCAGAGAGTTGACCCCAACAAAAGCATTCATGGACCAAACAGAGGTGTCCAACCAGCAAGAGGTTTGACCTATTGTTCAATACATAAGTTTCCATTCCCATTCACTGAGAATGATTAGTATTCATTTGGATACTCAAATGAAAATCATGTTATAGATTTAATTATATAGTCAACCACATACACATACAACAGTATGGATTTCATTATGCAGTTAATATACATTGCCACACATTTTCCCTGCCATTTTACATCCATGCTTCCCCTAAGTATGCATTGTGAGTGATTTAGGAAGAACAGCCAACAGTTAAAAGTATTTGTTCCAGCAATATGTCAATATCAAAATGATCAAAAGTAACCCAACATAAACATGGTGCAAGAAATATAAAACATGTTAATTAACTTTAACAAAGAACACAGACATTTTGAAAAGAGATGATTCAGTAAACTGCTGATTGTCATAATCATTTCAGCAAAGGAAAGCACAAAATGTGAAAAATATTGATAACATTAATATTGTTTCACATAGGTGCAGGAGTGGCTGTGTGGTAAGTAGCTTGCTTACCAACCACATGGTTCCGGGTTCAGTCCCACTGCGTGGCACCTTGGGTAAGTGTCTTCTACTAGAGCTTCAGGCCGACCAAAGCCTTGTGAGTGGATTTGGTAGACGGAAACTGAAAGAAACCCGTTGTATATATGTATGTATGTATGTATGTATATATATATATATATATATATATATATATATATATATATATATACATATATGTGTGTGTGTGTGTGTGTGTTTGTTCCCCCAACATCTGATGCTGATGTGTTTACGTCCCCATAACTTAGCAGTTCGGCAAAAGAGACTGATAGAACAAGTACTACGCTTACAAAGAATAAGTCCTGGGGTCAACTTGTCTGACTAAAGGCAGTGCTCCAGCATGGCTGCAGTCAAATGAGTGAAACAAGTAAAAAAGTAAAGAGAAAGAGAGTATCTTTTAACATACCGACATGAGTTTGGTAATTTTGTAAATAATCCTTTACTGTGATGATGATGATGATGACAGAAACAATAGCAATTGTGATACTGCTGCTGGTGGGCAATAATACAGAAACCATGATGATGATGGCGATAATAGTCGTGCAGGGGCAAAAAAAAGGCAGTGGCAAAGTAATGATTGTAGTAGTGATAGTGGTGGTGGTGTTGTAGCTGAAGAAGTAGTGGTACTGATAGTGGTAGTACTGGTGGTAGTAGTTTAAGAATGATGTGATGATGATGATGGTAGTACTAGTGGAAGGGAAAACAATGAAGGTGGTGGTGGTTGGTAAGGTGGTGTTAGTTGTGGTAGAAATTATGAAGTTGATTGAAGTGATGACAACATTAGCAAAGAAGGAATACGTCAGCCTCTTTACCTGGCCTTGGTTACAACTAATTTTTTGACAGTCACAGAAAGACTTAATCAGATTAGTTAACAAGTCGTCAATATGTTGCTCCATGTGACCAGTTGTAGCAAGTTGTTGCAGACTTATGCTGCTCACAGCAGACAAAAGGTTAACCTGAAGTAAAAAAAAACAAACAGATTTATGTTACTTTAAACCATATAATCTTATTCACTTATATACAAGCACTATAGCATTTGCCCTTTTCCACTCCCACATACAAACTACTTCTTACATCTAAACACGTATTTACATATACACTTGCTTATACAATAAAGCTATCATAGGCAATCATATATATATACATTCATATACATTCTGACAAACAAACTAACACAGAAGGCTGTGGATGTCAGAATCTGTAGAATATTGTACAAAATGTCTTAAGGTATTTGGTTACATCTCTTTACATGCAGAATTCAAATCCTACCTAGACTGATTTGTCCTTTCATTCTTCTAAGATTAATAAAGTAACCAGTCAAGTATTTGGTGCCAATATCATTAACCGTACCCTGAAGGTAATGTTGAAGCACAGTCAGCCTACATACTTACAGGTGTTTATGAGCTCCTTGACTGCAAGACAGCATCATGGGAAATGTCCCTTCAAGATGCCAAGTGTTGAAAAACACTAAATATCTCAAACTAGGCAAGACAACTTGCCCTGTAAGCAATTGAGAACAGTGGATATCGATATTTTGCTGCTTTTCAGCTTCCCAGCACCATGTATTCAAGTGACTACAATGGCTGATTTGTGGTATATATGCAAATAGTACAGTCTATCTGCTGATGTGCAACAGCACCGCACAAGGAAAACAAAATTAAATTATGAATTATGAGCAGCTCTAATAATGCAAACATTATTATAGCACATATTGTATGTGCTATATATATTATTCAGATGTCAATAATTCTGCAACAATTGCCAGATACTAAACTGCTTGCATACAATAATAATGTTCAAATGTAAAGTATCCTGCGAGCTCATCCAAGCTTTCAATCTCATCATTTTCTTGCCGCAGAAGCACTGAATTTAAAGCATTAAAAATTTTAAACAATAGGTGTTACAGGACTGAGAAATATTTGTGTAAAAGAATATTGCTGATACCTACCATGTTTTCAATGTTTGAGGTAAAAAGGTAGGACAAGGCTGGAGATGACAACAACAACTTACAGCAAGCCATCACACTGTCTGAGTACTTCAATTTATTTTGGGACACATTAGCCAAGCTGAAATTTAATATCTGCAAAGAATATAAGAAATGTTTATATATTTTGTTTTGTCTGAAGAAGAACAGAAATACAGAGGAGGAGAAAGAGACACTGTATAAGTTAAATATTGAATTTGAACTTTTAAAAATCTGTAGATGAAGATAAACATGAAAAGAGAGAGTAGGGAAATGGAAACAGATTTCCAGAAGGAGACAAATATGAGTAGCATGTAAGATAATGGCACCAGGCTAGACTATTTTATGCCTAAGAACAAATTATTTTAAAAGCATTACCTAAGCCTGTAGTTTACTAGTTTCATAATTTTACACACACACACACACACACACATATATATATATATATATATATATATATATATATATATATATATATATATATATATATATATATATATATATATATATATATATATATATATATATATATATATATATATCAACCCCATCAGTGTTTTAATGTCCACTTCCCAAGCTTATACGAATCAGACAAAATTCATTGTGGCAGATTTTCTAGGGCTGGATACCTGTCTTGTCACCAACTCCCACCTATTTCCAAACAAGGTAATATTTTCCCATGGCCAGACATTTTTCATAAAAAGCTGGAAACAAATGATATCGTTAGTATGATGCAATGTTCAATATATAACTATCGCATGATGTCCAGACAAGGACACATGCATACAACAGGCTTCTTTGAGTTCCCATCAACCAAATCCCCTCACAAGCCTCTGGTCAGCCCAGAGCTATAGTAGAAGACAGTTGATCACAGCACACGCAGTGAGACTGAACCTGAAACCATTGCTTTTCCATGCTGGCATGGGTTTAATGGATCATCATGAACTGAATCAGTTCTTCATAGTTACTGTCCTGTCAGACAGGTTGGGAGCCATGTCTTGCTTGTACATCCAATATTTGGCAGGTTTTAAATGTTATTCCTGTTGCCAATCACTGTACAGAACATACTGAGTGCATTTAGCAAAGCACTAGCACAAGAGAGATTGTCAGGCTCCCAGCAACTCTAAAAACTTTCCTCTGCCCTATATTGTTTCTAATTGTTGACCAAAATTAGATGTTTACAGTACATGGATTCCCAAAGCAATCACCAATATAAGAACTAGGTTTGATGATGGCTAACTTCAATGATTGGACAACAAATGGTGTTGTCCAATAGTGCACACACAGTTTGTAGTGAGAAATATAAATATTCCAACTGGGTGAAACATCCATGAATACTTCAACAACTGTAGACATTATAGTCTTTTGCTGGTTTGCAGTGTTGAATTAAATTTGTTTCAAAGTGAAAGCTACTTCCAACAAACCACCAACCTATACAGAAAAGACACGTTTTTCATCTGCACAAAGCTGAATGAGAGTTCAGCAATGGCCCTGTAAATCATTATGATTTGGTAAGAATTAGCTTACACTGTTATATGTATCTGTAAAAAAAGAACAACGTCAATAAACAAAAAGAAAATGAAAATTTTACAATAAAAATTAATATGAAAATAAATAAAGAGACAACAAATACTCACAGTGCTGAAAGATGGTTTCAGAATAACAGCCTGTTTCTTGGATAACCGTCGCTGCATTTTCTTTGTAAGTAGAAGCCATTCCAGGCATTGCCATATGGCTTCAAAATCTTCATCAGACAAGCTTGTTCTATAAGAAGAAATTAAAATATTCCCAGAAACTACCAAATGTTGGTGATGGCAAATATTAAGTTTGCCCACCTGTGTCAAGGCAGTGAATATTTTGAGTCACCAAGGAGCTTCTATATGAGGTCTGATCAATTAGTATCTGGACTATTGCCATTGTAACGAAGCTAAAGCATGCAGAGCAAAGTTGCTTGGCAAAGATTGACTGTGAACTCTGCTGTGCACATGCACTAAGTTTTAATGTTCTAGCTCACTTCTGCTATTTACAGCTGTGCTTGAAAGGAAGGCATGTAGCATGTGATTGTCGCATTGACCATGACAGAGGAAGTTTTCATGGCGAGATCTGCTCAGAGGCCTATGTAAAGTTGCAGAAAGTGTATAGAGAGGAGTGTATGAGCAGCACACAAATGTACAAGTGGTTCAGACGTTTTCAAGACGGCCAAAAAAATGTAGATATTGACAAACGTTCTGGGAGACCCGCAACCAGCAGAACTGACCTGAGAAAAACATCACAGATGTGCAAGTGGCTGTGAGGCGAAAACGTCAAATCACCATCTGTGAGTTATCAGAGGATGTGCAGATTAGTTACAATTCAGTTCAGTCCATTATCATTGGAGATTTGGGTATGAGACAAGACATGTCTGTCAAGTTTGTGTCCAAACTGCTTTCAGCTGAGCAAAAAGACACTCAGGTTTCAGCTGCACAAGATCTCCTTGACTGTGTCGAAAACAATGAAAACTTTGCAGGTATTACCAAACTTTTGGCAAAATTTGATGCAGATTCTCTGTTCAACTTTCTCTGTCATGGTCAATGTGACGATCACACACTACACACCTTCCTTCCAAGCACTGCAGTAAATAGCAGAAGTGAGTTAGAATGTTAAAACTTAGTATGCATACACAGCAGAGTTCAAGGTCAATCTGTGCCAAGCGGCTTCACTCTGTGTGCTTTAGCTTCATTACTATGGCAACAGTCTGGATACTTATTGATCAGTTCACATATGATAGTTAAGCAGAATCCCTTCAAACCACACCCTAGCATTGGAAAAAAAATTAACATTTTGGACAATATAATCTTGGATAACCAAAAAGACATGGTCGTGGTTGGAACACTTTGATCATAGGTTTGTTTAGTCACAGCTGAACAGGCACTGAACCAACAATACTGAATACTTTACTGGTAAGTCAGAAACCAACAACAAAATTACAAAAGCTCAAGTCCCAGACGATACTGCACAGGATTATGCAGCATAACCAAATAAGAATATAACATTATTATTATAACAAAGAAGACTATATCATTACTATTATAATTGAACACATTGATAAGAAGAAAGTAATTACAATGAACAAATTAGCTATCCCAACATTTTAACTACTGACTGAACGGTAAGGTAACTGAAATCTGACATTGCATTCAAAATTATTACAGAATAACTAGCTAAAAAGTGTGCTTCCATAGCAAATACAGAAATATGAATTACTATTTATGGCAAGAATATTTTTTTAAATACCTTAAAAATGTGATTGTAGTAACATCAAGTTGAAATTTAAGAGAATCTGATTCTAAAAGAACACACCAACAGAAAATAATATCATCATTTTAACATCTATTTTTCCATGCCTGCATGGGTCAAATGGAATTTTGTTGAGGTAGATTTATATACCAGTGAGTGTTCTTCCTGTTGCCATTCCTCATCTGTTTACAAATAAGATAATATTTCCCAGTGATAGACAAGTTTTCATGGAGGATTGGAAATAGACAATACTACTTGTATGACAGAGATATTTGTTTACAGCTATTATACAATGTCAAGGCAAGGAGACAGTAAAACACACATATGTACTTATATATACACAACATGCTTCTTCGTTTCCATCTACCATATCCACTCTATATGGCTTTGGTCAGCTCAGGGCAATAGCAGAAAACACTTGCCCAGAGATGGCCCAATTAAACTCAGATCTAACAGTTGTTCATTGTACATCATTTTTTTATTGGTTTGGTCTTGAGACATGGCTTGTACTATGGCCTTCAAGGCCCTCCAAAATCAGTAAGATCAACACAATATTTCTTTTGCAAACTGATGGCTGCAGAAAAAAAAAAGCTAAGGAGAGATTTTCGGAAGGCTGGTATTTTGGGAAGAAAAGATTGGCAAAGAGGGAGAATAGGTGGCCACAATGTAAAAGATGAGAAGAGACAAATAAATCAGGAGTGTTTGTGTAGAAATGACACAAGACTAACCAGTAATGAAGAACAGAGGCCAATGTAATAGTGGTAGAAAAAGTAGATGAGACAGCATGTCTGTGGGCTAGATATTGAAGCATGTTAGTGAGTGACTTCAAGCCAATCAGTTGGGTGATCTCTTTTTTGGACACATTCAGCAGCAGAATCGTCCTAGATGTGTCAGTAATACTCTCCATGGTCCTCAACTGAGTTTTGTTGAGATTTAGCTGTTATTAGACCTAAAGTATTTTCTAGAGCTGAAGAGGAAGAACAGTCTTTGTGATGCTGCATTTGTTATGTTGAGGATGTATGTTTGCTAGGAGATATAATCAGATGGTGAGACCTAGTATTCGTAATGACCTTGAAGGTTTTAACAGTGTGATATATGGTGGACATTGGTGATAATACAGTGTAACACAGTGATCAAACATCCCAACAGATGCAGAGGCAGCCATGGATTAGCAAAAGCTGATCGGGAGAGGAGATAGAGATGAAGCATGTTTGGGGTTTATTATGTATCAGACTGGAAGTGATGCAGAGGAAAAATAAACTAAATGCAGAGTTGAGGACTACAAAAGATTTGGCTTCTTCACAAGCAGCATCAATATAGGACGAGCGTGGAGCAAAGAAGAGTTTCAAGTGTTGAGGTCACAGAGGGTAGTTACTTCCAAGAGGATTGAGGTGAAAGCAATATCTTTAAAGGAGGAAGAGATATCGTCAAAGAAGTATATAGAGGAGTGAGGAGGGAAACGTTGTGTTAGAGTAATTGGAAGTTCTTATTGCTGAAGAGGAATGATAGGCAGAGTGGAATCTATACATGCATAAGTACCATCTTTTTCTTTTCATGCAATTCTGGATAGAGACCAACTATAGGTAAGTAAATCAGTTCATAGCAACACTGTTGTCATGAATCCTTATCATGTAACTATTACATCCTTATCATGTAACTATTACACAAAATTGAATGAGATGGTCAACATATCATCATGAGGCAAGTAAATTAAAAATAGATATTAAAGATGTACCCTTAAAACTTAATACAACATAGATAAAACAAACCATTTTGAAGTTATGAAACACCAAAGGAATTTGGTTAATTAGGGAAAAATACAGAGAATTAATAATGAATCAATGAATTAGAGTTAATCTAGCAAAACCTAAAGTCTTAGTGAGTAGAAGAGCAGACAAATCACAAATCTTTTCAGGTACGTAGCCCTGCTCAATCTGTAAAGGTGTAAGCAGAAACTCCATAAGATGTACCTTGTGTAATCTATGGCCACATAAGTGGTGCAACAATATCAGAGGAAGGTTAACTGGGAAAATAGTCTTTGTGTGTGCACAGGTACAATATACATTAAAAATGTACAGAAAATAGACTCCATCAAATGCCAGTGAGGATATCTAGAAGTAGTTGATAGCTTCTGTTACTGAGGTGGCCAAGTCAGTAGTGGGAGTGGATGCTAGAATAAGAATAGGCTGGGCAAAGTTCAGAGAGCTTCTGTCCCTGTTGGTAACAATGGGCCTCTCTCTCAGAGTGAAAGGTAGACTGTATGATGTCTGTGTGCAAATAGCTATGCTACACGGCAGTGAAACATGGGTTGTGGCCACCAAGGACATGCGTAGGCTTGTAAGAAATGAAGCTAGCATGCTTCACTGGATGTGTAATGTCAGTGTGCATGCACAACAGAGTGTAAGCATCTTGAGAGAGAGGTTGGGCATAAGAGGCATCAGACGTGGTGTGCAAGAGTGACGAGTGTGCTGGTATGGTCATGTGATGTGTATGGACGAGAACAGCTGTGTGAAGAAGTGCCAAACTCTAACAGTGGGGAGGAACCTGTGGAAGAGGCAGACCCTAGAAGACATGAGACAAGGTAGTGAAGCGTGATCTTCGAATGTTGGGCCTCATGGAGACAATGGCAAGTGACTGAGACCTCTTTTGATATACCTTGCTTGAGAAGAACCATCAAGCCAAGTGAGATCATAGTTGTGGCCGATGCCAGTATCACGTAACTGACACCCATGCAGGTGGCACATAAAAAGCACTGTTTGAACGTTGGGCTTTAAGAGGCAATGACAGGTGACTGAGGCCTTTGGCAATATACTTGAGATCTGTCAAGCCAAGTGAGATCATAGTCATAGCTGATGCCAGTGTTATGTAACTGGCACCCATGCTAATGGAATGTAAAATGTACCCACTACACTCTTCGAGTGGCTGGCATTAGGAAGGGCGTCCAGCTGTAGAAACTATACCAAATCAGACTGGAACCTGGTGTAGCTCCCAAGCTTAGCAGGTTTCAGTCAAACTGTCCAACGCTTGGGTCAGTATCTTAGATATCCCACTGCCTTGGGGTGAAGATGGATAAATCTGAGTTACCAACGGAGTTGGGATGAGGATATCTGAAAACTATCTGAAAAGATGGACGTTAAATGATGATGATGATGAAACTTATTGATTTTTTTTTACCTTTTCTTTTTCACCAGCAATCCAGCAATAAAATCGAACAGGACTTCAGTCTTATTTGGTATAATGACCGACTCGGAGATCCATAAATATTTCGCCAATTTTAATTTTACTTTCAATGGTGTTGTTATGGACTTTAAACGTGCAAAAACACCTGAAAGAAATAAGTTTATTATATTGTAAAAGCAATCATATTGTATCATAACTAGAGCTCCCCACACGCCATTTTATGACCTCATAACTTCCTACAAGATGTACATTTTTAGTGAAATTTTGCAAAAAATATATTTTTGGGGGTATACATTTATAATTTTGTTGATAACATTTAGGGGAAAAAATTAGAGGGAAGAGATTGGATCGTATTCTTCCACACTCCATTACATAATTTACACTCTCAAAAACGTATTTCTACAAAATGTTATTCTGTAGAGAAAGCAAAAATCAGGAGAGAGAATGATCCAAAACTCCTTGAGATCTGTACCACTGAAAAAGTATCTGCAATATTTCATTTAAAGATGTGCATTTTTCAGAAAATTATCAAGAAACAAAGTTGAAAATAGGGGCAATGTGTAGTTTTAACTATATTACAACACTTTCAGAATGGGTGTCTCTATAGAATTTTCGGTTAATATAGGGCGTAACAAATATCAGAAAATCAAAAAAAAAATGTGTGTAATAGGTGTAAAACAACTTCCTATGAACGAATATGAAAAAAAAAATTCGCGCACGCGAAAGGTGGGAGACCAGAAGTACTGATGTACCGAGGTGAGATATCTGAGATACTGACGCTTGGGTCAGTATCTTAGATATCCGACTGCCTTGGGGTGAAGATGGATAAATCTGAGTTACCAACGGAGTTTGTATGAGGATATCTGAAAACTATTGGTTTCTCATGCATAACATTTAACAAACAAACGACAGATTGAATTATCTTTACTTAAGACGGCCAAATCGCATTAACTTTTAAGTCATTTCAAAGGAAATATCAATTTGTTAAAAGGTACTTTTATTTTTACGAATTACAAGGTGTCATGAGCTATCGTAAGTTCCTACTGCGTCAGCGAAAGTTAAATAGATATCTCCCTTGATACGAAGTTAATGAATTACCAATAAATTTCGTTGAAGGTTTTATTAACTAGTCTCCAGTTAAATAGAGGTATGTAGAAAGAACTGTTTTGATCCGAGATGCAACAAGCTACTGTTTAAAGATTGTTCTTATATTTTAATGGTAGAAGGGGTATGAAAGACCGACAATATTTGTAGACAATTTATGCTTTCAGTGACTTTGTTTTCAAGTTCATGCAAAAATATTTAGAGAGCCATGTAAATAAATAGCACAAAATATGAAAATTTGGAAATATAAACCAAACAAAAACTAGATGTATGCAAAGAAACTATGGCAATACTAATTATATTATAAATTCTACAATATTAAAAGTACTTGAAGGTAGAAAATAACAAAAAAGTTAAGAAACTCTTACCGGGAACAACATGCCGTAAAGACATATTTACAGGCCATGTGGTGTTCTTACCGGAAGTTGGTGAAATAAGTGTGCATGGGAGATAACTACAAATTACTACTATTCCCGGTGTCATGCCTCTATACAGAAACAATTACATCAAGCAGAAGATATAGCTAACAT
Source organism: Octopus sinensis (assembly GCF_006345805.1). Taxonomy (NCBI): domain Eukaryota; kingdom Metazoa; phylum Mollusca; class Cephalopoda; order Octopoda; family Octopodidae; genus Octopus; species Octopus sinensis. The sequence goes on along the minus strand of NC_043014.1, from coordinate 27,972,951 downwards.
TTCTTGCAAGAATCTCTATTCCTTCAAGAAATTAGATATATCCACTCGTAGCACACCAATAAACCGCACCTTTTGTGTTCCTATTGCTATTATATCCAGTCTGTGCTTTTTATTTATCCTTCTAGATAAATGATTGCACAAAATAAATATGTTCTTATACTAAAATAGCAGAAAAACCCGTCATTGATCGGGTAATTATTTATACTGTTTATCGGGAGCCTCATTGAAAGTATTATTATATGTATAATTTACTCCTCCTGTATGTGTGTTTTTTTAGAAGAGAAAAATATGGAATTGGAGTAGAAGTGAAGCAATTGTGACAGAATACGAATTCATGATTCAATTGACAATTTCTGCTCTATCTTGTCTTTTCTATTGATACGATCTTGCAGAGTAGTGACTTTGAGGGGTCAATAAATTAAGGATGTTGTTTTACATGTATCAGAGGTGTTGTTTTGTTTAATTCCCAAGTCAGTACTTTCCGATAAAAGAAGTTTCTGCTATGATCATACTCTTTTTACAGGCACTGTATGGTAGTTTGTAAGATATATAAAAGGGACTGTATAGAGGTTTCCACCATTAGCGTTGAAGGAATGAATTGGACAGAGCTACTCTTGTATTGCTTGCCGTGATGTGGATTCATTTAGTATATCATATAAACATTTATCTAACTGTTCTTTGAACACATGTATGTTTACACCTTGTAGATTTCTGAGACCTTTTGGCAAAGTATTAAAAAGTTGCGTAACCTTTAACCTTAAACTGTACAATAATGGGTTCTTACTCTGGACAGAGAGGTGGGAACTTTGGTTGTGTGCAGTGATTGGTAAAGCTTTTAATCCCAAAGTTAGGTGCATGACCTTCCAGGAAATTTCCATCTATATGTGTGCGCGCGAGCACGTGTGTGTGTGTGTGTAGTGGCTTCATGCAGGCATAGCGTGGATTCGATCCTCAATCGCCAAATTTCACTTAACAGTTCAACAGCACTCTTATCACGATAAAACTATAGTTTTTTTTCCGAGTGACAGCAGTTACATTTTCCAGATGCCTTCGTTAAGCAGAATAATGTCTTTGCCACTTGACCCTTCTAACCTCTTCTAGGCCACCGAAAGCTAAAATAGAGATAACAGACCTCCAACGAAATCTATTGTTCTCAACAATATGTCTATCTTTCAAGCTGGTTTTGCATAGTTATAAATACTAGAATTTGGCAAGGCAAAATCCATTAGTGAACAAAGACCAACTAGAGTCAGGCAACCAATAAAGATAAACAGCCAGAAGGTTACAATCAGCGACTATGAGACACAACTTCCCTCGACTCTCTCACTCTCACTAGCTCACTTTCTTTTCTCTAGAACTTTACTTCATCTTTATCTGTGGGTTACTACTACACAATGACGAGAACACAAACACCAACTATACAAGAAGTTAACTTCCTTTATCTCGCATGTCCTTCCACTTATGTTATGCCACACATCTGTTCGTCGTGGCATGGCATTATATAAAGTAACGGTAAATAAATATTTCTTTACAACTTCAACCACTGTTCTTCGTTCATCTTGCACATCTGCAACAGCAACACCCATTACAAACTAGTAACTGCCAACTCCAACATACAGCCTAATGCAAACACACGCGCGCGCGCGCACACATATCCTTGCATATCTTTCGCATCTACTCTCCAGAGAATAGAGCAACCTCTATTCTTTTGGCGTTTCCTGGCAGTCCATCTGTTGCACCGAGGTAACCTTCTTGGTGTAGTGACATAGAAACCAATTGGTTAACATAGTTGTTGAAGTTGAGAGTTTGGAACAGTCAGGTGACAGATACTTTCTGTCAAGAAATTTTTCCTTTACCTTGACCTGATTGTGATTTAGGTTGCTAATAAAGTATCTGGATAATTTTTGGTGTTTAACAATTTATATTCTTTTCTCTGTTAGATTCCAAGTCCATCTTTCCTTATACTAATATCTAATTTGAAAATTTTCAATTTTCAAAGATGGTATCTAAAATGGGGTTTAATGAGCCATGTCTAATTTCAACCATTTCTTTTCTTTAAATGTTTGGTGTGTAAATATATCATGAAGATTGCCACTCCAGAAGATCATAAAGAAGCTTGAAAATATCTTATATTGAGTTTTGGGGTTTTTTGTTTTTAGATTTAGTTGAGTTTCGTTAATTTCCTATCATGTGCCATTTTTCCATGATCCTCTTTCAATTTGACCTAGATATTAGAACATTTTGTTGCATTTCTAATCTTTCTGATGTCTAACTATAGATAATGATGTGCATGAGCCTTTTTCCATATGTAATTCTGGTGAATTGAAGAGACAAATTTACCTTCTCTCGCCTTACTCATTTTGCCCCAGGTAAATTTGTCTTTTATATGCTCAAAGAGAACAAAGATAACTTGTCTGTGAACCTTGCAACATATCTGACCCCGCAGTACTTTCGATATTCTGCGATCACGTCATTCGCCCCGCTTTGTTCTCACACCACCTTGTTCCAGATATGCTTCCGCAACGATATTCTTAGCATTGGCCTTTAAGTGGAACTGTAGAACAACCGTGCGAAAGGAGAGGTGACGAATGAATGACTCCTTTAATACACCGCACGCTCGCTTACAATAAAAGCAAAAATGGATAAATAGGCACTAGGTCACCGAGACTTTATAGAACGACCGTGCGAAAGGTGAGGTGACGAATGAATGGCTCCTTTAATACACCGCACAGTCACTTTTAATAAAAGCAAAAATGGATAAATGAGTAAGAGTGCCAGAAGGAAAAGGGAGAAGACACAACCGTAGAATGTTAAGAGAAAGGTTTTATTTAGGTGTTAGCAGAGTGTGTTTCTGTATGTGCGATATAAGTATATATATAACAATAATAGACAGGCCACCATGCATACATAATGTGTATGTGTGTACAAACAAGGGTGTATGCGTGTGAGATGATATACAGAGTCTATAACAGGACGCTAGAAGTTCAGACACAATGAAGATAAATACCAGTTCATAGTAAGATACACAATAGTTGAAGTTCTGTAACAAGAAGTTGTGGCTACAATGCAGAGCCGGTTGAATCACGTGTCGTGTAAGCGGTTGTGACTATGCTGTGCCGGTTACAGGAAGATCTCGCAGTTTGAGCTTGCTGTTAACCTTGGTGAAATAATTCACAAACAGAGAGGAAATTTAACCTGAGCGAATGTTTCTGTGTACGTAGAGATGGTGTTGGCGTCGTTAAGATGAAGGTTCTGAATGCTGCTAGACGAAGTGTTGATGTTTCTCCATGTTGTTGCTGGTGTAGTCGCTGGAACTGGCTATGTGGTCAGTGGTTTGACCTTAGAAGGTCTAGAACCAAAGTCGAAACATGGTGAATCGCAGAAGTTTTATAGTAAATATTCGGTTCAAACGGAGCTTTAGAAAAGCCGTGTCACGGGACCTTATCAGAAGGTCACGATTGGTTGGGTTGCGCAAGAGACAAATTGCGCCAATACCAACCAATCAGAGTAGTGGACACAACAGGGTCCAAAAAACCGAAGAGAGAGAGAATTTCACTAAGCGTATGCTACAGAACTTTGTGTTGTAGCCAACCGATGTTCTTCCCTCTTTGTAGTAGCTTACGTCTCACTTGCATATAAAGCGCAGGTGGAACAGTTCTATTGAATAAGTAAGGATCCGAACCCCAACTGCAAGATATTCAATTTGGGAACATGAGTAAGCCACCACAATTTCGCCTGAATGATCTATAAATTGACCGCGTGAAGTTGTAACATGATTTGGCTCCTCGGACGATCTAAAAATGTGCCCCCTTTTCACTCTATAAAAACCATTTGGCACCTAACTTTCTGAGTAGATATTCTTAGGCTTTCGCATAGACAACCTTAAGCACTCATAGAAGGCAGGCTGCTAAGACTAGACAGTCTTGGACAGTAGAGCGAGGCGGACGACTTCGGATACCTCTACATACGCTGTATCACTGCTAGCCTTCTACAACACAATACGGTTCTCTCCTCCCTGTCGGCAATTATATTATCAGCATCTTTCTTTTGTAAAAACCCAACGCATTAAATCTTGTCCAGCAATAAATATATTAAAAGTTCGTGAGCTGCTTCATTTATTATACACGCAGCCAGCTAAGTCGCACCCCCATGATCATCAGCAATATAACAAACACCAACAAGCACCACGACATTGGTGAACAAGCACCCTCGCAACAAAGAGACAGGCACGTTGGATCTTTCTAGTTTGCTTTGAGCACACCTTTTATCGAGGTAAACGCCTTCCATCCTGCCCTTATTTTCCTTGAGATTTCAGCGTCCATGTCTCAGCACATACCGTGTTCCTCAAGTGTATGTTGTCATCGGCTCCTCCTCATTTCCGAATATTCCTTTCTTTGTGCATCTTCATTTAATGTGTTAACGCATAGAACACTATATATGCAGGTAAAAAACACCGAGGCCAATGAAATAAACTATTTGTGTGTGAGTGCAATGAAAGATCCAGTGATTCTTATAATAGATTCGTATTTTTACACTTCGCCACTAACCGAAGGTGATTGACTAATTTCTCAGATAAAAAATGATTACTACTGCCGCTATGTAACTGAATGTTTTTCTTTCACATATTTCTAATTCATACGTTTATTTCTTCATTTCATTTTTATGAATTATTTCCTACTTCGTAAATCATTACCGAGCAGAATACAATGGAATTAAGTTTCTAGCGGCTCCAACACGTCCTTAAAGGTTCGACACAAAAAAAATTTAAATTACAACAGGTAATTTACGTAAGTTAACGGATAATGAAAATAAAAATGAATCAAAAAGCATACACGTTTCTTTAATTACCCACTACAACAGGGGTAAACAAATTGTTAATTCAACCCTAAACTAAATGTAAGATAAATCGTGCCAGCTGACGTCCAAGTACGTCTACGACTGAGGCGTAAAAATATATATATAAATATATAGGAACTTTTGTTTAACATACACCGGTTGATATAAAAGGGGAAGCCTTTATTTAACTACGGAAGTCCATATGTGTAATCAATCAAAGGCAAAAATTAACAGTGCGAAAAAAGTGAATACGATAAAATAAAAATAGATATTAAAAAAAAAACTTCATAGGAAGCATCCAGAAGCATTGAAGTAAACCTTTATACATTGGAAAATTAGATGAGAACAGGTGAGACAATACGAAAGTTGCGGGATGGCCAATAACGGGAAACTAATATTCCCTTAAACTCCACCCGTAATCCATCATTTTGTTTCTCTTGGTTGCCGCTCGCCATTTTTCTGTTTCTTGTTTGTGCCAAAATATTCTAACTTTCTCTCTTTCCCTCTTCATTAGAATTTGTTCTACTAATTGGATCAAATCATGCCCAGACAATCAATAGTCTTGTTATCCAAAGGTATTTAATGCTTTACATCCTTGTACTTTATTAAACCTTTTCGTAAACTTCTGTATTCTTTTCTACGATGATTATCGCTATAAAAAAACTTTGGCAATCTTATATTTATCAAAGTGTTGACATTTTAAAGTTAAGATCAAGAACATTTTCGTAGTTTATTAATTATTTAATTAATCGTGTTAAATATTTATGATAACTCATAGTATTGGTCAAATCTATCTTTTGTTCAAGAGTTTGTACACTTTCCCTTCATTTATTCATTGATAACATAGGCTTATGGTTAAGAAGCTCGATTCACATTCATGTGGTTCCTAGTTCGATTCTATTACTCTGTCGTAGCTCAGGTTGATCAATGCCTTATGAGCGAAATTTGATAAACGGAAATTGTGCAGACGCTTGTCATGTATAACAACCCTTGCTAAAACAAAACTCAGCTTGTCTGAGTAGTCGTACATTTTCAAAACCTCAAATTGCTCCGTCTCAAGCATTCTAGTTGTAAATTATAGGGAAACTAAATATCACTTCATATTTGGAAGTAAGAATTTATAAATTCCTTCTATCAACATGTGTTCTTTCTCTCTGTCTTCCATTGCTATTACCACAGCTTCTGTTCCTGACCTAACAAGGTGCACACCATCCCCAGTCCTGACATACCAACTTTTCACTGCTTCTTTTTTTTCATTGCCCTTAATTGTATATCACCCTGTAGCGTACACTTGAGTGAAATTTGTTCTTCCTTTTATTATATATACGGGCATTTGAATTTAGCAGATACAAGCTATCACTTTACTTCACTGACCGACCGTTCTTTCTAATTTCATCTCTTCGCTACAGAAATATCTTCCTTTTACCGTCTATTTTGTTTCCCACAAAATGATTTGTGAGGGGCTATCTTTAGCATTCACTCGAGTGTACACGTTGTGAAACCACGCTTTACCTCGACCATCTAAAGTTGGTGACCCCGACGTAGAACACGGACCACTATCTAAAATGGTGACCCGACGTAGAACACGCACCACAATTCCATCTATAACCCTACCGAATCCTATGCTAAAAAATTTGCTCAACTCTCTGAAATTCCTCTCTGTCATTCTAGTTGGTTAACAATCAGTTGAGACCTGATCGAATAGTCATATACTCAAAGACATTCCAGCCGTTAGATTAGCTTTAGGGTATCAAGGAACACATTGTTTCAGTGTGTTTTCAAAACAGAGTAGGGTGTGATTTGAGGATTTAGTTAATATCTCTAAGATGTTAAACGACCACCAAGAAGCATTCTCGTTTGCTCTCTGCATCAACCTGCAAAATTTGAAATTAAATATCAATCGCGTCGATCTAACAGCCATTCTGGGAGAGTCCACAATGGTCATGCGCTCTGTCCCGCTTTCTGAGTAAATAGGTAGAGAGAGGTACAACATTCATTTTACATGGCATCTTGATCGATGTTTGACTTAAACCGCAACCAGTTTACTTTACACACTCGTTTATGCACCTATACATACTCGCTTAGTTTGAATACTGAAGTTTGCTGTTGCTCAAAGACTGCAGTGTTTTTGACAGCTGTTAAATTAGATTTAAAGTTGCAAAATGGCATCATATAAACAATATACTTGTATTTAACATCGAGCACAGTTACGATGATATTACTCCTTCCTCATTCGCCCTCCTGAAGAAAGAATAAAGAAAAGACTTTAAACTCACAATCTCGATTTCACTCACTCACACACACACTCGAGCATCTTTATCATTCAGACTACATCACTCAGCCACACGCAAATATCTATTTCACTCAGACTTTGTCACTTATACACACACACACACACTCTCTCTCTCGCTCTCTCTCTCTCTCTCTCTATATATATATATATATATATATTACTCATATGCCATCTCACAGTATATACTCAGTGGTTCTTTTACTCAGGTATATACAAGCATATATAAAAAAGGTTTCATTTATACAACCAGAAAATGGAAACCAGCTTTGATTTCATCACAAATGAGCTTAAAAAAAGTACAGCCACACACACACACTCACAGAATACAACTTGCCATTCATTTCCTTTAAACTATGTAGCTTATGTAAGAAATCAAACAGGGGTTTCTTCTATTCCCTTATATTATTACAGAATTTTTTTACTACAAATTTTACTATTTGTGTATCAGACTTACAATATTAAGAGAACCTCTATGTAGTCACTCGATATGCTAGAAATAGCATATCTCATCTTAATTACATATCTCATCTTAATTACATATCTCATCTTAAAAGAAGGAAATTGCATGCTGAAATAATGTAACCTTGGATATACTGTTTAAAAAAAAACCTTTGATTACCGATGTGTTGTATGAGTGCTAACCTGGGGCTAAATAGCAATTACATAATCTTGCTATAGCCTCTGTGGGGTTACTCAAACTGCAAGAAATCACAGCCAGATTTCCTTCAAATTATACCCTACTGTTTTAAAATTAAAATGGTTTCATTTAATTCTTAATGCAATTCATGGATGATCTCAACTGAAGCGCTTTTAATCATATGTCTTTATCAGGAACTGACCTGGAATTAAAAAACAATTCATTGTTTTTGAGTAGATTTAGTCAACACTCTTGAAAAAATTCTATAATGTACTCAAAAACTCATAATTCCAATTCTGCAGGTATAAGATGGTATATCAGTTGGGTCTATCATAATAGCATGAGTAATAAATATCTGGTCTTCTAATTTTGTACATGATTTAGGGTTTAAAATAAACAACGTCATTATCAAGATAGGAGGAATAGATTTGGAAGTTACAATAAAGAGGTTGAGAAATAATATAAGAAGTTTCTCACTGGCTTAATATATAAATTATATTTTGCAAGTTATTTGTGTTACCTTTTTTTTTAACAAGATTCTTCAGTAAATTATAATGTAAACTTTAACATGGGTTTTATTACATATTTATTTAGTATGCTAGACCATATATAATTGCATATTCAATATTTTTATGATGCAGACCAAGTGAAATATATGAATATATGTTTTCCAAAGTCTTATAGACTCAATGGTAATTGATATAGTTATTGCTGTAGCGTTGTTTTGTTTTTTTTCTATTGAATAACCTCAGTAAACTTAGTGTTTACTCCTGATAGAATGTCTGAGATAAATCCATATATCCTATTTCAGTGTATCTGGAGGATCCTGTTACACTACATTTTTGTTTACTTCTAACTCAGGCCTAATTAACCTGATCTAGTCAAAAATGCTCATACTATAGCCATCCTATCTTTTATTATCAGACATAGTTTATCTAGGATTACATTATCCAGTGTACACTATTTTTAAGACTGTAGGGTGTAATCTGAAGGATAATTGGCTGCTATTTCTATCAGATTAAATGAGAGCTTGAAACACACTTATTGGCTTGCTATGAAGAATTTGTATGGAAAGCACACAGTAGAACATGTTCAACAGAGTCTCTGCAGTTCAGTATGATGAAGATTGTAGTGTAATGGTCAAAGTGATGATGAAAATGATTATTATTTAACAGTTTTATTTTAATTTTGTTATTCTCCCTTTTATTATTTTACAGTGTTGGAACCAAAATTGCAATGCTTCCAAATTGGTCCCTCTGTCAAGATTCTTTCATGAACAAATTCAACATTGACCCTCTTTAGACATGCTTAGTAAAAAGACCTTATCTTTTTGCTATGATTAAAGTCCCTATGTATCCAAAGTACCAGCATGCCTCATAATTGCAACCTCTGTAACAAGACTTTCAAGAGTCGTAATCGTTTGGAACAGCACATTCTCAAACACACTAAGACCTTCATTTGTCAGGTGTGTGAAAAATCTTTCCGCATAAAGTCTCATTTACTCATTCATTTGCGGTACCATACAGGTGAGAAACCTTATCATTGTGAACAATGTGACAAGAAGTTTCCCATACTGGCGACGTTAGCTGCACATCGCCGCAGTCATACTGGGGAAAGACCACATCAGTGTGATCTCTGTCCAAAAGCATTTGGTACAAGGCACTATCTTCAAGCACATCGACGATTTCACACAGGTGAGTTTTAATTCTTTCATTGACCTTCTGGATTAGTTTCAGTTTTCTTTATTTGTACTTCTACTCAACAATGCAATTCACTCTTACTCTGCACCGAGATAGGTTAGAGGTTTTAATAATGAGAAGGGGAAATAATATTTAGATTAAACAAACTAGAAAAACAGTTACTGAAGTTCTTTTAGTCCAAACAGATATTTTATAATATCTGAAATTGTCATTCCTGACAATCTTAATGTTTCATTTTAATCATTAGAGAAGATCAACAGCTGAAGATTAAGTGTTTGATAGCTAACACAATTTAATTTTTACAAAATTTGCTAAAATGGTTAACTTTAGTCCATGTGGTAAGAAGCTTGCTTCCCAACCACATGGTTCTAGGTCCAGTCCCACTGCATGGCACCTTGGGCAAGTGTCTCCTACTATAGCCTTGGGCCCACCAAAGCCTTGTGAGTGAATTTGGTAGACAGAAAGCTACAAAAGTCTGTCATATATATATATACATACATATACACATATATGTGTGTGTGTATCTTTGTGTCTATGTTTGTCCCCCACCACCACTTGACAACCAGTCTTGGTGTGTCTTACATCCCCATAACTTAGCAGTTCAGCAAAAGGGACCAATAGAATAAGTACCAGGCTTTAAAAAAAATAAGTACTTGGGTCAATTCATTTGACCATATTAATTGAAGGTGGTGCCCCAGCATGGCCACAGTCTAATGACTAAAAGCAAGTAAAAGATAAGCGATAAAGACCCAGTTTCCTTATTCAGCTTCCATCATTTTGTCTAGCTTAAAGTAAATAGTATACAATTCTTTATTACTATTTGCAGTTGTATGATACCATCTTCATGAAATCGAGGTTGCTCAGATTTTCCTGACTCAATCACATCACCCATCACAATCTCTCCTAGCATCTTTATCCCAGATGCTAGGGGAGAACTGAGAAAGAAATATTCTGCCAGACTTCTGGGGGCAGATAGGGGAATAGCTTCCTGATATAGAGGTTAGTAACAAATATGGAAATAAGCTGTCCTGAACAAAAAATAGGCTGCCCTTTGGCAAAGCATGGCACCTGACACCATCTGATCTAGGATTAGAGGTGAGGTTATAGGAGACACCATGCTGAATGTGCAGTTCCAGTGAGTCATCCATTGACTAACAGTGACACTCATACACTATGGGGTAAAGGAAACTATAAGATCAGTGATTAGGATCAAGTTCTTAAAGTGTATTACTGTTAACATCTATTGATCTAGCAACCATAGCCTTCATTTAAATATTGTTGTCTGGCTTTGTAGCAGTCAGAGGTTAAATGTGTGTATATATATATATATATATATATATCATCATCGTTTAACATCCGTTTTCCATGCTAGCATGGGTTGGACGGTTCAACCAGGGTCTAGGAAGACAGGAGGCTGCACCAGGCTCCAGTCTGATCTGGCAGTGTTTCTACAGCTTCTTCACTCATCTCTCCTCATCCATAGTACATGACTATATCAGTGCAAACGTCTCTCTTGCACACCTCATCCTATGCTTCTTATGTCCAACATTTCTCTCAGGGCGCTTTCACTCTGTCGTGTGTGCACACTGACATTACACATCCAATGGATCATGCTAGCTTCATTTTTTTGAGCCTATGCATGTCCTCTGCAGTTACTGCCAATGTTTCATTGCTGTGAAGCATGACAGTTCGTACACATGCATTGTATAATCTACCTTTCACTCTGAGCGAGAAGCCCTTTATTGCCAGTAGAGGTAGAAGCTTTCTAAACTTTACCCAGGCTATTCTTATTCTAGTGGTAACACTCTCTGAGCATCCACCTCCACTACTAACTTGGTCACCTAGGTAGTGGACCAAGCTATCAACTACTTCTAGTTTCTTCCCCTGGAGTGTGATGGAATCTGTTTTCTGAGCATCTGTGGTGTTTATTGCCCCTGTGCATCTGTTACACATGAAAGCTATCTTCTCAGTTAATATTCCTTTGATGTTGCTGCACCTCTTATATGTCCATAGCTTACACTGAGTACATCTTATGGAGTTTCTACCTACACACACACATACCTGCATAATATATCTAACCATAAAATACTAGTGAATATAGAGTTTTATGTAGGCAGCTATAAAAAACAAATTAGAAATAATTATGTAATGAATGAAAAAATATTAGTGCAATGGTTAATATTTTAACCATTTCAGCTAGTATGGGAGATTACTCAGGATATGTTCTGATCTTTGTAGATTCTTCAATGAAGCAAACTTCATAGTACTTGTGAAAGTGAAAACAGAATTACTAATATACAAGTAACTGTGAAAATTGAGCAAATCTGTTGTCTTTCATACTTGCCAATTTGATTTAAATATTTATTGAAGTAATGTTGTCTTTTCTTCATCATATAATGGTTTCTAATTAGATATTTTTTTAATACTCAATCAATACATTAAATATATTTCTAAATCAACTAGCTCATGTCTTTAAATATGTAAATCTTTCATGCAGATAGCTAAGAACATTGCAGCTTGATGGCTTGAAGATACCCATGATACGTAGAAAGTTGGCATACCATACGCACTTTTTAGTTGTACCATTAACCATAGAAAGTATATTTTACTGCTGTAATGTTTGCTCAAATAGCTTATATACATTCATCCAAATTTGCAGATTTTATCCCAGCTAAGAATTGTATGGAAAAATGAATGACAGAAATAGTTACTCTCTGCTCTATAAAAGAAATGAGGGAATAAATGAGACAATAAGATCTGTGTGTGCTTGTGTGTAAGAGAGAGAGTGATGTCTAAGTGGCACTCACTCTCTCTCTCTCTCTCTCTCTCTCTCTCTCACACACACACACATGCACATATGCATACATACAAAAAAGATGTATGCATATTTATGTACATATACATGACAACACACCCCTTACTCTCTCTCTCACACTCACATCCATTTCATATACATGTACATACATCTTTCACTTTAAAGCAAAAGTAAATAAATTAAAAAAATTACAGAAATTAACAAATAAAACCAGCTGTTCATTTTGACATTTCTGAGACGGCCTGCAAAAAAAATAGTAGCAATTACATAGAAATATTTGAATATCTGTAGCATATCAAATAGCCATAGCAATGAATTCACTTGATAATTCTTAGATAATGACAGAAAGGAAATAAGTCACATGTGTCTTTGTGTGAGAGAGAGCAGGAGAGAGAACATTGCAAACAATGAATGAAATAAACATGAAATGAAAAAAATCGTATAAATAAATGCTTGTGAAAAACTATCTTGTACAGAATATTTAAATTTGTGAACTCGAAATATTCAATAATAAATGGAAGTTCAGAAAGTAAATTTTCCTGAAAACTTCAATTTATAAAAAATTTCATTTGCTTAGTAAATATTTCTTTCAGTAATTTATTATAGTTGTAATTTAAGCAAACTTCAAGTAATCCAACTACATTTAGTATGGTAGAAATAGTAGCTATTGCATAGTTATTATTGTAAGGCTTATAGCATTCCAAACAGCCATACCAACAAAATCACCTTGTTTTTTTTAAAATTATATCTGTATATTAAAAAATTCTGATTTTACCAAAAATATTCATTTAGCAAACTCCAGAAATATTATTCTTGAAATTGTGTCTTGTATCAAAGATATACAGCTATTTTGTCTAATAGCATTCATTCATTCAATAAATAATTTTTTCACATTACATATATATAATAAACTGTGGGTTTTGCAAATAGCAAATTAAAACTTGAAATGAACATATATTATATTATCATTAATGAAAATAGAGGCTAGAGAGAGTGAAAAACTGTTGCAAATGAAAACAGAAAATTTCGCCTGCAACAAATTAATATTAAACATTAAAATCTACTCCATAGTGATTGCAACAAATATTTAAATTTGTGAAAAAGTTGTAGTTCAAATATTCAATAAATTTCAGAAATCAAAATTACAGGAAATTTCTTGGAATATGAATTTATAAAAAATTTCCAGATGGTCAAACCTTTAATAATTGCTTTCTTTTAGTAACTGTTACATACCTAATTAATAAGCAGCTTTCTCCATTATGATATAGATAATATAGATGGATTAATTTTGTATTTTCAGGTGAAAAGCCATATCAGTGTGATCAATGTGAGAAGGCATTTTGTATTCGCAGTAACTTATTAGAACACCAGCGAACACACACGGGTGAGAAACCTTTCAAGTGTGACTACTGTGACAAATCATTCAGCACTCGTAGCAACCAAGCTAAGCATCACCGGATTCACACTGGAGAAAAAAAATTTGTATGTCAATATTGTGACAAAGCCTTCATTGATAATTCCAGACTGCAGAAACATGTCATTGCACACCTCAAAAAGCTGATTCATAAATGCAAATATTGCAAGGAAACATTTGATACTGTAGATAGTTGGAGCATGCACTTGAAAGCACACCGTGCTGATAAACCTTTTAAATGTTTGAACTGTGAAGAGGCATTTAACAGCAAATCTGAGTTAGCTGCACATCGAAAAATACACAGTTCTAAGAAACCTTTTGCATGTGATATGTGCACAGATGCATTTTCCAGCCGCTATGCCCTAACAATGCATCGGCGACAACATAGTACGCTTTACTCCTGTAAATACTGTGAAAACACTTTCACTTCCACCATAGAGTGGAGCACACACATTCAGCAGCATCTTGCAGAAAAGCCATTCAAATGCAATTTCTGCACAGAAGCTTTCTCTAGTAGCTATGATCTATTGAAACATAAACGAGTACCACACTGACATGAGGCACATTCCTGGGATATATTAACTGACACAATTTGGTGGGTTTATCAGTTGCTATGTATAATTAGATTTAAGGAACCTAGAAGGGTTTCACACCCAGGAGGGTAACTTGGCACAGCCTGATGGTTTACACTAGTTGGTGCACATAAATGAGTATAGCTTTGTGTGTATGTGTGAACAATTGAGCCCTTTACCTAAATTTTCCCCAAGACACGACACTACTTTTCATTTCTCTAACTGCAATTTTTCCTCGATATCACTAATCTTTCTCATCACCTAGAATCGTTTTACCTGATATCCATCCCTCATCCTTAATATTGTCCTCTCCAACCACATATTTCATTGTTCCTCCCAACCAAATCATCTCACCTTCTCTGCCATTATATGTCATTCACTCTTCCCATGCCCTATGCCTCCTGTCTCTCCCATCCTACATGCTCTTGTAACCTACCTTGCTACTCATCATTTTCCACTTCTCTCTCTCTCTCTCTCTCTCTCTCTCTCTCTCTCTCTCTCTCTCTCTCTCTCTCTCTCTCTCTCTCTCGCTCTCATATACACACCATGGATGTTGAATGATGATAGTGTGAGTGGTAATGTATGCACAACCTGGTGGTTAAATAACGTAAATAATTTCATATTCATTTGTGTATAGGAAATAGCTTGATACCCAAGATCTTCTGAGTGGTGTAATCTGATAGTTATATAATTATACTTGTTGTAAAGTATATGGCTTGAAGCTTTCTTATGGTGTGTTAATAAACAATTTAATGATTATACCAGTTGTGATATATATGTATGTATAAATGGAAGCGAGGGAATGGAGTAATCCTAAAGTGCAATTCATTGGGTTGATCTCACCTTTACACTAGCCATTACTGCATATAGAGTATATGAAGTGTTATGGGAAACTTTGTGGGGTACATAATGTATCCTGATTCGTGTAGCAGGGTTATTGAAGATGGCAAAAGATATCGCTTATTTTGACCTATGATTTTACTGGTGGTTTAGGAATGGAATAATGCAACTTGCATTGGATGGTAACTTGTTTATAACCTGATTTCTACACTAATGGTATTTCTTAAGCTGGTTCTATTAATGTTTCAGATTTTAGTACAAAGTCAGCAGTTTTTTTTTAGAAGGAGGGTCTTGGTTGATTAGCTCAAACCCATTACTTGACAGATACTTTATTTTACCAATCCCCGAAGGATGAAAGCAAAGTTGACTTCAACAAGATTTGAACTCAGGATGTAAAGAGCTAGAAGAAATTCCACATTTTTTTTCCATGTTAATGATCTGGTGGTTGCCCAATACCTTGTGAGTGGAATGTTAACGACAAAAACTATGTAGAAGCCTGTTGTATGTGTGTTGACTGTATATGGAATTTGCTTTGTAACATTGGGGTTTCAGATTCTATCCAATCATGTGTCATCTTGGGTTCACTAATGCCTTGCGGAGAAATTGGTGGTTAGAAAATTTTATAGAAACTTTTTGGGTGTGTGTGTGTAAGAATGTTTACATTCCATGGGTCTTTGCATTATGCATTTAGGCAAATTGCTGATATGCTTATATTCCCTGTTAGCAAAATGGTATGTATCTCTATGCTTGTGAAGACCAAGGAAATAGAAATATTTTACTCAAAAAACAGGGAAGGCTTGACAATAGGAAAGGTATTCAGTTGCAAAACACTGCCTTAGTTCATCTTCATGCAAGAAAGAGTAGATGTAGAACAAATGAAGGAATGTGTGTGTAAGCACATGTGTGTATATGTATGTATGTTGTATCTAAATATTATAATTTGTAAATAAAATCAAATGATAGTACTCAGTTTATGATACTGAGTTTATTCATATATTAAAATTAAAATTTTGGTCACATGTTTCATGGACCATTGTCTTTCAAGAGGCTCTATTATATATTATTTGCAGCTGAAGCTTCTTGAATCATTGCACGGAGTTTCATGTTGCTGATTATTCAGACAATTGAAGAAGAGCAACATTATAACAGGATATCAGCAGTAATGTTTGTAAATGCATCAAAACACAAATGGTTATTGAGACTTGATTGGTTGCTAAAAAAAAATGGTGGAAAATGCATTATACATCTACTCTGTTATGTGCTGAACATGTAATATATTCATCTATTCACATGCAAAAGTGTGATGTTTCTTTATCATTTGTGTAAAACATACGACAGCAAAGAAGATAGCTATTGTTAATGAAGTTTTGGTGTTGATGAATTACTGAATTTATGTTCTGTCCCTATCTCTCACCTCAAGTATATGGCCATTTTTTGGATTTCTTTAAGTATCGATGAAGTGTCTGCATGAATTCACCAATTTTGATCTGATGTGTAAAATTGCTAATGATTACAATAGGATATTTATACTTCAAGAGACAATGGTTACACCTTCTGGAACCATTAATGAAAGAAATTCATCTTTATACTAAAACAGTTAATTGTGAATATTATCATCCTTTGCATTCCAAATATATTTGGATAGTTAGATGATAAGACATTGTCTTTCTGAATGTTGTGAGCTTCATTTTTTCAAAGAGATATTCAGAAAATTTGTTGGGTTGGGGCAGATGTTAGGTTTTACTGTCATTTGCAAGAAAGCCTTCAGCTTGATAAACTAAATGTTTTAAAAAGACACATGCTTTTCAGAGTGTAAGTGTTAGACTTGTTACTATTAGAGGAGTAAAGTTTTGCATAATTGTACTGAAACTTTTCTGTTTATACAGGCTACAGAACAGCAAAGTTTCTGCAAAGTCACCTAACTCTTTAGCATTCAGATTATCTGTTTAATGTAATGTTTATTTATTCACATTTTATAAAATTAATCATGCATTATTTCATAATTGAGATTTTGATGATGTGACTGTTTATTTTCAGATTGACATTGTAGAGTAGATATGAGAGGCCAGATCTGGCCAGTTTGAATATAAAACAGATAGGTTGATGTAAATGTTAAAGGGGGTAAACACTATTTCTGTTAAAGATGTATCTTTGGTTTGTGAAGAAATACCTATGTATAAGGTTTAGAAAAATCCTTGCAGTTATAGAATGAACATTTAAACTCTAAAAAGAATCATGCCATATATTGTTTTGTTTACTATTTCTGCATATTAGTGCTGTACTGTATAAAATGTCTTTTTTTTTTTTTTTTGAAATCACTGCCTTTTAATGTCATTGCAATAATGAACAGTACACTTAAAGGTTCCTTGTTGAATGAAAAGCTGGATATGATATTGAAGCTGTGCAAATATTATATGTGAATAGATGAATACATTACGTTCTGCATATGGTAAATAGATGACAGTAATAATTTTTCTTTTTGTCTAGCGACTAGAGATTCACAATGATTAAACATGTTTTAATGTGTTTGTGGTTACTCATATATTGTCATGATTCTAGAAGTTTCAATTGCTAATAAAATACACAAACTCTATATATTGAGTTTTTTCTTCTTTTGTAAACAAACATTCACCAATACACACACACACACACAGTGATGATAAAGTCTTGTAGATATTGATGAACGAGTGTTCTAATGGTTCATAATGTGTAATTTAAGTTGCTGAGTGTTCTACAGGCACCCTATACCCTTAACATAATCCTCAAGCAGACTTGGTGCTGTGACTCACTATGTCCATCTGACAGTTTCCAGCTGTCCAATTTCACTCACAAGCTTTCAGTCAATAACACGACTCTGGTAAAAGACATTTGCCTCATATACTGCAAAGTGGTTATATATGGAGTGGGAAAAAATATGGATTTTGCTATATATGAATTGGTTGTTATTAGTCCTCATGCCATCCTCGATTGAGTAGAACTTTGATCAAAAGTGTTCAAGCTATGATCATGCTGTCTTTTTCCAGTAGTTTATCCTAGACTGCATATTTCAATACATCTTTTTCTTTCATGTAATAGCTTGGCTGCTATTTCAGGAGGATAAGCAATTACTTAGAGGCTCCCTCATTGATTCATATATCAGTTGGTATCAATTGGAAGTGTTATTGGCAAAGTTTGGTTGAATGTATAGCTCTATAAATACACACACATACACATAGACAGACAGAAGGATAAATGATAGACCCAGTTGTTATTAGTTATAAATTTAAAACAAAAAACATTTTTAAGGCTACATACACTATATCAAGTAGTGCAAATTAAAAATAAAGGATAAGACAGCAAAAGTTTATAATTGTATAAAATCAACAGCTAATATTTTCCCTTTTCAGGAAGGTGTAGGAGATAATTCTGGGTATATTTCAGTCTTATTCTAACTTCAGCAGCATGGTGTAACTTCCACAGTAGTTATGAAAGATCAACTCAGTAAATGTACAAGACTGAACAGGTGTAGGAAATTAGAATTGTTTAGCAAAGAAAAGTAAAATGTAAATATTAGTAGACATTAATAGGCACAGGCATGGCTGTGTGGTACAAAGCTTGCTTCTCAACCACATAGTTCACGGTTCAATCCCACTGCACAGCACATTAGGCAAGTGTTTTCTACTATAGCCTCAGGCCAACCAACACCCTGTGAGTGGGTTTGGTAGATGGAAACTGAAAGAAGACCAGTATTTATATATATATGTGTGTGTGTCTGTCCCCCACCACTGCTTGACTGTTATAGGTTTGTTTACATTCTCATAAACTAGCAGTTCAGCAAAAAAAGAGAGCAATAGAATAAGTACCTTGCTTTAAAAAAAGTCCTAGGGTTGATTTATTCAACGAAAAGTTCTTCAAGGTGGTGTCCCAGCATGGCTGCAGTCTAATGATTGAAACAGATAAAAGAAAATAACGATAGAATATATTAACAAGTAGCAATTTGAGTCAGGAAAGAAATTCAGACTGTCTTGTTAGTGTGCCTGTTTCCATTTCTCTTTTTTTTCAATTTGTTACTTATAATGTCCAATTTAATTGACGTTAAAATCCCAGCAGTTAATTCAAAGAGAAAACATGCCAAATAACTGACACAAGTATACTATCATCGTTTAGCATCCGTTTTCCATGCTAGCATGGGTTGGACGGTTCAACTGGGGTCTGGAAAGCCAGAAGGCTGCACTAGGCCCAGTCTGATCTGGCAAAGTTTCTACGGCTGGATGCCCTTCCTAACGCCAACCACTCCGTGAGTGAAGTGGGTGCTTTTTAAGTGCCAGACAAGGCTGGCAAACGGCCATGCTCGGATGGTGCTTTTTACGTGATATATATATATATATATATCACAATCAAGGAACGGCCATAATAGGCCATTCACCCACTAGAAATAACAGCCAAAGCTTCAACCGCAAAATAACATTAATTCCGCAAACCAGGAGAAAATTAAAAAACATTTACCCTGTAATTTCTTATACGATGCACCGTTTCATCTACTGTTTAATGGTAAACTAACCTGATTAAATTAAATCAAGCCAATCTTCCATAGGCCCTTAGATTCATCAGTAAGAAATAGCCAGATCGGAACAGATATTTTCACGAGGCATTTCTGTCCCTGCCTCGGCAATATCTGACCTAAAATTTTCAAATCATCGCACTCGCGCCAAATTTATCGGCAGCAAATAAATATAAGCTGCCGATTCCATTACGGAATCAACCAGAAAATTCATAATTAATCAATATAGGGTGGCAAAAAAATTTTGTAGAATTTTTTTGCCACCAGCGGCCTAGTGGGAAAAAATTAAATAGTCATAGACCATTTATAAGATATTGCCGAGGCAGGGACAGAAATGCCTCGTGAAAATATCTGTTCCGATCTGGCTATTTCTTACTGACGAATCTAAGGGCCTATGGAAGATTGGCTTGATTTAATTTAATCAGGTTAGTTTACCATTAAACAGTAGATGAAACGGTGCATCGTATAAGAAATTACAGGGTAAATGTTTTTTAATTTTCTCCTGGTTTGCGGAATTAATGTTATTTTGCGGTTGAAGCTTTGGCTGTTATTTCTAGTGGGTGAATGGCCTATTATGGCCGTTCCTTGATTGTGATGTTGAACTTATAAATGGTCTATGACTATTTAATTTTTTCCCACTAGGCCGCTGGTGGCAAAAAAATTCTACAAAATTTTTTTGCCACCCTATATTGATTAATAAATATATATATATATATATATATATACATACACACACACACATATGAATGTTGTGCAGTAAGAATGTGTAACTAGAATCTAGAAATCCGTTAGTTTCACAAAAGACTTTCTCTTGTAAACTCCAATAAACTAAAAAGTTCTGTTGTTCAGGTAAATGCCCACTTCTAGAGCCTATCCCTATGGAAATGTTGAATCTGCATATATAATAAAGATTGTAAGTTGGCAGTCATCAGAGGTTAGTTTAGAATGTCTTGCAATATTCATTCTTGCTCACTGTGCTCTGAAGTCAACCTGCCTTTCATTAGTTCAGGGTCATTTAAATACCAGGTCAGTGCTAAGGTCAACTTCTCCTGGGAAAATAGAATTGGCTGTATCAGATCTGGAGAAAGATTGGTTCCACTAGGTTCTAAAAATATCCAAGACATCATGTATCACAATGGTGTTCTTATAACTCCATTTGGCGATAAGGACCCAAAGAAGGAAGGGTATCTCATCTTATAGGCACACAATGAGTGCTGATAGACAATGGAATGATTTCCCATGGTGTATTAAAGGGCATAACCTAATAATTACACCATGTAACATAATTTTTGTCCTTGAGTAGCAACTGTTATTTCCTATTTGCTTATTCCTAGAAAGTATGAAAAAGGCTAATATTTTCTTCAAACTGCTTTTGTTACATTTATTCAAACCCCAAAGAATTCCTCTGAATACATAACTATGATGTTCCCTCACTACTCCTGCTCGTGATTAGAGATGCACAAAGGGGACATGCTCAAGTGGTTATGGTCAAGCAACTGACACACAAATCTGATATTGAGCAGAAAATTTGCTAAAATGATATTTCTGCTTTGGCAACTCAACGCTGAATCTATCTGAAATGTAATGGAAAATTGGTCAGTTTCAAAACATTGATGTCCAGGTCAAAAGAGCAAAGTTTGAAGAGAATTGTAGTCATTTTCTTTGATTTCTAGACAGAAGCAAATAGGAAAGAACACTTACTGATCAAAGATGAAAAATAAAATTTTGTTACTGTTATACTGATCATACAAAGTGAATGAAAGGGTGCCATTAACTGATCATTTGTGGTTATTACACACTAGATTTTACATAATGCTAAGCAAGAAAAAAATTTGAGTGCTCACCGGTTGTGATTAGTGAATGGGTGGGTCATGGAGGGAACTTAAGACTGAGATGTGTTGGATCAAAGAACGAGGTATCTAAATGAGATAGTTTATGCAAATATCTCTAAATTACCATTGAATCCATTTGTGCAAATTTATGTCAGTCAGGAAGTAAATTTGAAAATAATTTATATGTTGTTTATTCTCAAGTGATCCCTATTCAAAGAAATTTGTGATCAAATATGTTCCATCCATGACCTCCTTGACTTTCTTTTCAGACATTGTGCACTTCAGATTATATTATCCAATATGTCTTCCCTTTTGTAGAATGATTGTGTATGATATGAGAATGATTGACTGCTATTTCTAATAAGCTGAAGGACTGTGTAGAGGCTCCTTTGGCTCATACATGAATGTAGTATCCCATTTGATTTCATCTTCAAGCCAACTATGGCAGCGGCAAGCTTTCCTGAACATTTTACAAACAGTACCATTCATGTTTTTCATATCTTCATCTGATGTAGAGCTTTTTACAAGTGGGAAACAATGGATGTATGATGTATAGTATACACTATGGATGTGAAACATGAACTCCATACTACTAACACATCAAACAGCTGGAACAGTTTTACACAAAGGCACTGTGCAGGACCATGAGTATTTGCTGGCAGGACAGAGTGACAAACCAAGAAGTGCTAGACAGAACCGGTTCAACAAGCATTGAGTCAATGCTGATGAAGGTTCAGTTACACTGGGCTGACCACGTCATCAGAATGACTGACTGTTGTATCCACACGTAGCTGTTGTACAGTGAACTCACACAAGGCTCATGCAAATGAGAAAGGCCTAAACAGAAGTACAATGACAGTCTGAAAAGTACCTCAAATGGAGTAGCATTAGTCCACACGAACTTGAAGCCTTTGCTGCAGACAGTGAAGCATGGAGGTCTCTCATCTCACCAGCAGCAGCTGCCTTCAAAGAGAACTAGTGACAGCATCTCGCTGCTACAAGAGACAGATGTCACAGGGCAGCATCTGCCTCAATCCAGACAACTGACTACTGTTATGACACTTGTGGGCGCCTGTGTGCTTCCAGTTTGGACTGTAGTCACATGTGCTCTCATTGCTAAGAACACAGATTTTGTCATCATTGGACACCAATGGACTACCACCTTACACTCTACCTGAGGTTATACACTTCCTAACCTCTGGGTGATATATCAACATAAGCTCCAACTGTTTATCTCAACACTTTGAACAGTACACCAGCAAAGAAAGCCTTCGCTGTCACTGTTTGTTTTGCATGCAACTCTATACTCCATCCAAATCCATCCTTCTCCATCTCACCACCTTGCATACATACATGCCAGGTGCAAAAGAACTCGTTTGCTTCATTCCAACAAGGACTGCAATCTTGACAATGTTACTTCTATTCCCCTCAAATATTGCACCTTAGAGCTAGCCTCTATACATACTAAGCTCTTCAATCTCTCCCAATCTACAGAGATACATTCTGATCTTTGGAAACCTGCCAAAGTGTATTCTGTTCCCAAGACAAGTACTCCCTCTGATCCTGTAAACTACTGTTCTTTTGCATTCAATTCTAGTATCTCAAAGATAATGGTGACAGTCATTACTAATGATGTTTTCCAACATTTTAATCTCTTTCTCTCTTTAATAACCACCTTCCTCATCCAATAAGTCAGATCCATTGATTATCTACTCTTCTATGTCACCTTAGAGAAATCTAATGAAAGCAATGTTGTTGATTTCACCATAATCAAAGCTTTCTATCATGTCTAGTATGAGAATTTCTTATCAAAACTGCCTGCCTTCAGGCTCCATCTATCCCTCATTTTTTAAATTGGTAGCTTCCTATCAGATAGTGCTATCATAGCATATGTTGATAGAGCTCTTTCTGTCCTACACTATTAACTGTGATGTAAGAATCATACACCTAAACATCAATGACCAACTTGCAATCACAATCAACAATGCCCACTTTTATGCAGATGATTGTTATCTTTTCTGCATCCTCCAAAGGGGGTATGCCAATATTGTCTTTTTCAACAGTAAAAACACAAGGACTTTAAGAAAATATCATCACAATGTGGCTCACCACCCACCCAACATGACCAGCACCAACTAGAACCTTCGCAATTTCTCCAGATGATCATAGAGGACCTCTGTTGGCAAAACCACATCCTTAACATAGCCTGGACCAAATCTTAAAGACTTACCTCTTCACTTTAGGATACTGATAATTCTACAAAACTTAAGTGACACAAATTTGAGTATTGCTCCCTCAACTGGAAATGTGCTGCTCACATAAATATCCTTGACCACATCTAGAGAAAAGTTACTTGGCTGACAGGCATTAAGTTACAAATACACTGTTATGCTCCAGCCTCTGACCCTCAGGCATGCTATCATCTCTATAATGATGACCCGTAGTTCTTACAGTTTGCTGGTCTGGTGCTACTTCCATTCAGGTATTCTTGTCCCTCTTCTTACCATCTATATTGTATTTAATGTAACCCAAAATGTACAAAAATACAGAGATTATAACTCTGAAAAAAAAAAAAAAACAGAAATAAGGTAAGCAGCAACACACTTGTTTACTATCCCCCACCCTACCTCACCCCACTGAAATATTGAGTAAATTTTTGGTCCCCACTCTTACCTTATTTTAATGAGAAGGTGAAATAGAGTTTGCATCTATATAATTCTATTTTCTTTGCTATTGTGTTGGACAAGGTTGGGTGGTAGGAAGTTTACTTTCCGACCACATGGTTCCAGATTCAGTAAGTTCAGTCTCACTGTGTGGCATCTTAGCTGAGTGTCTTTTGTTATAACCCCAGACTGACCTAAGCCATGTGAGTGGATTTGGTAGATGGAAGTTGAAAGAAGCCCATTGTGCATATATATTTACACATCATCATCGTCAGCATCATCATTGTTTAATGTCTGTTTTCCATACTGGTATGGGTTGAATGGTTTGACAAGGCCAAGAGCCACACCAGGTTCCATATTCTGTTTTGGCATGGTTTCTACAGCTGGATGCCCTTCCTAACACCAACCACTTTACAGAGTGTATTGGGTGCTTTTTAATGGCACCAGCACCAGTGCATTTTATGAGGTACTGTCACTGACAGGGTCACCAAGTACCTTGCATAACAAAACCCCTCAACTGGGAGTGGAAAGAGTATTGAGTGGTTGCAATATTGTGCAGCTGAGAAGATTAAAGGTGTAGAGGGAGAAAGGTGTCTTGCTGTAAAGTAGATACATAGGTACACCAGTTGGAAAAGAAAGGAGTGTGAGTTAGAGACTTATATAAAGAGAGCAATAATGAGAGAGATGATGGTGGGGATGTTTCATGACATTAGAGTGGTGAGAAAAAGTGAAGTGATTGTAGCAAATGATGGAGAGAAATATAGGAGAGGTTCAGGGGCAGGAGTTGCAGTAGAAATGTGAGGGCATTGAAAGTGATAGCAGGTAAGCAAGGTGCTAATGGAGAACAGCACAGGGGATAGAAGGTACAGAAAGGAGGTGATTGGATGAGACAGTAGACAGGGGAAGACAATGGCAAATATAAGTGGTTTGAGGTAGGGGAAGCATCCTAAGTCAAAGAGAGCACACATGTCAAATTTGGTGAAATTCGGTTGAAAATTGTAGGAGTAGGAGTGGTTCACACAAAACACACACAGACAACTTGCCTATTAATATATAAGATAGATAAGTTAATTAGATGATATATTAACCTTTTAAAGGGATGATTACATCCAAGAAAACACTGGTTCTATACCTAATAATTTTGGGAAATAAAGTTATTAACTTTCAACTCTCAATTTTCTTTTCCTCTGTTAATTGAATACGGATTCTTTTATTCTTTTACTTGTTTCAGTCAGTTGACTACAGTCATGCTGGAGCACCATCTTCATTCAAACAAATCAACCCCAGAACTTATTCTTTGTAAGGCTAGTTCTAATTCTATCGGCCTCTTTTGCCAACATGCCAAGTTACGGGAACATAAATACAACAACACCGGTAGTCAAAAAAAAATGATGGTGGGGGGACAACCACAGACACAAAGACACACACGCATATATATACGATGGGCTTTATTCAAGTTCCATCTACCAAATCCACTCACAAGGTTTGGTTGGCCCAAGGTTATAGTAGAAGACACTTGCCCAAGGTGCCACGCTGTGGAACTGAACCTGAAACCATGTGGTTGGGAAGCAAGCCTCTTACCACACAGCCACTCCTGCACCTATATGTATGTATGCATGTATGTATGTCAGGTTGAATAAAAAGTAAGCAACGTTTTGAAACATGAAATTCATCACAATATATTTCAACAATGAGGAAATTTTATTCATCAAATAAATACCATTACAATCAACACATTTTTGCCAACAAGTTGCAGGTTTGTTTATTCTGGTAGTATAAAAATCTGGAGTTCTGGAGCTGATGAACTCTTTGTATGCACTTTCAGCATCAGTTTGATTTTTGAACTTCTCTTGCAGGAAACCATCAAGGTGCTTGTATAAGTGGTAATCGGTAGGAGAAAGGTCTGGGGAATAATCTGGGTGGGGAAGAACTTTGTAGCCAAGTTCCCTCAACTTCGGGAGCATCATTAGTGAAATGTGTGGTTGAAGAATGATTGGCCCTCTTCTGTTGACCAGTCTGGGACAGACAAGTAGCAATTTTTCATTCATTTTGGCAATTTCGTGGCAATATGTTTCTGCAGTAATGTTTCCAGGTTTTAAGAAGTTATACTGGATGAGTCCAGCAGTACATCACCAAACAGTCACCATAACCTTCTTTTTGAAGAGCTCTGGTCTTGGGAAGGTTTTTGGTGCTTCATTTTGGTCCAACCACTGCGAAGAACATTTTTTATTATTGTACAGAGTCCACTTTACATTGCAAGTTACAATACAGTTGAGAAATGAATCCGTCTGGTTATGGAGAAGAAACAACGAGCAAGTTTCATATCTGAGCATTTTCTAATTTTCATTCAAATCATGTGGTACTCATTTGTTGAGCTTTTTTGATTTTCTGATCCTATGCAAATGGTTGCTAACTTGAAGTTCTTTTGCCAGTTCTTGAGTGGTTTCACGTGGATCTTTCTCAATGATGGTCTTTAATTGACCATCATCAATGACAGATTGGCGTCAACTATGCTCATGATTTTCAAGGCTCAGGTCTCCACTGTGAAATTGTTTAAACCATTTTCAAGCTGACCACTCACTGGTCATTTCCTCACCAAATGTTTCATTGATATCATGAGCAGTTTCAGCTGCTTTATGTCCTTTTTTGCAGTTGAATAGCAAAATTGCTTGAATATCACACTTTGATAGTTTCCATTTCAGATGATTGTAACATCAGTGAAAAAAATATCAATGTTAATTTATTGATGCATTTCAGCAAGTCTATCTCTGTATTATCAGACAATTGCAAAAATATGTTGAAAAAAATTCAAAACTGCAAAAATATGGTACAAATTCTTCATGGTTCAAAACGTTGCTTACTTTTTACTCAACCTGGTATATATGTATATAAGGCTGTGCTGGTACTATGTTAAAAGCACTGGTACTGGTGCCACGTTAAAAGCACCCAGTATGCTCTGCGGTGTGGTTGGTATTAGGAAGATACTCATCTGTTCCTATAAAATGCCAAGAAGCTGTCTTTTGGCTTTGAAAAAAGTAGAGGTTTAGTACACTCATGACCACCTGATATCTTTTACATTATTTTGTCCATTCCAACATGTATTGATGTTTTTCTCCCCATAAACACATTTAATGGAATGGTGATGCGTGCAATGGTGGTCCATTGCTGAGGTTTAAGCAAAAACTTGGACTGTCCATATTTTCAACTCTGATTTTTAAAAATTCGCAAAAGATTTAAAGAGTAGAGGTGTTAAAATTAATTTTTTCACTTAATTGTGTGTAGAACACAAATTTGCAAAAAGGTTTCTGAAAATTTTTAAAAATGAAAAAGTTATCAGGGGTTATATGGTGTGTTTAAACCAGAATTCCGCCTTGATTTTAAAAAATTTATCTGAGTTCCCGCAAGAGTGAAATTATAGACTGTATCCTGGAATTAGTAGTCATGCTTTACAATTTCCAACGCGTGGGTTGTCTGTCTAAAATGAGGCAACAGGTATACGTTTATGAGAGGAGGAGGGAGAGAGAGGAGGGGGTTGTTGTTTGGCATGGGTAGATTTATAGATAAAACTATTCCCCCCTGTCACTTACACATAAGCACACTGAAAAAAAAAAAAAAATGAAATAGGCGAGTGACCTCCCCTTCTCATTACTCTCCAGTACAAACACCAGCAGCGACAGTAAAATCCGTAATTTGCCTCTGATCTCTTATATTTTTGACTTGCCGGAGTTCTGTGATCTTTTCAGCACAATTTCTTATCTTATCTACCTTCTAACATGACAACAAGCTGTCGTAGGTGAGAAATTTCATTGATCTACCTCATCGTTTGTTTTGTTTGCCTTTTATGAGTTTATAGCGTACCGCATTGTACGACGATGGTTGTTACAAGATAAAACAATGAGATTTTTTTACTTGTTTCTTGGTATTTGTAATTATTTTTATTTGTTTTATTTATTTTTGTCAACTTTGCTTGTTAGTTGCAATGGTAGAAACTGCGTGGGAAGACAATGAATGTTTGACATCTTTGTGTATTTATATACGACATTCCAAGATTTTGTTTAACTCGAACGTTCAGATAGATTATGTGGATATTATAAAAATATACCCTATAAATGAAAACACCACTAGGCATGCCATTTCTGCTGTTCTGTTCTTTTAAATGAACTATAGATAATGCTTACTTAGAAAAGAAAGGAAAATCCCTCGTATATATTATATGCATAAATGCAAGCATTATATATATATGGATAAAAGAAGCAGCATTTATGCCAGTATCTATGAGGACTGTCAAAACATCTGTCGGTGGTAACGCTTCTACATGTGCGTTTAATTCATTGGATAGAATTTGTCCGTCTCCATTGAGATAATAGAATCAGACCAAATTTGTTCAGTTGTATTAACGCACGCACACATAGAAAATCAGCTGTCATCGTAAATAATTCATTTAAATTGCGCTGTAAATCAATTGGTTGGACCGATTATCATTCTTCATCTGTCAGACTAATTACATAAACCAGCGTATCACTAGTACTACAAGCTAAAATTACAAGAGTGTACAAAATGAATCCCTCTCCTCAGTACGATTAGATCCCTGATTTCTGGTTATTGTATGAAGTTTATAAATGTATTTGTTATTAGATGTGTGTATAATGCTCAGTTCTAGACAACAGAAATAGAATGGAATTGCTCCATTAATGGCTACTTGTTACTGTAGGAACAATTTTCTTTGGAAGCGCTTGTTGCTTATCTATTATGCATACATTTAGATATTGCCTCGCAACTTATTCCTTCTTGTAAATCATTAATCAATTCGCAAAATATTCAACCACCGCTGTCAACGAAACATGCCAAAACTATACTTAACTAGAATGCAAACCTTGGACAAGTTTCTTTGTATCCTCAAGCGTAGTTGTAATGTACTGTAATGTGTATGTGTACGTGCGCGCGTGCGTATATATACAGGTACATGCGCGTATGTTTTGATGTATGTATATAAGTATATATGCAACTGTGTGTGTGCAGTGTATGTATTTATGCATGTGTACATAGCTATATATAGCAAGGTACTTTGCATAGGAACTGAACCCTAGACTACTTCTTTATGATGCGCACAAGTATGGGTGTGTGGTGAAACTTACTTCTTAATCATGAGGTTTTGATTCAGTCATGCTGAACAAGTGTCTTCTATAGCTCAGGACCAACTGGAGCCTTGTGAGTGTATTTGGTTGACAGAAACTGAAAGAAGCCTGCAATATACAGGCATGGTTGTGTGGTAAGAAGTTTGCTTCCCAATCATGGTTCCTGGTTCAGACCCACTGCATGGTACCTTGGGCAAGTGTCTTCTACTATAGCCATAGGCCAACCAAAGCCTTGTAAGTGGATTTGTAAGACGGAAACTGAAAGAAGCCCGTTGTGTGTGTATATATATATATATATATATATATATATATATATATGCACATGTGTGTGTGAGTATTTGTCTTTGTGTCTGTGTTTGTCTGCCACGACTGCTTGACAACTGGTGTTGGTGTGTTTAGATCCCCATAACCTAGCAGTTTGTCAAGAGAGACTGATAGAATAAGTATATATAAGGTTGGAAAAAAATTCTTCCCTATTTCAAGATGGGAAAGAAATAAATGCTTCTTTGATCTTAACTGATATTTTTAATGGAGATAATATTTGCCCTCATTATTGATAAGATAATCTCATCTATTTGGCAAATCTCTTGGGTATAAAATTCTTCAGGTTTTGAAGCAAAGAAACACTCAGTATCCTTTATAATCTCTTCACAATTAATAAACTGTTTTCCCTCAAAATAATGTTGCAATGATCTGAAAATATGATTCTCAGATGGAGCAAGTTCAGGAGAGTAAAGGAAGGTGAAACAAAACTTCTATACTTACTGTCATAATGTTTTTCTGAATGACTTAGGCTGTATGTAGTCTTGTATTATCATGTAAGAGCAATGCTCTTTTATGACTAACCAAATTTTTGTGTGCTGACAATACTTTGCATTAACTGATTGATTTTGGTTTAACACTTTACAATAAATTACACCCTTCATATACCAACAAACACAGTATAATTTTTTTTCTTGTGTAGTCCTGGTTTGAGAATCTAATCTCCTTTTTCACTGGATGCTAACCATTGTCGTTTTCATTGAAAATGATTATAAAGAACCCACTTTTCATCATTTATAATGTTTCTACCCAGGACAGGTTTGGTAGCAAATCTACTCAATAATGAGCAGAGAGTTGTCCTTTGATTAAGCTGAGAAGCAGTCAGATGACGAGGGACTGACAAAGTTTAAACGTTTTTCCCAATTCATGAAGGTGTTTTATGATCAAAGTGTGTTTTGGATTTTCCTGAACTTTGGTTTTCAGAAGCTCAATATTGATAGAACTTGGTTGTCCAGATCAAGAAGAATCTGCAAGAGAAATATTTCCCAAGTAAAACTAGTCAACCCATTAATGGCATGCTTGGACACTTAAAAGCTTCATTTTCATAGATAGAACAACTATTTCTTACCATTACCACAGTTAGAGAGCCCCTTATGAATTCATATAGCATCGTGTCTGATATAGGTCTGACCTAAAATCATTTAAAAAAGGTGAATTTTAATTGCTACGGTATCAAGAAATCTGCAAAGAAAGAAAAATAACATTAGAATGTAAAAATTATATTTATTTTATAACAAGTATTGAAAAAGTATCCTCAAAATGATCATGTGAATATGTGACAGGACTTAGATATGTATGTCCCCTTGTTTTAATATACATTACAGTTTTAAACAAATATTGTTCATTTCTAATCTGTGAAAAGCATGTCTGTTCATGGAGAAATATTACCTTACTTGGAAACAGGTGACTTTTGGTGACAGCAGGGTATCTGGCCATAGAAAAAATCTTCCTCAATGAATTCTGTTGGACCCATGCAAACATACAACAATGTCAAGGATGATATATATATATATATATATATATATATATATATATATATATACATGCATACACACAGTAAGCACTAAGCGCTCATGGAAAATATGTATTCTCAAATGTTGGATGTGTAATGTTTGTGTGCATTGTGCATTAGAGCTGTGAGAAAAACTGGTGATGATAAAAGAAATTAGATGTAGTGTGAAAGTGACATGGACATAAGATGTATATTGAGAATGGTACCAGAATGAAAAAGCACTCCAAGTGAATGGAACCTGTGAAATAAGACCAAGAAAGTCTTGTGATGAAATGGTGAAGGCTGATCTCAAGTTGTTGCATCTTACAAAGGTTATGACAAGAGGCCATCTGTGCAAGTATAGTAGATTGAAAGTTACAAAAATAGAGGTAGTGATTTAGACTAAGGTAATGTAATACACATGTACATGCTGGCATATGTTTGGGAGAGTGTGGATGTATTTATATATATATATGTGATACATATGCTTTTATAGTGTATGTGTATATACCACCAAGTCTACTCTTGTTGTCTCCCCCAACACTTTGAAACTCTCTCATTTCCCTATCACTCACTTTTTCTGTCACCCTTTCCTCTGCCACTCCTCTATTTTCTATTAGCCTACCACCACCCTTATCAATTGACCACTGTGGCCCATCTGAAAGTCAATGTATAGGAGAGGCATTAGACCAATTGTGCCTAAGATATTTTATCTTCTCCTTTTCCTTCTGCACTGTTTGCTGTCACTCCCTTTCATTCTGTCTGCTATCATACTCTTTGTCCTTTACATCCACACATCCTGGGTCCATGTTACACTATCTTTTGGATTTCTGTGTTGTCATCACTTCCATGCCCTTGGTCATGTTGCATTGAGTATCTCACAAAACTGACTACCCCTATCACTTATCCCCTTATCTCACGTCCCTCTTTTCATTTATCACCATCATTCATACCTTTATCTTTCATACCCCAATTACTTGTGTTTCTCACTCTGTAAAGAAGTTGGCAAGCAAGCAGGGACATGAGGGTTTGAGGTCCCTGTAGTTGAGGACATTTCTTGTTCTCTATAATACTGGTGTCATAAAAGATACACCCATTACATTCTGTAAAGTGGTTGGTGTTAATAAGGGCAACTTCCCACAGAAACCAAATCAAAAATGAAATACATAAGATGCAGTCCTTTAACCTGTCTAAATGACCTGTACCCCTAAGTCTGACAATGGCAAATTGTTCAACCTACACCAGTAAAACGATGATGATGATGATAAATATGTACACACACACATGCGCATATATATAACTATGAAAAAGAAAATACTGATGACAGATCAGATGGAAGTTCTGTGGTTGGTGTATATATTTCAGAGTTTCGAAATTAAGGAACAAATAAATCCATTGTTCCTTTCAATCCATTGATATAGTGTCATTTACTAGGTCATAGATGCACTTTTTTTTTAATCTACACCACCTCATTCATGGATGTTGACTCCAGTTTTGGACCAACTGCACAGTTGGCCAGCCCATATGTAAGATGTTTTATGGGATACCACTCATGTGGATGGACGTCGGCATGGTGGGCTTGTCTGTCCTTTGACAGGTCTTTTTTTTTAGTCCTGCTGTGTGTCCACAACACCCTCTTCACCTTGCAAGTCAAGTGGAGGGAGCCAGTTTAATTGCCAGCCACTTGACCATGAAACAGGTAGTATTATTATGTAGTTCCAGTAGCAGGATTTTCCTGGCTTGACCTTGAAAGGCTGATACCTAATAATGGCTGGCAGAACCAGTAGTGCACTGGATGAAATGCTTTGTGGTTGTCTTCTGGCCTTTTATTTTCTGAGATCAGTTTTATCCTTCTATCATGTTTGAAAGTAAGGTACCAGTCAAGCACTGGGATTGATTGTACCAACTTACTCTCTCCCCTTAAAATTGCTAGCCTAGCTGGCAGAAATGTTAGCATATCAATCAAAATGCTTAGCAGCATTTCTTTTAGCTCTTTGCTTTCTGAGTTCAAATTCTGCTATGGTCAAGTTTGCCTTTCATTCTTTTGGGGTTCATCTTCATCATACATCTGTTTTCCATGCTGGGTCAGTATAATCAACTTGTCCCCTCCCCAAAAAATTGCTGGCCTTGTACTAAAATTAGAAAGATTTCATCATCATCATCATCATTGCTTAACATCTGTTTTCCATGTTGGCATGGGTTGGACGGTTTGACAGGAATTGGCCAACCGGGGAACTGTCCCGACTCCAGTTGTCTGTTTTAGCATGATTTCTAT
The DNA here is from genome assembly GCF_006345805.1 of Octopus sinensis. Taxonomy (NCBI): domain Eukaryota; kingdom Metazoa; phylum Mollusca; class Cephalopoda; order Octopoda; family Octopodidae; genus Octopus; species Octopus sinensis. The sequence goes on along the minus strand of NC_043014.1, from coordinate 27,939,586 downwards.
GGTTGGATGCCTTTCCTAATGCCAACCATTTTACACAGTGTACTGAGTGTTTTTTATGTGCCACTGGTACACATGTTTACACACAAATGCATTTCACCTGGTGCCAGCACAAGTGCATTTTACATGGCATCAGCACGTAAAATTAGAATTATTATTATTAATCATTAACATTTTGTAAAAAATGCTCAGTGGCATTTGATCTAGTTCTTCATATTCTAAATTCAAATCTTGCTGAGGTCAACTCTGCTTTTCACCCTTTCAGGGTCAATAAAATAAGTACCAGTCAAGTACTGAAGTTGATGTAAATCAACTTTCCTTCCAATCAAAATTGTTGGCTTTATGCCAAAATTCAAAAGAATTATCATATTCAAGGTGGTGAGTTAGCAGAATCATTAGCACACCAGGCAAAATTCTTTGCAGCATTTCCTCTGTCTTTGTGTTCTGCCAAGGCCAACTTTGCCTTTCATCCTTTTTAAGTATCAGTTGAGTTCTGGGGCAGGAGTCAATGTAATCAACTAGCCCTCTTCTACAAATTTTCAAGTCTTGTGCTTATAGTATTACACAAATAAGGCTGGTGGATTGGCAGAATTGGTAAAGCACTATATTAAATTTCTTGTGGAATAGTGTTAATTTCCTTTATCTTGTTATTACTTGTTTCAGTCATTAGACTGTGGGCATGCTGGAGCACCACTTTGAAGAGTTTTTAGTTGAACAGATCAACCCCAGTATGTATTTTTCTATCGGTCACTCTTATAGAAACCAACACACATATATATATGTGTGTGTGTGTGCATATATATATATACAGACAAGCAGGTAAGCAGACTGACTAACTGGGCTTTTACCTATTTCTGTCTACCAAATCCACTTACAAGGATTTGATCAGCCCAAGGTTATAGTAGAAGATTGTGGGGCTGAACCCAGAACTATGTGGTTGGGAAGCAAGCTTCCTACACACAGCCATGCCTGCACCTAATTGAAATCCTGCAAGTACCAATTTTGCTTATCACCCATCAAGTGTTGGGTTGGTTTGCTCCAACTTTTACAAGAACCTTTGGTCTTGTATATTTTAGAAACCACTATTACAGTCTTCAAAAGTGAATACAACAGTGTGCATGTATGTCCATTGATACAGTGACTGTAACATGATGTCAGAAAATTTCCATTTAAAATGAAATTGGAATTGCGTCGTAAAAAAAAACATTTATTGGGTCTTAGTTTATTGATCTATATGAAACAATTATAAGATCCCTTTAGTCCTGTGTTGCTAGTGCTGATACCACAGTAAAATGCACCCAGTGCTTATAGTATACTGCTATAGAAACCTACCTGAAATGATATGTATCTGCACCTATCTATAAGAACAGCTGATCACAGTAAGGAAGGACTTGGATCATAATGACTTATCCAATATATGCCAGGATAGAAATCATCATTATTTTAACATCTGGATGGCTCAGATAATAATCATCGAGACAGATTTTCTATGGTTGAATGCCCTTCCTTTGCCATTCCTTATCTGTTTCTAAGCAAGGTAGTAATTTACCTAGTCCAGACTGGTTTTCACAGAAGACTGCAAACAAAACACCACTGCTTACATGATGTTGAAGTATTTTTTTACAATTAATGCATGACAAAGATATACAACTGCACACAGGTGCAGGCATGGGTGTATGTCTGAGAGGTTTGCTTACTAACCATGTGGTTTCAGGTAAAATTCTACTGCACTGCACATTCTGCTACGGCCCTAGAGCATGTGAGTGAGACTGGTCAACAGAAAATGAAAGAAGTCTGCTGCTTGTATGTATGTGTGTGTTTACATTTGCACTCTATGAAAGGTACAAGCTACAGATCCCTCATTTGAAAAATAGGTAAGAGTTAATGACTGGAAGGTATCTGGTTGTAAAACAATACAATACCTTAATATATTCATGTCACCTATACTAGATTGGAAAAATGGATGTAAACCAAATATGTGTATGTATGTACATATGTATATATCTCTATAGATATATATGTATGTATGTGTGCGTGTGTGTATATGTACATCTGTCTATGTGTGTGTATGTATACTTATATATATGCATATGTGTGTGTGTATATTATATATATATTACTCTTTACTCTTACTTGTTTCAGTCATTTGACTGCGGCCATGCTGGAGCACCATCTTTAGTCGAGCAAATCGACCCCAGGACTTATTTTTTGGAAGCCTTGTACTTATTCTATCGGTCTCTTTTGCCAAACCACTAAGTTACAGGGATGTAAACACTCCACCATTGGTTGTCAAGCAATGTTGGGGGGACAAACACAGACACACAAACATACACACACACACACATATATATATATATACATATATACGATGGGCTTCTTTCAGTTTCCATCTACCAAATCTACTCACAAGGCTTTGATTGGCCCGAGGCTATAGTAGAAGACACTTGCCCATGGTTCCACGCTGTGGGAATGAACAAGGAACCATGTAGTTGGTAAGCAAGCTATGTACCACACAGCCACTCCATATATATGATTATCATTGTTTTAACATCCAGTTTTCCATGTTCTCATGAGTTGGGCAGAATTCATTGAGGCAGATTTTTGATGGCCAGATGACTTTCCTGTCTCCAAGTTTTCAAGCAAGGTAATATTTCCCCCTAGCTGGATATGTTTTCATAGAAGGTTGGAAATGAAGGATACCACTTTTATGATGACAATGCTGAATTACAACTGTCAAGGCGACCCCCCACACACATTTATAAAACACAAACACATATAATGGGGTTCTTTCAGTTTCCATCTGCCAAATTCTCTCACAAGGCTTTGGTCAACCTGGAGCTATAGTAGAAGACACTTGTCCAAGGTGCAGTCAATGGATTCAAACCCAATACTACTTTTAAGCCTGGGACTTATTCTTTCAGGCTTTTTGCTGAATTGCTAAGTTGCAGAGGTGTAAATAAACCAACACCTGTTGTCACATACAGAGAGAAAAACACAAACATACATACACATATTCACACACACACACATACATACACACATCACCCTCATTCTTTTACTAACACTTTTCAGTGTGCTTTTGCTATGAGTCAACAAAATTTAACATACCACAAAAGTTGTTGCTAACTGATAGATCACCATTAAAAGAAAACATTTCAACCACTAATACTACCAAATGATTTGTATACAATGAAAATAGAAAATATCTTTGAAAATTAAATATTATGAATCCATCAAGGTTCAGTCCTCAGTCATTTTCTATTCATCACAGGCCATCACAGAGGTGGCTAAAATTGGTTAACCCTAACCCTAAAATTGGTTGCCCATGCAAATTTATATACATTGATTATTTAGTTCTCGTAGCTGAAACTGTAATGGAATTAGAGGAGAAATTCCAAGCATGTAAGCTAAACCTAGAATCAAGAGGCCTCTGTAAACAAAGACTAAAGTTTTAGTAAGTTGGAAAGAAGACAGAACATTGATATATAATCAGGGAAATAGCCTTGCTTGATATGCAGAGGTGTAGGTGTAGGTATAAACTTTATATGCTGTGCCCAATATAACTTACAGACACAAGGCATGCAGAATCACAGACAGATTAATAGGAGTAAGCTTTATATGACAGATGCACTGGTGCAGTACATATTGTGAGCACATCAGAAACAAATTCTTAAATGTCCAGATGGCTTACTAGAAGTACTCAATAGCGTTTATTACCTAGAGACATAATTAGCAGGGCAAGTAGTTGCACTGAAAGTATAGTAGCCAGGATAAGAACAGGTTGGGAAAAGTCCAGGAAGCTACCACCACAGATGGCAACAAAGGTCCCTCAGAGTGAAGGGTAGATTGTATGGCACTTGTGTTAGAACTGTGATGCTACTAAGTAACAAGACATGGTCTTGAACACAGAAGATTTGCAAGGATTAGAAAGAAATGAAGCTGGCGTACACCTAGATAAGATGCAGTTTGGCCTTGTGCCTGGAAGAGATACCATGAATGCAATCTTTCTAGCACTTGTTTACTTGGAGAAGACATTTGATAGAATACCAAGTTCAGTAGTTTGGTTGTTGCTGAGGAAACTAGATGTATATGAATGGTTTGTGAGGGTTGTAGAAGCTATGTACACTGATGCAATTAGTAAAGTGAGAGTCAATAACGATTTTAGTGATGTGTTTTGTGTGAAGGTAGGTGTCCATCAAGGCTCAGTCCTCAGTCCTCTCCTATTCATAGTCTTACAGGCCATCAGAGTGGAGTTTAAGACTGATTGTCCATGGAAATTCTTATATGCTGATGATCTAGTTCTTGTAGCTGACTTTAAAGTGGAGATGATGTTTCAGGTATGGAAGCTAAACCTGGAATTTGGAGGCTTCAAGATAAACTTAGCAAAGATGAAGGTTTTACTAAGTTGCTAAAAAGACAACCCTATTATTTTCAGAGAAATGGTCTTAATATACAGAGAAGGAATAGGTATAAGCTATGTGAGTTACGGACATTTGAGGTGTAGTGGGATCACAAGCAGACTAACAAAGTAAGTAAACTCTGCACATGACAGATGCACTGATGAATACATACTTAAAGCACATCAGAAATAAATTTTCTGAAATTCCCAGATACTTCCCTAGAAGTAATTGATAAGTTTTCTTACCTAGGAAACATAATTAGCAGAAAAGGTGGTTGTGCTGAAAATATAGCAACCAGAATAAGTTTAGGTTAGAAAATGTTCAGTGAGCTGCTACCACTGCAGGACTTTGTGCTTAGAGTGAAGGATAGGTTTTTAAGACACTGGTGTTAGAACTTTGATGCTGCATTGCATTAAGACATGGGCTTTGAATGCAGAAGAGTTGCAAGGGCCAGAAAGAAATGAAGCTAGGGTGCTCTGATAGATGTGCAATATAAGTACATGGAAGACTAACAGTAAATGTATTGAAAGAAAAATTGGGCTAAAAAGGACTCAGATGTAGTGAGCAAGAAAGATGACTGTACTGGTATGGACATGTGATGCATATGGATGAAGACAGCTGTATAAAGAAGTGCCAATCAATGAGGATAGAGGTTGTGGAAACCCAGCAAGATATGGGACAAAGTATTGAAGGCTGATCTCAGGACCTTGAACTTCATGGAGGAGATGACAAAGGACTGGGATAAATGGTACCTGAGAAGACCTGCTCATCTTGGTGAAACAGTTTCTGGAAATGTGTGTGTGTGTGTGTATATATATATATATTTACACTCCTGCATATATGTATTTACTCTGTTATAAACCCAAACTGGGATATCTAAGTTTAAAAGGTTTTAATCAACTAAAAATATAGCAATCTGCAATACAAACAGATTGCTAAATTGTAAGCAAAACCAAACTTCAACGCAATTACAGTTTTATGCAGTGATTACTCATTCTACTGTGTACAATCCTCGTGAAAATGCTCAATGTGAAAGGTATAATGGAGTAATATGGAATTCCATTTGGAATGATACGCAAATAGACCAACAATTCAACTCAATGCTTTGTGGGTACTAGGAATAGGTAGTTCTAGTAAGGGTTTTACCCAGTCAGGTTTCAAGTTACCATTTTGAATTTCATAGCCAAGCAATCAAATCAGTGTAGTGCTGTAAATGCATTTGGCATCATTAAAAGTTAAATTTCAGTCTTTTACAACTTGAAGAAAATGTTTCAAGTTTTGATCATGTTCTTCCTTTGATTTACCACACACAGTTATGTTGTCGATATATGCAAAAGTAGCTCTACAATTATGGCTTTCGATTATATTATCGATCACTCTCTGGAAACAGGGCATTGCATTTGTAAGTCCAACAGCAATACGTTTGCTTTGATATAATTTTCCCTGTGCTTCGATAGCCATGTAGGATCGATTTTCAACTGGAATCTCAACTTGATGATATGCACTTTTGAGTTCCAGTGTGCTAAAATGATTAAATTGAGTTATTTTTGTGACCATGTCATGCATATTTGGCAATGGATATCCATCTAATTGCGTAAACTTATTTATAGTCTCACTATAATCAATACACAGTTTTTCACGATGATTTTCTCCTGATATTACCAGTACCTAGGCTTGCCAGGGACAAACACTGTGTTCAATTGCCCCTTCTATCTACAAACAAATTATCAAGTACCACCAGCTTTACTTGCTTGTAAATTCTTCCTTGAAGTTCAGTTGATCCCATACAATAACCATCCCTTTAGAAACGATTTCCATTGACAGCCATGTTAATTTCATTTCTCTCGAACTTCACTACCAATTTGTTTTTACTTTGCAAAGTCTTTGCTAATATGATTCATAATAGAGCTGGTATCAATCAAAGCAAATGCTTTCACGCTATCAACTGTTATTGTATAATTAACTTTAGTAGCAGCTCCTCCTTGACATCAAACCGTGGCAAAGTTGCCATCATCAAGAGCTGCTGATGTCTTATCAAAATTTTTGCGGATACTTGACCAGCATTCTTTAGCAAAATGACCAAAATATCCATATTTGTAACACTTGCTCTGCCTAGTGGGACACTTAAATCTCAGATGAAAATCATTAGATCTGCAAAAGGTGTAGGATTTTTGGGTTCGTTTTGTTGCTGCACAAGCTATGTTTCCATCAGGAATTGAGATTTTGTCTTCTTCACGTGGAATAAACATTGATAAACAGTTCCCTGCCTGTTTATAGCAGTCTGACTGCTGTTATACACTTCAGAATTCCTTTGAGCAACTTCCAGCATGCAAGCTTGGTTAAATATCGCTTCTAAAGTTATCGCTACATCTTGAACATTTTCTAAAAGTCTAAGGCGAGTTGAAGATGACATTAATCCCGAGATAAATGTGTCACAAACAACTTCATTTTTGTGAGTCTCAGTGACTGCTCTGTACCCGCAATCTTTAGCTAGTCATTTCAATTTCTGTAAATAATCGTCAACTGATTGACTTGGTTCTTGTTTGCATGTTATCAAAAGCTGTCTCACAAAAATAATGTTCAAAGGTTTCATGTACAGTCTCTCCAGAGTTTGAATTGCTTCTGCGTAATTCTCACATTCACTTATGAGTTCGTAAACGTCTTTATCTATGTGAACTATTAAACTCCTAAGCTTGCTTTCATCAGTGATAGGCAGTTCAGCGGGAAGTGATTCTAAAAAATTTATAAAAGTTCTGAACCAATATTTCCATTCTTTTGAAGCTTGACTCGAACTTGGATCAGCGGTGAACAAATTTGGTTTGATAAATTTGCTGTCCAATCTCTTTCTCTAGCTATTTTTAGTTGATTAAATTGTTATAAACCCAAACTGGAATATCTAAGTTTAAAAGGTTTTAATCAACTAAAAATACAGCAATCTTCAATACAAACAAAGATTGCTAAATTGTAAGAAAAACTAAACTTCAATGCATGTTTTATGCAGTGAGTTGCTACAGCCTCGACTAACTAAAAACCAACACTGAACACGTCGTGCCGCAAACAGAACAGAACTCCGCACAACCGCACTGCAGGCAAATAACAGCAATCGAGACAATAAAAAACACACACACACATATGTATTTATACACATATATGTATTTACACACACACACATTTATACATATATATATACATTTACACAAACACACATGTATATATTTGTATTTACACACGCACACAATAAACATATATATATGTATGTATTTACACACACACACACATATACATAACGTCCACAAACAACTGGGCTCCTTATCCAATATCTTCCTCAAACCATCCCCAACACCAATTATTTCTGCTTAAATGCTGCTGTAATTATATTTGAGCAGAACTGCATATTTTATCATCTTTTTCTCTGATACCAGTTATCTTTCTCACTACCTCGAACAATTTTACTTGATATCCATCCTTTATTCTTAATACAGTCCCTCTCCTCTCACATTTTGCATTGGTTATTCTTCTGTGCTACCTAATTATCTCAGCTTCTCCACCATTATACATCTCTGACATTGCTCCATCTGATTTCATTTGTTTAAGCCCCTGCAAAATTCCTTGAATGAAAAATCATGTATTAATTTGGATAACTTCTTTTCCTCCAAAGTAGCCCAGTTCTATGTGGATGGAATTTTGAAGCAACCAAATACATGGACTAAAATCATTAACAATAATGGAGGGTATTTGATGAATAAAAATTATTGTAATACAAGTAGATTTATTTTATTTTCATTTTTCAAAAATAACACAAAACTTTCTGAATGACTGTGTGTGTATGTCCACTCAACTGTAAATGGGTAACTCTGTGATGGACTGGTGTTCTGTTCAGGAGAAATGTTACTTGCCCACCTGTCCTACTACTGGCATTATTAGAAAGCTTCAACAACACAAGTGTATTATAACTAGTGGTGTATGAAAACATCTGATAGTCTGGTCAATACACTGATATATGTATCTATAATGCCCCCAAACTCCACCGCATATGTCCCTGCTAACTATGTCACTATTCATTCAGCTACTGTAATTATAAGAGAACTGCACATATTTCATACACTTTTGTGCTACCACTTCTCCTTTTGTCATCCTTCAGTCTCAATAATATCTTTCCCACTTTATTTTCCACTGAACACACTTTTCCTTTGAGCTACATTTTATGACTGTCATATCCCACCATAATATGACAAAAAAAAAGGCTTTTTTAAAAGAATACAGCAGATATAGCTAAAAGGAGTGGTCAGTCCACCTCATGGTGCCAGTGGATAATATGGAAAAGGTATTGCCCTGGAGGATGGCAAGGGAGACACGCTGGAACAGCCACTCAGACTTAGGGACCTTGCACTTGTGGATAGCTATTTCAATCTTGATAGCAGGGATGAATGCTGGAGGTCTCCATTGGCACAGACTTGATCACAAATCTGTCAGAAGCTTGTAGTGTCTAACCCATGCTTTATGATCTCCTTGAGAGTAGCATGATATGGAAGGTGACCAGCACTATAATGGCATGAAAATGGGTGGAGACTGAAAAAGTCTACAATTGATCCACAGCAGAGGCTTACAGATTTTGAGGTCAAGCATTAAGAAACACTGATGTGCAAACAGTTGCTATCCAGCTGAATGCTAGTCAAAAGTGATAGCATTGTATTGAGCTTGCACTGTTGTGGGACCGGGAGGCTGAGTGAAAACGGACAGTGCGGAGGAGACTGAGCTGGCTCTATGTCTTGTAGGCCACCTTGTGCTCTCCGATTACAGTAATTGTGTGGATGAGGACATAGCAAGCAGTCACTGATGAGAGAAATGCCTGCAGGAACAGTGAGACCGAAGGCCAAGGCTGCCATATCTGACAGGTAAGGTGGCCTGTTGCAATCCAGTGTCATCAAACCAGATATTGTATACCTCCTCAGTGGTCCATTGGATACAGGCACTGAGACCTGTGAAGAGTGATGCATAGCAGTAGCAAGGGTCTTTGTGGAATGTATATAGAAGCTTTGGCATGACAACATAGTTCCTGAACAAGAAGAATGTCAGATGGATGTTGATCAGGTTCAGTATATTTGTCAGAATCATTAACACCTTTTCATATCTGCTATCATTCTCAACACTTTCATATATCTGCCTCTGACATCCACCATTCTTTGTTGCTATATCCACCTTTACATACTTCTGGCATCCATATCTTACTATGTATCTCCCACCCACCTTTTGTTTTCACATCATCTTCCTATTTCTCATTTATCTATGGTTTTATTATACTACTGTCTTCCATATCACTTATCACCCCATCATTCCTGACCTTTTCCTATTTCCTTCACCTTCACCCCCAAGCTGATATTCACCATCAGCCAGGCCTTCAACCATGTTCACTATTCACTGCATTCACATTTAACTCCATCTCTACCCATCTGTCACTCACCTTATCACACTCTTACAAACTCAACTATTTGCTCTTCCTGATCCTTTGTCCCTGTTCTCTCTTACATTCATCTTGTGCTTTGAGAGTACACCCTAACCTTATCACCACCATCTTTATCTCTTTTTCCAGCTTCTCTCAGTCACCCTTATATCATGTAATATTTCCATGTATCCCCTCTACAGCAAAATACCTGTTCATCTATTGTACTTCAGCATCTGGCATAAACTACCTCTCTCTCTACAACACACTTACTCAACTGGGGGGGCTTTTTCATTTTCTTTGTCTTGAAATATAAGATTTGACAAGGTATTAATTAGCTTAATACTTTAATGGTGAAAAAATAAGAGTCTTAACATTTCAGACATTAGTCCTTGATCAGAAGAAAGATAGAAGCATAGAGGAGATGAGAAACCAAAACAGTGAAGAAAAAAACAGACAAAAGGTTAGAAACTTGGGAATACTATTCTATGGTAGAGAGTTAAGAAGAGAAGAGGCAGGTGTATATACACAAGTTATTTGTGTATCCATTTCTGGAAGCAGGTGTATGAGAGGAGAGGTGTGTGTGTGTTTAAATGTGGTATATGTTAGTGTGTGGAAGTATAGAGTATAGATTTATGAGGGTGTTGGGTGTTTGTTTATGTGCGTGTGTGTATTTGTTAAATGGATAGTGAGAAAGTGAGGATGTGAGAGTGGGTGCAAATAAGATGGAGAATAGATATTGGTGAAGTAAATGAGATGACAAAAGCAATATGGAGGCTGTAAGCATCTGATAGAAATGTGTACCTGTGTGTTAGAAAATTATATCAGAGGGTGAAATGTTTTAACAAAGAGGAAAAATTTAAACTAAATGAGAAAAAAGAGAGAAAATGTGTGAAGTCAATGAAGAGAGGAAAAGACAAAGAAATTTATATTACATATAGCGTCACCTTGAATTCATTTACTCATGCTTGTATGGATTGGATGGGTCTTCTCCAACACTGCATGTTACCACCTGTTGCATTCCTTTGTTATCTCTTGAGATTAGCTTTACTACTTTTACCCTTGTCTTCCATGATCTCACATAGAGCTCCTGGGTATTTTTTGCCCAGCTGTCTTCCATTTGAATTATATGTCTGTACAACACAATCACCTCTTTCCCACACTACATCTGATTCCTCTTATGCCAAGTGTCTCTTCAGTTTTTCATCTGTGCCTCATCACTTGTGCACACCAACATTACATATCAAATGGAGTATGTTTGCTTTATTTCTGTCCCACTTTCACACCTCTACATTCACTACACTCATGTTACTATCATGCAGCATTGCAGTTAATACACAAACATATACCCTTCACTCATAAAATGAATCTGTTTTGTGAACAGAGGAAATAGCTTCCTGAACTTTTTCCACCCTAGTCTTATTCTGTATATTAAGCAGTATATATTTTCTTGGTAGTATCAGAGAACTGTCTTCTTTCTTACTAAAACTATAGTCTTT